>NC_139220.1:109713971-110293971 GCF_055691185.1 Crinia signifera | reverse complement strand
GAAAATTTGAGAATTTGCTATTCATATTGTAAGCCTCCTAGTGTCCCAAAAAATTAAAAGGAAGTTGAAATAATGATGTCAACATAAAGTAGACATATGGTCTATGTTAGTTATTCACTATTTTGAGTGGTAAGATTATTTGTCTCACAAGCAGAAAATTTAACATTTTGCAAATCGCTAAATTTTCCATTTTTTCACGATATTTTGGTATTTTTCACAAAAAAACACAGACTGTATCGACCCAAATTTACCACTAATTTGAAGTACAAGGTGTCACGAAAAAACAATCTCAAAACCACTGGGATAAGTAAAAGCAAAAAAAAGTTATCCCCACTTAAGTGAGACATGTCAGATTTGAAAAAAATGGCTCTGTCAGGAACGCAAAAACTAGCTCTGTCAGGAAGGGGTTAAGGTACAGAATTATTGAACATATGCCTCCACATAAACAAGCAGGTGATAGAGGATTGTGCCTTCTACAGGCAGAGAGTAGATGAATCCATAGGTTAGACACACTTGCACCAAGAGGTCTGACTGAAAATCTAGGTCTCACCTGCTTTTTATAAACGTTGTACTATTTATCTCTGATTCTTGTGGTGTACTGCAGTTATGTAACTTTCTCTGCAATGTTCAGTAGCACTTTGGATATGTTTAAATTTGACTGCCTTGCATCCATACCTCCTAACATGACCCTCTCCAAGAGGGACACAATGCGCTATTCCTGGACTTCCCTCTTAATTTATGATTTGCCATCATCTGTGGTGAAACACCTTTCTTTTCCATTAACCTGTTCAAAACAGGTGATGGCAATCACACTTTAAGAGGGAAGTCCAGAAACAGAGCATTGCGTCCCTCCTGGAGAGGGTCATGTTGGGAGGTATGTTGCATGCACACAGTACATCATTTTTGATTATTTGAGACATGGATTTCTAAGCATACCAGTCAACTTTTGTATGTATGTATATGTATATATATATATTTTATAGTTTATGTTGGGTATATATTATTTCTGTATTTTTTTTGTCTTTGTAATATATGTTAATGTATCTTTTCACTATACTTGTGGTATTTTTTTTTCATTTGCTTGCATTCCATTCGGGACCTCACCCTTCGAATTGACAGGGTGGCCTCAGAGAGGGCCAGATGTATCAAGCTTCAAAAAGTGATAAGGTGGAGAGTGATAAACAACCAACCAATCAGCTCCTACCTGTCATTTTTCAAACCCATACAACAGAAGGGGATTTTGTGCTCCACGCTAAATTAGACTAAATACCAATTATACTGATATGAGAATTAGAATATACTGTAAAAAAATAAGTTTTTAATAAGCAAGTAATACCATTAAATTAATTATGAATGCATTAGAATAAAAATAGTAATAATAACATGAGGAATTGCCTGATAGGGAGTAACTATATCATAGAGTCCATATGGTACCGTATTTGGGTTCTAGTGATTATGTCCAGATCTGTTCCTATATTGCCTCTTCACAAAAAGTCCATACCCCAGGTTTGTAATCCAATATGGGTAAACAATGTTGTGGGAGTGAGGGGATTCTCTTTTGAGGGGTCCCAATGCTGGGAAGGGAGGAGTTCACCTGTGGGATTGCCCTAACCGGCTGGTCTGGGAACTGTACTCCACTGATGTGTCCAATTTTGAAAGGTTATTGTAGATGTTGAAGCCAAGAAGCTGGCAATATTGAGGTGAGGCTGGTCCGGTCTCTGGAACAATGCTGGATTAGATGTAGTGAATGGACTCAGGTAGTGTACTCCCACTACATCACAGACGCGTTTTGCCGGTATCCCGGCTTTATCAAGGTGTAGGGAGGCATGGTAAGTAGGGGGTTTATATACCTGTGTGCTAATGTTAACTTCAAATCATCATCATCATCATCATCAGCACACTGGTTGAGACCAGCACAGGTTACTATTTTTATTCTAATGCATTCGTAATTAATTTAATGGTATTACTTGCCTATTAAAAACTTATTTTTTACAGTATATTCTAATTCTTATATATCAGTAACATTGGTATTTATTTTAATTTAGCGCGGAGCACAAAATCCACTTCTGTTGTATGGGTTTGAACGGGTGTGACAACCCTTCCAAGTGCACCGCAGCTTGAGGAAGCACCTCAAAACCTGCACCCCTTTTTCTGATAATCCGTTATCAGATTCTTTGTCCTAATTTTTCAAACCCAACCTATGACATGGCAGGTAGGAGCTGATTGGCTGGTTGTTTATCACTCTCCATTTTATCACTTTTTAAAGCTTGATACATCTGGCCCAGAGAGAGAGGTAGACCCGCGCGTACGATGGGGGGAGGCCTGTTTGGCCTGTTCAGGTATTTTAGGTCAGTGTGTTTTGTTTGTTTGTTCGTTATGTCTCTGCACTCTGAAAATAATGTAAAGCAAGTAAAGCATTGGAAAGTTGGCTACATTCCGTTTTTTCACGTCTTTCTTTGGAGGCAAGTGCACCGTGCACTGCATAATACATTGGTCTCCTGCTGTAGCAAGAGTGCTATCAGAGGGCAACACATTACTCTGTTTGTTCTGGACTGAATAACTTGGCTGTTGGAGTGCCGCTACCCCCAGAATACTAGATATAGATATATACATACAGATGGACCGGGACTTATCTATCCAGGGGATGGCGACGCCAGCCGCCATCCCCTGCCCCGCGCCATCTGTATGCCGGAAGGGGACGCGCGCGCGTCCCCTTCCGACGGTGCTGCCGGCGGTCGCCCGGTGTCTACACCGGGTCCCCGCAGCCCCCTGAAGCCCCCCGCAGCCCCCTGAAGCGGGAGGCGGACAGGATTGCGTCCGCCTCGCCGCCCGGATACTGAGACGCGCGTGCGTGGGGTGCGCACGCGCGTCTCAGTCAGATGGAGCGCCGTGTTGCTGGCGGATCGCCAGCAACATGCTGCTGGCGATTCACCAGCAACAATAAGACCCGCTCCATCTGTACATACATACACAAATACATCTGTGGGTTTTCTTAATGATTAATATTATATACTTACCCCAGACTGCCATGAAAACAGCAAAGAATACAGTTGCTCCATTGTCAACAAGATGGGTAACCTGAAACATAAATAGAAATGACCATGACTTAGGGCCTAAGGGTCTAATTCAGACTTGATCATGAAGCACGTTTTTTCTCAAATGGACAAAACTATTTTGAACAGCAGGTGGGGCAGATGTAACATGTGCAGAGAGAGTTAGATTTGGGTGAGGTGTGTTCAAACTGAAATCTAAATTGCAGTGTAAAAATAAAGCAGTCAGTATTTACCCTGCACAGAAACAAAATAACTCACCAAAATCTAATTCTCTCTGCACATGTTACATCTGCCCCCCCTGCAGTGCAGCATGGTTGTGTCCATTTAAGGAAAAAAATGTGCTTTGCAATCACGTCTGAATTCGACCCCAAGTCTCTTGACAAGTCCATAATATGTATACTAATCACAGTCATGGAACGTCAGTTACTTTAACTGTATCAGACCACCGGGCACACACGTTATCACACCACATACAGTACATATAATGGTGCGGTGTGGGCATTATACGTGGTTTTATGAGTCAAGGGTGGAACGCAGATCCTGCATCCAGAGCAAACTCTTCTCTGTGCCCTCACCTTGTACCAGCTGTACCACCTTTCAGACATCTTTAGAAAGACAATGTTGGCAAATGTAATATTAAAGACTTTGCTTATGTCTGTGTGTGCTCCATCTTTACTACAGTACCTTGGCAGGAAGAAAGTGCCCCTAGGCCAGCAGCGGGTATGGGGCACCTGCAGCCTCCCTACGTTTTAGCATAACTGTCGTTTTAGGTGAGATTAAGCTCTGGAGAGCATTTATTTGTGGGAAACCTTTGCTAAATCTGAATACTATAACCCAAGTAGTTCATCACAATTACTAGCTTCATGAAAGGCTCAAATAAATGAAAAACGATATACTTTAATAACAATGAACATAAGACAGGTCACACATAAAATGAACATGGACAAACAAAAAAATCTACTTTCATATGCACAGATGTGATGGGATAATAACATATGACTTCTACTTGAATACGGTGACACAGAATTGATACTTCCTATGGCATACCTTGGCATAGACGCAGCTGTCTGATAACTTCATAAAGGGGCAGTATTTATCACACAGTGGACACATAGTAACATTTGTGGCTTGGCAGATTTCTCTGCTGTAAAACAAAAACAAGACACTGTTACACGTGTGTGTACATTACAACTTCCAGTACCCCTTTTACATCGCACCTCCGACCCGGGTAGTTGCTGAGTTGGGGACTCATGAACCTGGGTTGAGGTGCAGTGTGAAAGCACCACAGCTTATAACCCGGGTCGACCAACCTGGCAATTCAACCCGGGTTTTAAGAAGGGTCAAACCCTTTTTGCCCTTTGTATAATGGGTGACCCAGGTGTAGTGTGAAAGTGCCAGACCCGAGTCCGAACCAGCTTAGCAAAGTGAAAGGGGTGTATGTCTGTAAATATAATGCAGATTAAGTTACATGCAAACACCTACAATTGTGCTTACTCTACATGCACACAATTAATGATAGATATTTAATTGTATGCAGAGTTGTATAAATCTATGTGCCTGAAAAGCCATAAATATTGTTCAAAAAGCCATAAATATTATCAATGTACACCAGTCCTCTCCATAATGCAAGATGCCTGTCATATCTCTCTCTCTTTCTCTCTCTCTCTGTATAAAATACTCTAATACAAAACATACAGTATATGGAATAGATCTGTGCATTATATCGTATCATGCTTGCCAGCAATGACAGCCACACCGTAGGAATGACTGGATATAAAGATGGGTACACACTCCCGATTCCCACGCATCAGGATGAGAAATCATCCCATATCGGATGTGTTTGACACCCCATCTGACCCAATGCACGGTCCTGTGCGCATCAGATTGGACCCTAAAGAACTGGCTGCAGGTTTAATCTGTCAGATCGGACCCACCAGTGGCACATCGCTAGTGCTCCTTAGCACCCATGATATGTTGGTCTGATCCATAGGTGTGTGCCAGAGGTGAAGCACCGCTAGCACACACCTATGTGTAGGGGCGGGCAGCGTGGGGTCCGGACTGTGTGAAGCGCCCGGGGGATGTGGGTGCAGTATCACTGTGGGGCAGGCAGTCTGACTCCACAGTGTCCGGGAAGTGTTGCTGAGAGCGGACCTGCGGCGGGAGAATTTTATTTAAAAAATTCAGAAGATAGGCCGGCTGCCGATTGGCTGAGAGTGCTTTCTCCCGCCGCAGGTCAAATCCAGCTTGCAATCGTGAATGTGAATTCGGTCGACCATATTACAGTCGACATGCATTGGCTGGACCACTGAAGGTAGACAGGCCTTAGGTGGACACCTGAAATAGGTCGACAGGGATGGAAGGTCGACACAAGCATTAGATCGACAATGGCAAGGTCGACAACATGAGTTGTTCCCATGTTTTTTAGCCGACATGTGCTGACAGAAGAATAGAATAGTATGCTGACCGCACCGAGGCACCATGCCCGAAGCATGGCAAGCCCAGCGAGCAATGCGAGGGGATACGGTACACTGTGTCCATGCAGACTAACAGTGAGCAGCACAAGAATAGCAGGCTAGATAGCAGAAGGGCAGGCGAGTGGGTAGATGGGAACAACTCCATACCAGCCCTAATCGGTCTATAGCAATGCTACAAAAAACATGCACCTAGAATGCAATTAAAGATGTCCACTGGCACTCAGACAAGGCACCGGGGACGCTGGGAACCAGAGGGGAGGAATGTGCTTTTGCTCCACCGCTCGTAATAACGCAGATATCCCAGAGACATTGGTCTAAGAGCGGGAGACCCCTGTGCAAACCGTAGTGGAGGGGGGGGGGGGGTCCCCAGCAGTTTCCCCAGAGTGAACAGGCAGAACAGCCACTGCACTGTCCTCCTCATGCTGATAGAAGATTCCCTATCTAATTACATTGTGTCACAGAAGAAGCCAAAACCCGGACCAGCTCCTGAGGGCACTAAATTAAGATTGGCTTGGGGAGGGGTATAGAGAGCTGACACTACTGAAATTAAAGTGTCGGTTACTACAATGCTATACCCCACTATAAAGTTTATCTTCCAGTGTCCCCTGCTGAAAGAAGGAGAAATATTGATTGGGCACATATATAGGACCTGGTTCTGAGTTGGGAGAAAAGCATAAAAGAGCAAGTGACTGTGCTCCTGGGCAAAACCATGATGGGGCAACATGGTTAGGCTGCAGGGTGAGGGAATTAGTTTTAGGTACTAAAAAGAGGGAGGGGTTAGGGTTGGGCACTAAGGGTGGATAGTCTTTGAAAAGGGATAATAGAGGAGGAGGGTAAGTTATACCTAACAAACCCCTGTTGGGATTTTGGCTATCGGGATACACTGGCAATCCAAATCTATTTCGGTTTTTCCCAAGTGCACAGTTACTTTTCTGGTACTGGTTTCCTAGCATGGCGCCCATCGCATCCTCCAACCTTTTCATACACCCACTTATCCACGTCGGTGTGGAGTTGATTTTATATAGTGTTGCGAGCGCAGCGAGCCACCGAGCCCAAAGCGTGGTGAGCACATGTAAAGTAATACGCGTCCCCTTGCCATGCTTCGGGCTCGGTGGCTCGCTGCGTTTGCCAAACTATATAAAATCAACTCCACGCCGACGTGGATAGTGGTGATATGAAAAGGTCGGAGGACGCGTACCGCTGCCCCTCAGGGGCTCGCCACGCTTCGGGTTGGCGTTCATAGTGGGGGTGGCGTGGGGGTGCATTTAACATTGTAAGCACCCATTAGGGTGCTTATACAATTTAAAATCACATCGCATGCCGGCATATGGCATGCGATGCGATGCAATGCCGTACGACTGAATCTAGTATGCACAGGAGACAATATTCCCAATGAACGCAGAGGCAGGTATTCAATGGTTGGAATCGGGGGCAGCAGCGAATCGTGTGTAGGATTCGCTGCACTTTCGCCCCAATTCTCCCTGTAGGGCGATTCACCGGGCAGCTGCCCGTCCGCCCTATTCAACGCGTCAGGGGCTCACTGCCCCTGGCGGCGAATTTTAACCCCCCCGGCGAATGCCGTTTTTTCTGCGAATTGGGCAAGCTCCTGCGACCAGCGATTGGAATGGGGCTGAAAACGGGAGCGCGCACCCGGCGATTTATCGCTGGTGCGCACTCCAATCACTGGCAATATGGTCGCCTGCGACCATATTTCCAGCGATTTCAGCCCCTATCGCCCCCGTGTGTACACAGCTTTAGTAGGAAAATTCTTATCCATGGCAGAGAATAAGGACACAGACCCATCTGCATCCCATTAGAAATCACCCTCTACATGTCCGGTGCTACATATATGGACATACATACATACATATACATACAGTATATGGTATATAGAATATATATTAAATGTTAAAAAATAACAATTGAAATGATCTAACGGTGTAATGGAGTAAAAGATGGTCATGCATTAGATGTTGGTGACATCCTGTGGGAATATCTTTTATATGCAGTTTCACAGGCAGGAGTAAATTACAATTTTGCAGTTGTAGATTGTAGCAGCGCAGGTGTAAGTAATTACCTGACTTGGCAGTTATCCAATGTAAACATTCCATATAAGAATACAAATAGCCCAATGATAGCGGCTGGGAATAACATTCCTGTATACCAACCCAGCCATGCGAAATACAAGCCAATCTTCTCTCCAAAATACCTCCTGTAAGGCAAGAGGCACAGGACAAGCAATAAGTATAATCCAAAATCCAAATATGTTCTGTGCTGACAGAATGGAACCTTCTTCTATAAACAAACCACAGCGCTCTGAAAGAGACACTTTTGTGCCTGATTTTAAACATTAAGGGGGGAATTCAGTGGTGCTGCATAATAATAGTTCCTAGCATAGGGATACAGAGACCAGTGTATTTTCCATAGGATATGAAATCATAGGAACGTTAGGAACATAGGAAGCCAACAAGGCAGAGGATCTTATGCGGATAGACTTTATTGTGACCACATATTAATAGTTTTTATTTATTGTCTGATTTAATTATCTGTTTTAATAAATGTGATTATATATGTTTTCTTTGGTTATGAGCTCTCTCTTATGTGTAATAATAAGTTTGAAGTCTAGGGGGTATATTCTACCTCTGCCGATATTGCTGACAGTGGAAATATTGGCAGTTCAGTATTCAATCCCGGCTGGGACTCACCATCCCAGCCAGGACTCGCTTGCTACAGACCTGCCACCCTATGGAGGTGAGTCTGTATTGGCGAAAAAAAACACCGTGGATTGTTGAATCCATGGATGTTTTTTACCAAAACGGCACCGTTTTCACCTATCCACGGACTTTCCAACACTCGACAGTTCAACAATTGAATTCCAACTGTCGAGTTCCTGTCAGATCAGAAAAAAATGAGCCAGGATTCCGACTCTCGGAACTTCCGACAGTCAGAATCCCGGATTGAATATCCCTCTAGTTCTCCAGTAAACTAGGTGGGAGCTGCTGTTTAATAATTTAATAGGTGTTTTATAGTTTGATTGGGTTAATTTATGTTAATAAATAGCTATACCATCATACTCCTACTATTTGAACCACATTTCTTTTGGTAAATTATAGCTCAATTATTGCAACTGATTTTTGTGTTTATTGCCAGTCACTGAAGCCCGAATTGAGGGGCGTTCTTTGCTTTATGATATATTTTATGTATTTAATATAATACTGTGTATTCTTATTCTTAGGAGATTAATAATTTGGAATCAATACATAAAAATATAATAACTTTGTATCTGAAACAAACCAAGTTGCCAGGGCCGGTGCTAGGGTGTTGGGCGCCCTCCTGCAAACTATAAATTTGCGCCCTCCCTCCCATACCTTATAATAGAGACAGTGCATGCTTGAGGCACGCACAATAAAAAAGGGGGTATGTTCTCACAAGGAGTGCTTTTTTTAAATTACAGCACATAGTAGCATAATCTTATTCATATTACACTGCATGTAGTGTTACATATTTACATTACACCACACACTAGTGTCCCTTATTCATGTTACGATACACAGTACAGCACTTTAAATTTATATCATGCCACTCGGACTGAGCCAAAATTCACATCATCCAACCAGGACTGAGACAAAATTCGGTACTTGTTTCCTAGCATGGCGCCCGTCGTGGGTGATCTCATACCTTAAATTAAGGTAACTTAAGGTATGCGATGGACGCGACCGACGCGATATTTGGCTATTTTTAGCCTTTATTGCCGGCAATGAGAAAATCGCGTTGATCGCATCCATCGCATGCCATTAGAATGGCACGCGATGGGACCGACGTGATCAACGCGATATTACATAGGGAGCAATGTTAAATTAGCCGGCTATGCCAAAATCGCGTCCATCGGATGCCATTATAATGGCATGCAATGCGACCAACGCGATCAACGCGATTTTACATAGGGAACAATGTTAAATGGGCCAATGGCCCCGATTTTTGATTGTATAGGCACCCTAATGGGTAATGTGTATGTTACATGCCCCCCCATTGTTAACGGCAACCCACAATTAACGCCACCCCGAAGTGTGGCAAGCGTAGCGAGCCCGCGAGGGGCGGCGGTATGCGTCCTACGACCTTTTCATACCCCCACTATCCACGTCGGCGTGGAGTTGATTTTATATAGTGTGTCGAGCGCAGCGAGCCACCGAGCCCGAAGCGTGGCGAGCGGACGCGTAATACCTGTGAAGTAATGCACGCTCGCCACGCTTTGGGTCCCGATGGATGCAATTAAAATCGCTGGCGACGTGCTAGGAAACAAGTACCCAAAATTCACATTATGCAACAAGTATTGAGACAAAATTCACATTCTGCCACCCAGATTGAGCTAAAATTCACATCCTTCCACCCAGATTGAACTAAAATTCACATCATACCATCCGGACTGAGCCAAAATTCACATCATGCCACCCAGATTGAACTAAAATTCACATCATGCCATCCGGACTGAGCCAAAATTCACATCATGCCACCCAGATTGAGCCAAAATTCACATCATGCCATTCGGACTGAGCCAAAATTCACATCATGCCACCCAGATTGAGCTAAAATTCACATCATGCCATCCGGACTGAGCCAAAATTCACATCATGCCACCCGGTTTAAGATAAAATTTATGTTATGCTAAATGGATTTAGATCTCCAGCGGCGGGGAGGATGAGAGCCGGGTGCCCCCTTCTAGCACAGCAGGCTTTAATAGTAGAGTCCACAGCTGACCTCCCATGCAGTGGCATGCACATGCAGCAACAGTAACACTGTCACTGTCAACCTCCTGCACACTCACAGTTTCTCATTCGGCGGCTCCTTAGTCAGGCTGCAGGCACACTGCCCAGTGCAGCCTGCAGAGCGCCGAGCATAGGACACAGAGGGGGGGCTCCATGCTGATCGGCGCTCCCTCTCTATGTCCTAGACACGGCACCCTGTAGGCTGCACTGTGCAGCATGCCTGACTGAGGAGCCGCCGGGAGAAACAGTGAGTGTGCAAGCAGGAAGGAGACGCTGTGCTGCTGTCAATATATGTTGAGGAGGGAGAGCAGCTGCACTGCGTTGGATTCTACTTTTAAAGCATTTGGGGGGACAATGAATGAGACAGTGAATGAATGTGATGCTCGGCAGGAGTAGTGTCAATGGAGGGGGGAGCGCCTCTCTGGTCCGGCGCCTATCTGCTTTGCAGGCTCTGCTGAGCAGGTAGCGCCGGCCCTGCAAGTTGCAATGCAAGGGGGCAAATAGAGTTATATATTTTTTTGTGTAGGATAAATACTGGCTGCTTTTTCTATTACACAAATTTTATGTTATGCTGCAATTTAGATTTCAGTTTGAACATAACCCACCCGAATCTAACTCTCTGTGCACGCTGCATCTGCCCCACCTGCAGGGCAACATGGTGCTTTTCTTCCAAATAAGAATCAAGCCCTTAATGTTTAAAACTGAGCTGAAGTTGTTTTTAATTTATAGAAACCCCAGTGCCTCCTACATTATTTTAAATGAGTATAATTTCTAAATTAGTATAGCAGCTTAGCTAGGTCCATACTCACTGGGTGATTATGCCCAGTGTGTATGGTGCACGATGATGGGCGTGAAAAAAAAAAAACAGAGCAATTTTTCCCTCTGCCCAGCCATTTTCCCCAGGGGTGAACTGCTTTCCATAGCAAGATGCTATGGAAAGCCGTCCACTCCATCGCTTATCTGCTGGTAATACTAGCAGATGAGTGGTGGCTGGCAGCGATGATGCGGGAGCACACATCAGTGCTCACAGTTCGTCGCTGCCCCGTACACACTAGGTAGCTTTCATGCTGAAAGACGCTCAGATAAGGAAGCTGAGCGGCTTTCACATGAAAGTTGCCTAGTGTGTACGGGGCTATAATGTACCATAGCTTTTATATAGTTTATTTATATTTTGGCTGAGAACCTGTATTGTATGGAATAAAAATGAAAATTAGTAACTGCAGAATGTTGGCCAACACCTCCTCTATATTAAATATTGTGAAATTATGTGCAACTCATTACAGGATTGTGCCAATAGTCACCATATAAGAATTTGGCCAAGAACGGCGGTTTGAAAGCATTAGTAAGATTGTTCTGCTATTAATTAATGTGCGCTGTTTTCTAAGACCATTTTTTAAACATATTAAGTTATATATATGGATAAGACATCATTGTATATTATGTTCTTTATTATAACCTACTGTTGTTAGCTATGGGATGGACTCATTATATCCTATATAAGACTCTTAAACCCTGATATTAATGGGTATGAGGAAATAGAATACTTATAAAAAAGGAAAACTGATACTGTTATTGTAAATTAGACTTTATTATTGTAATGATATAACTGCTTTCTCTGTGGTAGTTGTATGTATTTATTTATTTAATTAATTAATTGTTTTTTTTCTTTTCTTTAAATTTAATTTATTTTTCTTTTGTCTTTGTTAGGTTGTTATGTTTGCTCTGCTTTTCCGAAAAATAAATAAAAATGACTCAATGTAAAATAGATTGTTCTTATGATTCAAAAGGGTTTATCTACAAATGATTTCATTTAGATGTAGAACTTGCAACAGACCGGAGGGAAGGTGTGATGAAGGTGAGATCCAAAGATGTTTAAAGTAGAGGTATGGATTTGGGTCTGGGAGCTATGAAAAGCCAGTGTAGAAAGCTACACAGTACATACTGTATGGAGCTTAAGAAATGTTTGAACTTTCAAAAGCACGTGGACATTTAAATTAACCATTTGAGTGCCAACGTTGCAGTGATCAATCCTTAAAATATCCGCAAAAAATGCCAGCATTGCTCACAGTGTATAAATAGATACAAATACAACCAAGTCAATTAATTGAATTTTATTTAAAAATTGCACCGAAAAAAAAAAAGGACAGTTGCTCTGAGCGGCGCAGACAATTTTAAACGGGTATTTTGAATATCTCTCAAAGCAACGTTGACATTCAAAGGGTTAAGACAGCAGAGAGGCACGTGAGATAAAAAAAAAGATGAGGGGTGTCATTTACACAGAGGGGATAGTGGGGGTGGTGGGGCAAAGAGTTTGCTACGTTACCAAGAGAACATTAGCACAGAGGGAAAAGTGATGCTTGATTTACCGTACAAGATCCAGAGGTTGATACTTGTACCATACTCCCCAGGAAGCCCAGCACTCAAAAAGAAGATGCCTGTGATTTTCCGCTCCATGGGTCTTTATTGAGTTTTTACTTCTGTAACTTCCCTTAAATATTAAGCAGAGAAAAAGATCTAAGTAGCCAATAAAAATAATGTGTGTTCAGCACCATGGAGAGCTAAAACGCTCTTTTTTTAGGTACAATTATTAGAATAAAACAAATATTACATAGGAAAAATAAACAGAATGGTATAGACTTGTCACAGAATGAGCTCACATCTACATTGCCATTGTACATTGTATTCAATAGAGAAGGGCTCCCTAAGGGCTTCATTTACAATGTGATGCATGTTGCGCTACGGACGTATACGGAAAGGTTGCATTTTCCATATAAAATGTAATGAAACATAAACACCCCCAAAGCTGTTGTTTACCTCTTTAAAAATCCATTGGGAGTCTTCTTTCCTGCAGTAGTCCAAATGGAAATGACAAATAAGTAATGCGAGTAGACGGTCGTGACTTGTTATAGTATAGCCGTAATGCTAATGAATTACTATCAGCTGCATGGGTCATTATGCAAGCAGGCATTTAGAGAAGCCAAATAGTGCTGCTGGTGTCATTGTTGTCATGGCGTACCTTCACACCACCCTCGAGTACCCCCGAAAAATGTGCGTCCTAAGAGGTGTATCTACTGATACGTCCATGTCCAAATATGTTGCATCTCTAAGTGGAGTGCTATCCTTAGGTGAACACACCCTGACTGCACTCAACCTATGACCTATGTAAACAAGTACAAATGCATTTTATATCCGTTGCTCCCAAACATAGTACTCAAAGCACCCCACAGTCCAGGTACTAATTAAGTCACCTGTGCCTAGGCATGACTATCCTCAAAGCCTGGACTGTTGGGTTGCCTTGAGGACCACATTTGGGAATTACTGTTATTAAGTGTAGTTACACAATCTAAAACATATATGTCATATATAGAACAAAGACACTGTTCCAATTTGGAGAGATTGAGCTCATTTGTAATCTCTGCACTAAGGCCGATCTGTCTTTGTGTGATACTAGTGAAGTTATAAAGGGGTATGTGACAAAAATGGGACCCTGTAGCAATATCAATATATAAAAACCTTTTTAAAAAAATCTTACATTATGTTAGTCAAATTTAGTTGCATATGTTGGTAGTTAAGAGAAATAAACATACACATAAATAATAAAAAAATATGGGGGGCGGGAATGGGAGGTGGCAGGATAAACATCTGTACAAAGTAAAATGTAATTTTCTAAACTATACAGTGTATAGTCTCCTCAAACATGAAAATATATTAATTACAAGGGAACAGAATGAAAACTGAAAAAGATGTTGGCACACATTGTATACACCCAAACAGCCAAAGAGAATGAGAAAATGATGAACACAACTTCATAACCACAACGAGAAAAAGATCATATACAGTACATTCCCTGTGGGAGATATTGATTTGTTTGACCTGAAAGTTACCTCGTGTAAAGGGAATGCAGCCTCATAGGTGCAGTTAGAAAGCAAGCGGTTCAGTCCTGGGGAGAAGGAAAAAAGGATATTTAGTATATATATATTATCATGTCATCATCCATCGACCTGGAGCTAATGCAGAGGAAAGAGGACAATCAGATACACAAACATTTACTTCCCTATGCTGTTTCCATGGATATAAATGATTATATTTCTATCATGCAGTATATACAAATAAATTGCAGAGCAGCTGTGACATCACATTATGATATCATATACTAAGTATTATGCATCCACTAGACAACTACAACTCAATAGAGAATAGACGAGGAGCATTTTCTACCAAACTACCGGAGACATCAGGAGATAGCAACACTTATCTGATTAAAAATACAATAGGGTAATTTCCATCAATGCTTATTTTAAAGTGGTTGGCCATAAAATTATCTTGAGGAAGCAGGAAATAGATGGGAATAACACAAAAGTGGGGGAGGGGTCGCTTCGCTAGCTTCACTCAGTGTTAAGAGGGTTTGAAAGCAGGTTTAGGGGAATATAATCAGAGTTAGTAGGACATAATAGGGGACAGCCTGGCAGGGAGACAGGGAGGGCAAATGTTTCACTGACAACCTCTGGTCAGGAGAGAAGAGAACGGTCCAACAGCAACAAGTGTTAAAGGCTGGAGCATTTAGTTAGGGAGTCTGGAAGTCAAGTATAGCCACTATCATCTGCTTTGGAGACCAGGCAAAATGAAATGCTACGTCAGAGAATTTTGAGAGCAGCTTTATTGTGGTGTATTTACTGAGCTGGACACAGAGGGGAGATCAGGGATCACAAAGAAAACTAAGGTATTTCTGAAGCACAGTGGCAGGAAATACAACTGTATAGCAGTGCTTCAATATATATATGACACTTAGCAGAGAGGGCAGGGAGAAAGAAAGATATAAACGGGGATGTCCTTCCGCCCGGCCACACAGTATATCCTCTGTGCAGCGCAACACGCCCTGCTCAGTACGCTGCTCACCCGTTACATGCACAGGCCAGCGATGTATATATTACTTGCACCACTGGGCACCAATGAGGGTTTATTACACAGCGGTGGGAATCCCAGCTGTCTCATAGCAGGTCCATCTGTCTGCGCCAGCTTGCATCTCACGAGCAAATAGGAGCTTGTGGCCGGGCAGCCAATCAGGAGCCACCGCTGCCTGATTAGATGCCGAGCCCCGTGCTCCGTTTGGCTGGCGAGCTGGCACGTCATTTCAACTAGCCAGGCCGCAGATGGATGGACCTGCTCTGAGACAGCCGAGTTTTCCACCGCTCTGCCCGGCTGTCTCCTTCACTGCACAGTGCAGTTCACACATTAACTTTCCCCTGGCACTGTTAATGTAACCCCTGGCACTGTGCATGTAACCCCTGGCACCGAGTATGTAACCCCTGGCATCGAGCAAGAAAACCCTAACATTACCGTGCGTGGCATTGTGTAATGGGAAATACAGTGTGTGACATAATGGGCGGTATTCAATGTAAATACCTGCGAGGTGCAGCGAATCCTTTTTTGGATTCGCTGCACATTCGCCACGTTCCGGAGCCGGCGGGCTCCGGTATTCAACGAGTCAGGGGCAGCGAGCCCCTGACTGGCGAATATGAGCTCCTGCGGCGATTGCCGCAGGGAGCCTGAGGACGGTGCCAGGCAGAGAGATGGTAGTCTCTCTGCCTAGCCCAGACCTTTGTGGGGGGTTAGGTGGGCTCCCCGGGTGCCAGGCAGCACAGGCTGCCCCCCCGGGGGTGCCAGCAGGGGGGCGTATATTCACAACACACGATCGTAATGATCGTGCAGTGAATATATGAATATGTAATGAGCGGCTCGGCTCCGGCGCCCCCTGCTGGCTGCTGTGTAAAAAAAAATATATATATTATTTTTAAAATTAAATATATATTCATGTGCTTACAGCACATGAATAAAAATAGCATGCCCCTCCTCAGAATAAAATTCCTGATTTTTTGACACCAAATGTAAAAAACAAAACACTTTATTTTAAAAGTTCACATTCCACTTCACCATAAAAAGATAGCGATTGCTACTCGGTGAATCATGGCGAAAAAAACCTTCAAATGTATTCGCCATGTGGTCATTGAATAGGGTGATTCACCGTTTTTGTCAGAAATTCGCCAAACAGCACAAATTCGCCATAAAAACCTGGCGAATCAGGCTCATTGAATACCGCCCAATGTGTAATGGGCATTATTGTGTGCCTAATCCCCTGTCCCACAAAGCCATGCCCTAAACAGTTCAATTTTTATTATGTGTTGGGTTGTTTTCCAATGTGGGGCATAATTTGAATTAGGGGTGGTATTATGTGGCCCACATTATTCTTTTCATGAGTATGTGGGATGGGCCATTAATTTAAAGCTTGGAGGGGAGTGCCGAACACCCTAGCACCCACACTGGTTGTGATGTATGGGGGGGAAAGAGGTGGGGAAGTGAGTTTCACCACCTCACCAGGACCACTTTAAGCACTGCTACCCACCAATGTATATTAATAATAGGCATTGGCGTAAACATTGCTGGCGCAGGCCAGCAATGTATACGTTACCGCCACCACTACCCCCATTGTATATTTTGTTATGGCGGTAATGTATACATTGTTGGCGCAGGTGAACAGATTTCTCCCTATGTGCACAGCTGCAAATAAAATCGTAGCTGTGTACATGAGCAGGATTTTGTTCCGTCAGGTTGGCATGGGGCGGCATTTACTTGATCGCTGGGCTCCGAATATATGCAGCCCAGCAATCTGTTCTGAATCAGGCACCAAGAACAGGAATGCACTGAATACAATGGCCCCTGCTTGTAATTCAATCCCCGCCCATTATATAAATAGTGTCAGGAACCAGTCTGTTTTTCTGTCAGTTTCTGTTTGGCATTTTGACTCACTGGTGGCCTCCAGTAGCAGGTCTGTTGCCATTACAGCTTTGTGTTCTGGGAGCTTAATTTATTCACTAGGCTGTGAGATAATTAAGCTAATCAAGCACTAGCCTGGGAGCTCCCTGAATCTTCAGGTGTAATTAATCACCTGAGCCCTTTATAGGGCAGGCTCACCTGCAGTACTCTGCCAGTGATAGCTTCCTGTTAACCTATGTTTAGTTCCTGCTTCCTGTGGAGAGAACTCTCTGTCAGCTCTCAGCTTCGCTACCTGGTTCCCTGTTCCGTCTGCTGTTTGGATCTCAGGATTTATCCTCTGCAGCTCATTGCTCACTGTAGCATCAGCCTGTATACCCGGACCCCGGAGCTTTCTGGTTCCTGCTGTTCTCCTTTGGAAATTCCAGTGCTCTCCTGGTTTCCTGCTTCCAAGTCTGCTTGGTGTGTCATCCAGTCCTGGGCCAGAGCCTGCGCCTGATCCACTTCCCTCTTCTCCCTGTGGGTCACGTAAGTGCTCCTTTCGAGCCCGGTGGTTCTATCTTTTTCATTTGCCCGCCGTGGCTGTTCCCCGCTGTGGGTCCGTCGTTATTCCTTTGTGTCATTTTTCCAGCTGTTCCTCCTGTTTTGTTATTGTCTGTCACCCTAGCTTCCATCAGGCAGGGGTGTTTCCCTTTCCATCTGCAACCGGTTTTGGGGAATCACTTGCCTTGGTGTGCCCCTGTTCCGAGATTCCCTATTGTATCTCTTGTGTCTGCGACTGGGTCGCAACTCCCGTCCTTGGCCTGGTGCCGGTAGTCAGAGGTCTTTTTCCAGCTAGGTCCTTTAGCCAGATCATCCTTTTGAGCTACCCCCCTGCGATTGCTCACCCCTTGTCATTACCTAACACCTGGCTGCATCGGGGTCAGAGCCGGCCTAACTGGCTCTGTCGAACGCGGCGGCTACAGGCGAAGCCTAGCACTTGCAGGGGTATTCCATCTGCCCGGGGGACTCAACAGAGTCAGTGTAGGTTTCGCTGTGGCCGTTCTAAACAGCGGTCCCAGCTGCGGGCTCACGCCTGACCTTTTTCCTCCTGCCAGCTGTCGTATCGCCCAGAGCCCAGGCGAAAACCATAACATTATCACTGACCATACCGATATATGCATGTGTTCACAGTAGTCATAGGTAAACATGCATATATAAACTTTTGTTTCAAGGTGATTTGGGTGTTTTTGATTGGTAGCGGGACTTATAGATTTGTCCTTATTAAGATTTTTTTTTCTTCCCGCATTTTGCCCGTTACAGGGTTTTTGCTTTATTCAGCTTGCCCAGTTGGTCTGGTCTGTTTGTTTCATTGCTGTACTTAATCATGCAGGCCTTGCAAGCTTCCTTGATGGCCTTAAATACGGCCTTTACAGAATTAAAACCTGAGCAGGTTAAGGGTCTGCAGCAGTCATTTCTGCAATTGCAAGATCTGTTAACCCAAATTTTCCTGGATCTGTCTGAGGTTTTTGGGGCTCAACCAGCTCCTAGGGAGACCCTGGCTAAGGGGGTAGTCAGTCAAACTTCAGATCAGGAGATTCAGAAGGGACATAGAAGTTTTTTACGGCCAAGGCTCACACCAGAAGAGCGGCGACGGCGTAAAGACTTTAACCTATGTCTGTATTGTGGGGAATCAGGCCACTTTCTCCAGTATTGCGAATTGCGCAGACCTGGTGTTGGTACTGGGAAGGATTTTCCTCAATCCAAGTGGTATCAGGAGATTACATCTATGCCTATCTCCTCTAAGCAGGAGGAGCCTGACCACACACCCCACATACGTAACGCTCCGACTTACAACTGGGGTCCTAAGACTAGAGCGCCCCATGTTGAGGTACGGAATCAGACGGGAATGTGGAATTCATCCACAAAGATTCCAGACAGAAAGACGTTAGATACTAATCTTCCAGTCAGGGAGATCAACGTTCTTTCAACATTGGAACTGTTAAGTCCCGTAGAGGAGTATCAGGTTTTTCCCTCAAAAGGGGCTTCAAGCGGCATAATCCCAGAGGGGGTCCTTGAAGCCGTCACCCCTAAGAGGGTCTTGGGGAACTTAACCCCACATGGAGTTATGGAGGTCATTGCTCCTGATGAGGCCTTGGGAGGCATAACTCCGAAAAAAGAATCCCTGACATCAGTCTCAGCCGGGATTTCTAGTGACATCTTCCCCGATCTTGGGGTTCTCGGAGTTGCCTCTGAGGTTGTGGATCCAGGAGTCCCGGTCTCCTTAGGCGAGTCCAATGCCGGGGGCTCATCTAGCGGCAAGGGCGCTTGGGGCTCATTGAACGTTTGTGGTGCTCGAGGTCAGTCGAGCCAATTTGATGCCCAAGGCCCGCCGGGCGTGTCTGATGATACTCCTAACACTCCATACTTCGATGGAGATTTGGCCCAGCTCCGACCAATTGCTCAGCAATTCCTCGCTAAAATGGACTTCTCACATAATATGAAGATAACTCCTACTTCTGCTGTCCGTTATCTCTTATCATGCTTTAGAGGAGGAGCTTTGGAGTGGGTTAAACCTCTCATAGAGGCTGACGATCCCATCCTAAGGGATCTTCCGGGTTTCCTAAAAACCGTGCGGAAAGTGTTCAGCCCAAAGGCCGTAGCCCCGAGTGGGGGCCCAAAGGCCGTAGCCCCGAGTGGGGGCCCAAAGGCCGTAGCCCCGAGTGGGGGCCCAAAGGCCGTAGCCCCGAGTGGGGGCCCAAGAGTCTGTTTCGCCCCAGAAGGGGGGCAAGTCTGTTTCGCCCCAGAAGGGGGGCAAGTCTGTTTCGCCCCAGAAGGGGGGCAAGTCTGTTTCGCCCCAGAAGGGGGGCAAGTCTGTTTCGCCCCAGAAGGGGGGCAAGTCAGTCCGGTCCCTGAGGGGGACTCAGTCCATCTAGCCTCAAGTGGTATCATAGAAACTGTGTCCCCGGAAGGGGTGGCCATATCCTTGTCTGAGGTCCCAAAGACCGCACCCTCAGCAAGGGTCTTGATGGCTGCAAACCCGGTGAGCGTTTCTGTTTTGCCAGCCTCTCAGGAGGCTTCAGAAATCTTAGCCCCCAAGGTTGTTGTTCCCATAGAGAATTCCAGTTCTGAGGTGGATGTCCCTACGTCCATCGTGTTTGATGGAGATCTTGCCCATTTTATTGCCCTGGTTGGACACTATGTTTCCCTGTTTGAATCTGGACCATCTTCAGGGGTCACTTGGGCTAACATTGTAGACCTCATCATTTCTGCCTTTAGGGGTAGACCTCAGACATGGGCCTACGAGCGGATCAATTCTGGTGACCCTTGTATCCGAGATCTATCTTCTTTCTGTGATGCAGTTATTAAGAAGTTCAGTCCCAAAAAGAAGGATGGGGTTCCACCAGCTCCTGGAAATGTGGTGCCCAGCATAAGCCAGGGGCTTAAGGACCTGGCTTCTGGAGACTCACAGTCTCTGTTTGTTCATTCTTCTGCCTCATCGCTTGGTCCGGAATCCAGGAGTTTAGCTATTGGTTTTGTCTCACTGACTCCTGACAAAAAAATTTTGGACACATCTAGTACCTGTAATTCTGGGTCTGGGGAATCCATTAAGAGTTCTGCCTATGGCCAATTAAGACATTCTTCCCTTTCTGAGATTCCATCTGTTAAAAAGACTCTCATGATCTCCTCAGATCGAGACTTCAACTCTTTTTCTGATTTGGTAACCCATAGCTGTGATTTGATAGAAGGTACCATCAGATCTGATAATGTGTGGGGCCTTAAACTGCTGATTCCATCAAAATCTAGGAAAAAGAAAAAGAAGCATTAATCTTTTTCCGCTTTTCTGGATCATCTTGTTTGTCTTTTTGGTTGTGCCCTATGGTCACCCTCTAGGGGGGCACTGAGACAAGCCGTGGTTTTAGCTTGTGTTCACCTTTCTGTTGCCTTTGCCCCGTTATCCAGAATCCAGATACATTTAATTTTTGGAGGTCTGGATTTTGGGGTCTGTTGACCCCTCCTCAAGGGGGGGGTACTGCCAGGAACCAGTCTGTTTTTCTGTCAGTTTCTGTTTGGAATTTTGACTCACTGGTGGCCTCCAGTGGCAGGTCTGTTGCCATTACAGCTTTGTGTTCTGGGAGCTTAATTTATTCACTAGGCTGTGAGATAATTAAGCTAATCAAGCACTAGCCTAGGAGCTCCCTGAATCTTCAGGTGTAATTAATCACCTGAGCCCTTTATAGGGCAGGCTCACCTGCAGTACTCTGCCAGTGATAGCTTCCTGTTAACCTATGTTTAGTTCCTGCTTCCTGTGGAGAGAACTCTCTGTCAGCTTTCAGCTTCGCTACCTGGTTCCCTGTTCCGTCTGCTGTTTGGATCTCAGGATTTATCCTCTGCAGCTCATTGCTCACTGTAGCATCAGCCTGTATACCCGGACCCCGGAGCTTTCTGGTTCCTGCTGTTCTCCTTTGGAAATTCCAGTGCTCTCCTGGTTTCCTGCTTCCAAGTCTGCTTGGTGTGTCATCCAGTCCTGGGCCAGAGCCTGCGCCTGATCCACTTCCCTCTTCTCCCTGTGGGTCACGTAAGTGCTCCTTTCGAGCCCGGTGGTTCTATCTTTTTCATTTGCCCGCCGTGGCTGTTCCCCGCTGTGGGTCCGTCGTTATTCCTTTGTGTCATTTTTCCAGCTGTTCCTCTGTTTTGTTATTGTCTGTCACCCTAGCTTCCATCAGGCAGGGGTGTTTCCCTTTCTATCTGCAACCGGTTTTGGGGAATCACTTGCCTTGGTGTGCCCCTGTTCCGAGATTCCCTATTGTATCTCTTGTGTCTGCGACTGGGTCGCAACTCCCGTCCTTGGCCTGGTGCCGGTAGTCAGGGGTCTTTTTCCAGCTAGGTCCTTTAGCCAGATCATCCTTTTGAGCTACCCCCTGGCGATTGCTCACCCCTTGTCATTACCTAACACCTGGCTGCATCGGGGTCAGAGCCGGCCTAACTGGCTCTGTCGAACGCGGCGGCTACAGGCGAAGCCTAGCACTTGCAGGGGTATTCCATCTGCCCGGGGGACTCAACAGAGTCAGTGTAGGTTTCGCTGTGGCCGTTCTAAACAGCGGTCCCAGCTGCGGGCTCACGCCTGACCTTTTTCCTCCTGCCAGCTGTCGTATCGCCCAGAGCCCAGGCGAAAACCATAACAAATAGCCTTATAATGAAAGATGTTCAGCAAAGTCTTTTGCCTCCTGAAAATCTCTTGCTCTTTGGGGAAAATAGCTCAGTGTGTACTCACTACTTTGACAGATATATCTATTATAGATTTTGGCAAAGTCTTTTGAAATGAAAATCTACTAGTGAATATGGGCCTTAAGGCCCATACACACTTGAAGATTTTCATTTCAAAAGACTTTGCCAAAATCTGTGATAGATACAGCTATCACCAAAGTAGTGTGTACACACTGAGCTATTTTCCCCAAAGAGTGAGAGATTTTCAGGAGGCGAAAGACTTTGCTGAAAATCTTTCATTATAAGGCTATTTACATAATAGGCGGGGTTAGAATTCCAAGGGTGGGAGCAGGGGCCATTTTATTCCTGTTCTTGGTGCCTGATGCAGAACTAATTGCTGGGCTGCATATATTCGGAGCCCAGCACAAGTAAACTCCACCCCTGACCGGGCAAAATCCCACCCATGTGCACGGAAAACATTTCATTTCAATGAATATTTCAATGATGCGCCAGCTCACAACTCGCTAGTGAATCGGAACTCGCGGCCCGGCAGCCAATCAGGCATCAGTGGCTCTTGATTGGCTGCTGGGCCCCAAGCTCCGATTGGCTCATGAGTCGCGAGCCGGGGCATCATTTGAAATAGTCACGCCACAGACGGATGGACCTGCTCTGAGATAGCCGGTTTTCCCACCGTTCTGCTCGGCTGTCTCCTTTAGCGATGACATCAGGGCAAAGTGAGCTGACGGAATGCAGTTCCACCCCATTCCGGCTCACTTTAACCCCAGGTGGCAGTGGTGTAACTAGGGCTCAGCAGCCCTAGCAGTGGCGGGGGGGGGGCAGGGACATGGCGCTCACATGGCGCTCACAGAGGCTGTCAGGAGTCCTATGTGAGGAAAGCTCTGCATCTGCAGCATCCAGTAAGGATTATTACTTCTATCTCCGGCTGTCTGTGTGAGGACGCTCAGTGACCCGCCTCATGAACCGCACATGGGGCGGGTCACTAAGCGTCCTCACACAGACAGTCCCCCTTCCACCCTGCCTGTCGCTCCCCCTTCTACCATGCCTGCCGATCCCCCTTAACGTAGTCGCCTGTTCCCCTTCCACCCGGCCCAACGCTCGCCCTTACACACTGGCCGCCGCTCGCCCTTACACACTGGCCTCTGCTTCCCTGTCCTCACTCCTGGTGGATCAAAGCAGCGTAGATACTGTTCTGTGTACCTGCGCTGTCAGTGCATTTTTTGGGGGGGGGGGGATGTTTGGTGGCGACGGCTAGGGGGGGCTGTTTGGCGGCAGTGGCGAGGGGCAGCAGAATTTTTATGGAGGGGGGGAGCTATAATTGTACTACTGCCTGGTGGGCAGTGGTGCCAATAATATATACATTGCTGGCCCGTGGCAGCAATGTATATATTACTGGCATATGAATAACATTGGTGGGCAGTGATGACAATAATATATATATTGTTGGCATGTTGCCAGCAATGTATATATTACTGGCTAATTAATAATCATTGGTGCACAGTGGTGCCAGTAATATATACATTGCTGACCTGTGTCAGCAATGTATATATTACTGGCTAATTAATAATCATTGGTGCACAGTGGTGCCAGTAATATATACATTGCTTTGTGTTCTGGCCGGGTGATCAGCGGGGGAGCAGGGGCTGCAGGGCTTTGCAGCAGCAGCAGCGAGAAGGCACAGAGATGATGAGCGGGGCGGCGCGGTGTGGAGTCGGACCACAGCAGGGTGAGTATATGACACTGGCGAGGGGGCGGGGGGAGGCAGCGGGGCGGGCCGCCGGGCTGAAAGTGGTTAATCTTTCAGCCCGGGGCAGCGTACACACATGGCGATGATGGATGAAAAACCATCCATCATCGCCACATCTGCTGGTAAAACCAGCAGATGAACCACTTAACTAGCGATGATGCGGGAGCGCGCATCATCGCTAGTCGCCAATCTGGGGGGCATACACACTGGGCGATTTTCATCTGAAAATCGGTCAAAACTGCTGTTTTGACCGATTTTCAGCTGAAAATCGTTAAGTGTGTATGGGCCTTTAAGTTGCTCTGCATTTTAGCACACTATAAAATTTATGCTACTTTAAAATTGTATCAAATAATTGTGTCTGTATGTGTTTAGTTTTAGCTACATAATTAAAAAGTTATTTTGAATGACTGCCTAGTGACTGAGTCATAATTTCTTCACCGGAATATTGATTGTCAGGATCTGCTTTAGTCAGAAACACTTATTGAGTGCCCTGACCGCAAGTCATGCAGCATGAACAGTACATTTACCACCTTAACGCCCTCTTTATTGTGACTGTAAAATTATTCTATATCATGTTGTAACCACTTAAGCTGTGTAACTGGACAAATCAGACATTTGCAGAGGTGTAAAAAGTCAACATTGCAGAACATCCTGTTCCTGTATCTGATAAGGTGTGTGTGGAACCTCGTGTTTTGGGTTTGATTTTGGTCCTAATTCATCACCGTGTATTAATTTTGGCAAAACCACCCTTAAGTGTTTTGGTTTGGATTCAGATTGCGGTTGCCTTAAAACAGGCATGTCCAAACTATGGCCCTCCAGCTATTGTGAAACTACAAGCCCCATCATGCTTTGCCACAGTTTTGCTATTAGGGAATGCTAAAACTATAGCAAGGCATGCTGGGATGTGTAGTTCCATAACAGCTGGAGGGCCATAGTTTGGACATGCCTGGCTTAAAACAATCATTGATAAAAACCGCTGTTTAGGACGAATGGCGGATACCTGCGGAAACTAGGACTTCACCTATAATAGCCACGTTTGAAGAGGCAGTTTAAGTCCACCTCAACTCTGGTGCCACCAGGTCTTATGTATGTACAAGGTACTGGGATCATTAAGGAGATGGCCAAGAGAAGAATCTGACTAAAGGGACCTGTAGAAAAACAACTGACTGTCAGCACTCCACAACCTCAGGGGCGAAAGACCACAAAAGTAAACGCAACCTCGTTGTATACAAGAGGCGACCTACTAGCAAGCATAGGAATAATACCACCACACAGACAACAATATAACAACACACAAAGACACAGCAAACCACACAAATGGTACTGACCAGTACCAAATACCAGTACCAAATAAGGAGAAGGACCGAGAATGGTTCAACGTGATGGCGCGACCTGTGCCAACCTTCAAGTTATGAAAAACAAGTGCACTTTGTCAAACATAAGCAAGCCAAAATAAAGTATTAAATTAAACCAAGTCTCCAAAGTGGATCACTTATGGTACCGGAACTGGGAAGGGCCACCAGCGGATCCAGGAGATGATGCACCGGGCAGACCAGAACCAAGCACAGCTAGATCTCAACCTCAGGGGATCTGTAATGGGTTTTAGCTCAGATTCCCAAAATTCACATGGATTCAGATTTCTGGAGAATCCAACTCTAGTACTGTATTTGCATGTTATTTTCTAGGCATGAAAAAAAGATCTATATAACTATAATTCTACTACTGTATAATTGTGAAGGAACAATATGTGTCACATATATTCCATAGAGTACATTTTTTGCACCCGGCCAAAACCCAGGTGCAGTGTACTGTAGTGTGATAGTCTCCTGCAGCACTTGGCTCCTGACACAAGGGGGAGCTGACAGTGCTGGGCACACTGCGCAGAGTGATGCATAAGGATTTCCTGCTAGGCCACACCCCTTATATTAGGCCACACTTCCTTTTCAGTGTTGCTAGTCCAGGATTAGAGAGAAGGGGATGGCTGGATGATAAAATTCAGCAAATAAACTACTGTATACATTTTTGCTCTTTATCTAAATTATAATTGCCCCCCTCTACGGAACACTTTGACGGTTAAAATACTGTTCCACGATAACTGAGCAATGTTTTATGAAGCAGATGCATGCTGTCTATAACTACTTCAGTTTTAAAAATAAATGCATTCTTATGTTTACTATAATCCTTGACTAATAATTTTCAAAGGATCTTGTATTAGGTCATCATAATTCATGCATGAAGGGTAGATGAGTCTAATGGCCCATACACATTTGACGATTTTGAGCTGAAAATCGGTCAAAACGGGTGTTTTGACCGATTTTCAGCTCAAAATTGCCTAGTGTGTATGGGCCAGAGATCCCCGACTAGCGATGATGCGCGCTCCCGCATCATCGCTACCGAGGTGGGCAGTCTGCTGGTTTTACCAGCACATCTAGCAATGATGGCTGGTTTTTTAGCTATCATCGCTAAATGTGTACGGCAGCCGGGCTGAAAGATCACAGACTTTCAGCCCAGCTGACCGCCCGCTCCCTCCCCCTGCTTATACTCACCCCTCCTCGCTCCCACGCTGACCGGCTCACACGGCAGTGACGGCACATGCTGCAGACCTGCAGCACAGACTTCTCTCCCCTCCCGGCTACACGCACGCCGGAGCGCCCCGCCCCCGTCCGAATGCCCCGCCCCCGGCTCACTGGCCGCATCTTCCCCCTGCTCCACACAGTGCGTGTATCATTATTTATGCACACGCAGCCGCTGACCACCAATGTTTAAAGGCAGTAATATATACATTGCTGGCACATGCCAGCAATGTATATATTCCTGGCACCACTGGCCACCAATGAAATTTATAATGCAGTAATATATACATTGCTGGCACAGGCCAGCAATGTATATATTACTGGCACCACTGGGCACCAATGTTATTAACAAGCCATTAATATACATTGCTGGCACATGCCAGCAATGTATATAGATGGCACCACTGGCCACCAATAATGTTTATAATGCAGTAATATATACATTGCTGGCACATGCCAGCAATGTATATATTACTGGCACCACTGGGCACCAATGTTATTAATAAGCCAGTAATATATACATTGCTGGCACAGACCAGCAATGTATATATTATTGGTACCACTGGGCACCAATGATTAGGTATTAGCTAGTAATATATACATTGCTGGCACAGACCAGCAATGTATATATTATTGTTACCACTGGGCACCAATGATTACGTATTAGCTAGTAATATATACATTGCTGGCACAGGCCAGCAATGCATATATTCTGGGCCGTCTTGATTCTAGGGGCCCAAGTTCCAGTGGCGGACTGTGTCAGGTGGCAGGATGGCATGTGCCCCCCGAGCCAGTACAACTCTACAACTGCGGGACCGCCAGGTGACACTCCGTACATAAACAGCATTCACCTACTACCCGTCACTATCACCCACTGCCCATCACCCTCACGCTGCTGTCACCCACTATACGTCACCATCACCGGCCACCCTTACGCTGCTGTCACCCACAATCCATCACTATCACCCACTGCCCATCACCCTCACGCTGCTGTCACCCACTATACGTCACCATCACCGCCACCCTTACGCTGCCGTCACCCGACAATTTGTCACTATCACCCGGGCGGCTCGGGGTGGAGTTTACCTGATTGCTGGGCTCCGAATATACGCAGCCCGGCAATCAGTTCTGAATCAGGCACCAAGAACAGGAATGCACTGATTAAAATGGCCCCTGCTCCCACCCTTGGAATTCAAACCCTGCCCATTATGTAAATAGCCTTGTATATGAAAGATTTTCAGCAAAGTCTTTCGCCTCCTGAAAATCTCTTGCTCTTTGAGGAAAATAGTCTAGTGTGTACGCACTACTTTGGTGAAAGATTTATCTATCAAAGATTTTGGCAAAGTCTTTTGAAATGAAAATCTTCAAGTGTGTATGGGCCTTAATACTGATTTCTATATACCTTACAACTACCTTTGTAACTATATTTAGTTTGCAGGGAGGATCAATTCTAGCAAAGTTACATTTATACCCCTTGCACACCAGCCAAAATTCCTGGGTTGTCCCCGGGAACAACCTGGGACTAGTTCCAGGACCAAAATTCCAGGAACGAAGTGCCGGGATTTCAACCGTGCCAGCTTCTTGGGGCACTGGCTGGTATGAAAGGTGCAGGGACATGTCCCTCCTTCCTGTGTTGCCTCTGCCTCTGCTGATTGGCTATGCTGTGGTTGTGGATGTTCAGGGACATGCAGAGGCATCACACAGCATGCAGGAAGACACTGTGCAAGCTCTGTGGCACAACAGACCCCAACAGTGCATTTTAACCCCTGCAACCCTGAAAAAGACCCCAGACGTGCATTTTAACCCCTGCAAGCCTGACAGTCTCATAGAAATGCAGAGTCATCCCGGGTTTAGTATGAAAGGTGCCTGCTTCAAAAGCATGTGTAAACGGGGTCCAACCCGGGAATGTCTGTGCATGTCACCAGAATTCAATTCCCGGGTTGGTCTCTGAATTTATGGTGTGAAAGGGGCATGATATAAGAAAAGGATTCCAAATGACATTAATATGCCCTGCGTTATAATTGTGTTACAACAATGTTACAGTAAATGAATTACAGATTTGCAATACCTCTAGCTAGACAGCTAGACAATAAAATAGACAAAAGGAAAATAAGATATTTATTTAGATGTAAGAAGAAAAAAAGAAAAAGTGATGATTCCACAAAGGGCGCAGTGGCTGGAAGATGGTGGGGTATGTGGAGAACCAAACGTAGGGTAATGAGCAATGATTAAAGATTAAACCCCACTTTTACATCATATTTAAAAATAAAAAACTGAAAAACTTACCTATTTTATTTTTCCCCTCTTCATATTTAACTCTCTGTAAAATATGGTGTACAATCCGGCTTCTGGTGGCATTGTTGAAAAAGGTGTCTTTGTTGTTTATGATGAAACTATAAAAAAATCAAAAACTAATTGTTAGATAGTGATGCATGTGTTGGAGTACATGGGGGATTTATGGGGGTGCCGGATGTCATGGATAGGCCTCCTATACATAATGGCCCTGATTCTGGTTGATTTGGTAATACGCAAAGCTCGCAGCTTACCGAATTCCAGAGGACCTGCCACATCAAATGGTTTAAGTAACGGTCAAAGTAACTGTAACTGTCAAAGTGACCATGTTCAGTTTCCTAAAATCCACATGTAAGCTTGTGATTCCCTCCTTTTTGGCTACTAAAATGTCCCCAGTTTCATATGGTCAACCTACTGTTTTATTACAGCTGACATCTCTGGGCCTACCCATTAAGAGTGCATCTTAATTGGCTGAGACTCTATGGTGTTAATATGATGAGCAACCAATGTGGTAAATGGCATAAAATAGAGGATGCATTTGCTCTGAATCTCTTTTTTGGGGCTTTGGCAGTGTCTGGATTGGAGTTCGAACTTCCAAAGTCAGGTCTTCCAAAGGTTGACCACCTTTGGAAGACCTGACTTTGGTTACTGAATCTACTTCTCTAGTTATAAAAAGCCTTCAGTCTGTTTGCATGATAGGTAATTAACCACCTGCCGGAACTGTCAAAGTAGGCCAAATAATATAACTTACCCTGATATTTAATTCTGTACTTGGACAATTAAGTGCATGGTGATCCAATAAAAAAGGCTTGATGATGGGCATTGGGTCTAGAGAACAAGGCCAGAAGCACATCCAACTCCTTGAGACACCCAGTTTATGGCTATGTAATGTCAGGATAAATTTTGTCCAAAAGTAGTTTTGCAACAGTTAAGCATTATTGTGTGCTCATACGTGTTATGTAACTGGGTTGTCATGAACTGACACTAAGCATTAATAATTATACTGTTGAGTGAACACTAACTGCCTTCTGACCAGCTCCAGCTCAGTTATGTCTATCCCAGTCAGGAGTTTATACAGTTCTCCTTCTACCTACATAAACCAATACCAAGTGGAGTGGTTCTTGACTTTTATATTTATTTACAGTTTCTTATATAGTGCAGCATATCCCATTGCACTTTACAACTTGATACTCTCAGAAGCACCTCTTACCCACACTAGTGTCAACTTCATCTGGGGAATTGGCCAATTCTGTCAACTATACACTGTTACTTACTGGAAGCTGTAAAGGAGTCATAGAAGCTATTTCCTGTGAATATCCTGGGATAGTGAAGGGCTTGACAACTCAGAGGGCTGCTGACAGGGAATGCTGCTGGTCAGAGTTAACTGACCAGCAAAATGGTCAGTTGTTTTACCCAACAAAATGGTCTCAAATGTTAAATTAAATTTAACTGAATTGAAATAAAAAAGCAACAACATAACATACAGTACCGTGGGGTTATGAGTGGTCTGTGTGGTGTGCTGCAACTGGGTAGAGATGGGTCTTTCTGCATCCCACCACAAATATAAATATAGTAGAAGGCAAAGTATAAAGAAAGTAACATTTCAGCTTAGCCAGTAGGAGGGCTTGGGGAATGGTCAACTGAGGCAGTCTGTCTGTCTGTCTGACCATAGCCTTTTATGCCTATGGCTAGAAATGCATTGCATTGCCGCTCACCAACTGAAGCGGGGCATTTTTTTGTGGATGACTATAGCCACCGCTCACTGCCCAGAAGCCCCTATCACAATTCTGATATGGTTTGACCCGATCACATTACAGTACCTTTGAGCATACATTCAATGTGCTGTAGAGATTTTCAGAATTGTTCATGTATGCGCAATTACACAATCTGCTGAAATACACATCAGCATTGCGTGTGACGCAGAAGGCTCATTGTATCATAAGGATTTTATCTCTTCTGAGTATCAATCAGGCCATTTGTTTACATTTATGAAATCTGTGTAAGGGGGAATACACACGTGGCATTTATTTGCCTATTTTCCGGTTTTGGTTCTCCTGGGGAGATCAGTTCTGTGTTTTGGATAGGTTCTCCTGAGGAGACCCAATTTGAACCGAATACTGGTATGGATCTTCCTGCCGTTCAGAATTCAGATTTAAAAAATATCCATTTTCATGAACTCCAAAACCCAAGATTTTAAATCCAAATTCCAAACTAAAACACTTGAGGTGGTTTTGCAAAATCAAAAAACAATAATGAGATTAGAATCTATTAAAAAACAAAACACACAACACTCCATATTTCAGAAGCTTTCATTTTGTATGCTTTTAATTATAAGGCTTTGCTAGAGAAAAACATTATATATTATTTACGTTTGAACAGAAAGTGCTGAACTGTTCTCTCACATGCATCATAATAATTTACACTCTGACAATTTACATTAGAATTAATTACCTATATGACTTTTTTTATTATAATTAATGTATTTGTCACTTAACTTTATTCCTAGTCCTGGAGAAAGACTACATCATGCAGAGAAAATTTTAATTATTTGCAGAAATCCTGGGGAATAGCTGTAAATTAACAAGCTTTTCAAAGTAGGTCAGACCATTTCTCATATAGCATTATGTTGTTATTATTTTCTGTAACTTTATTTTTAATTTGTAAATAGCTCATTATGGTTGTTTCTGCAAAAAAAGTTATTTGTGCTCATTATTCTGCCTTATTTCGATGTGGTGTGATAAATACAATTAAACTGAAAGAGAATGATCCACGGCTTATATACAGTGGTTAGCAATGATCAATGTTATACCACTCTCATGGTATCCAACCGCCCAATTGTGCTGCTCAGCACCGCCCCCTTCCCTGATTGGCTGACCATTATCAGAAGCTGTCCCAGAAAGTAAGTATTAAAGAATGCCAATATGTAGTCAAATAGGGTTATATGTCAAAGTATTCACAATATTTGATACATCATGCCTTGAATGAGATAAATTAGTGGGTTAATATACAAGCAGTAAATTTAATTTTTTGATGATGTTGGGGCTAAATAATAACGGGGATTATATAATAATTGTAAAGAATTAATTATATTAATTACAAAGAACGGTACTTATGTATTATCTGGGCTTCCGATTTTTTGATTGTATGCCTTAACTGAAGGCATACAATCAGATGCGATGCGATGCGATATCGCATCGCATACGACCATATCGCATGCGATGCGATGACCCGATTTTTCCATAGGATTCAATGTTAAAATGGACTGAGTCCATTTTAACATGGAATTCAATGGGAAAAAGGGGACCTTTTCATACCCCTACTATCCAAGTGGGCATGGAGTTGGATATAAACCTGTGGCGAGCGTAGCGAGCCACCGAGCCCGAAGCGTGGCGAGCGAACGGTATTCTGTGTCCGCTCGCCACGCTTCGGGCGCGGTGGCTCGCTACGCTCGCCACAGGTTTATATCCAACTCCATGCCCACTTGGATAGTAGGGGTATGAAAAGGACCCCTTTTCCCATTGAATTCCATGTTAAAATGGACTCAGTCCATTTTAACATTGAATCCTATGGAAAAATCGGGTCCATCGCATCGCATCGCATGCGATATGGTCGGATGCGATGCGATGCGATGGACCCGATTTAAAAATCGGCAGCCCAGTTAGTACATAAGTACCCAAAGAACTTCTAAATATAATGCTGTAGTTGTCAATACTCTAAATTTAACAGGGTTAATTATTGGCAAGGGAATAATATTGTATGGCTATCAAAAAATATACCCTCTGTGTTAATTGGGTCACACTTTTATGCACCATTTGGCAACTACTAACACATATTATATTGTATGGCAGCCATTAATGCTCCTGGCATTATATGGCAGTCACTGATGCTCTGTGTATTATAGGATGGTTATCATGATGTTCTCTGCTTTATATAGTGGTCACTGCTGACTACAATGCACTGTATATTAACTGCAGGGCACTGTTATATATCTGGATTATATGGCAGTCATATATATAGATGATTACTGCTAATTACTGAGTTGAGGGTTGCAATAAGTTGAATCCTTGCACCAGGTAACAGAAAGACTAGCTTCACACTACAGAGGGGTCATGCAATATATAAGGAAATCGGGAAGAAATTCACAACTGTCATACTGAAATGTCTGAGCGATTTCTGAAGCTGAATATGAACAAAACCAAACTTATTATCTTTCCCCCACCCAGAGCTATGCCCCCTACTAATATATCTATCACTGTTAACAACACCATCATCTCCCCCATTCTCCTACTCTGCTGCCTGGGTGTCACTCTCAACTCCTCCCTCTCCTCTGCACCCCACATCCAAGCCCTGGCCCATTCTTACCGATTCCAGTTATGCAACATTGCTCGCATCAGGCCCTTTCTCTCACAGAGTGCAACTATGCTGATCATCCACTCACTGGTCATCTCACGGCTTGACTACTGTAATGCTCTCCTCACCGGCCTCGCTCAATCCCAACTGGCTCCTCTCCAATCTGTCCTCAACTCTGCAGCCAGGCTTATCTTCCTGTCCCGCCGCTCTAATTCTGCCACTCCCCTTCAACAAAATCTGCACTGGCTCCCATTCCCCTACAGAATCCTCTTCAAACACCTCACACTCACATACAGGGCCATCTCTAATTCCATTGCTCCATATATCTCTAACCTCATCTCCATTCATACACCCTCCCGCCCTCTACGGTCGGCTGACGACTGTCGTCTCTCCTCCACCCTGATCACTGCTTCCCATGCTAGAGTACAGGACTTTGCCCGTGCTGCACCCCTTCAGTGGAACGCACTCCCTCGCTCCATTAGACTCTCCCTGACCTTGCAAAGCTTCAAACATGCACTGAAAACTCACCTATTCATCAAAGCGTACCCTTCCTCTGCATAAACTAGTCCTGCATAAACTAGCTGGTTCTTTGACCCCTTGCCTGTTTACATTATGCTATCTAGCCACCACCCACTTGCTTGCACCTCTTGTAATCTGTCTGTCTCCCCTTCCTACTAGATTGTAAGCTCCTCCGAGCAGGGCCCTCTTCCCTCCTGTTGTCTAAGCCCACTTCTCTTCACATTTCACTCACAGCTCTCCTATACTCAAACACTCAGTGACCATCTTCATTTGCATACTCATCTCCATCATTGGCCTCAAGCCTCTAGTTGTATGTTGATTGAGTCCTCACTACTTATATTTAAGCTGTAATGTGTATTGAACTGTGGCGCTCTTTATTTGTACTCTATTTTTGTTATTTATTTAATGTTATGCCAAGTTTTGTCTCCCTGTATTGTTCCTTTGTACGGCGCTGCGAAACACTTGTGGCGCCTTAAGCTGGCCATACACGGTCCATTTTGCCGGTCCGTTTTGTACTTTTAAAGTACACATCGCATCGCATTGCTTGTGCATGCACTGTGCATGCAATGCGATGTAAACCAAGTACAAAAAGTATGTGCAGCACATACTTTTTGTACTGTACTATGAGATGCGCGGGAGCGCGCATCGCATAGTACAAAATGGAGCCGCGGCAAAACGGAGCGTGTATGGGCTCCTTTATAAATAAAATTATAATAATAATAATACTGAAATGAGCTTCTGCTTGATTATCACAGTCATAATACTTCCTGAAAGGCCTACTGAGGCCTGTGGATAAAGTCCCACCAACTCCATTATTATTGTAGCTAATCATACAATGAGATGGTCTATATTTGATACATTACATATGTGACATTACTCACTGATGAATTCTCTGCTGACTAAAGGGAGCAGTGTAACAGTCATTCTCCTCCAGGTCTGGTATTGTCTCCTTGTCCAATCTCATAGGCTTTTTAGGCAACCATCCACGGAACCTGCTCAACTGCTTCTCCATCCTACACAAAAGATTCCAAGTGGCAAAACGTTATGTAAAATTGGTCAATGCCTAATAATCTGGTTTTTATAATATACAAAGAAAGGTAACACATTGGCCCTTATTCAGATCTGATAGCAGTACAAATATGTTTGGAAAATGGGCAAAACTATGCTGCACTGCAGGTGGGGCAGATGTAACATCTAGAGAGAGAGTTAGATTTTGGTAAATGATTTTGTTTCTGTGCAGGGTAAATACTGGCTGCATTATTTTTACACTGCAATTAAGATTTCAGTTTCAACACACCCCACTCAAATGTAACTCTCTCTGCACATGTTACATCTGCCCCACCTGCAGTGCACATGGTTTTGCCCATTTTCCGAACAAATTTGTACTGCGATCAGATCTGAATAAGGGCCATTGGGTGGTATTTTAATGCCGCCGGTGAGGGGGTTTCTGCGGCAAGGGTGGCTTGTTTTGGGTGATCCTCCCCGAAAACAAGTCACCCTTGCCACTGTCTAACCCCCTTGCCGGCCGCTCACCCTATTCCATGTTCTAGGGGAATCCTCGCTGTCCTCTGACGGCGAGGATTCCCCGCTAATGCAGCGAGCCCGCTGCATATAGTGGCGACCCTCTCCATTTTGACAGCTGCACTCGCCAATTCCACCTCATTGGAAAAAACCCAGCGAGGTGGAAATAGCAAAATGCAGGGGGGTCAGCTGAATACTGACCCACAAGCTGTGACGGCGAGCAATAGGCACTGCTCGCCGTCACAGCTCGTCATAAAGCATTGAATATACCCAAGAGGTATGTTCATCATAGTTATTGAAAATTATTAGACTGCATTTCTTTTCAATACAGTTTGAAAAGGACACAGCACATACAAATCATAAGTGGACTTGTACTCCAGCTTTCTATATGTCACTATTTTTCCTATCAATGAAATGGATTCTACAATTTAAGAACCTTTTTAAAACCTAAACTCAAAACTTACAACCTTTTCCTCATCACGTACATCCTAATGTTTGTAATCTATAACCCTTATACCTATCAATATTAAGCAAATATCTAGTAATGGATGTAAATAACATCTACAGTATATAAATATAAGAAACTTCTAGACAAATGTTAAGTATTTTTCCTTATTTACTAAAGGTCAGTTTCCACTGATATTCAGCGATTCCAAATTTTCTTGAATGCTAAAATTTATATTGAAAATAATTGCTGTTGCCCTGGAAAGTCAAAATCAATTTAGAATGATTTCCATTGATTTGTAATCAATAAAAACATCAATGGAAAATGACCTTTAAACCTATAAACCTCCTGCACTAGTTACAAGTCATGTTAACGAATAGGGAGGATACATTAGTCCTCACCACTAAAATATTCTATTTCAGACATGTCCAAACTATGGACCTTATTGTGGTTCATGCACTCTAAAGGAGCACAATGTTTTATTCTGCGCATTTCTGCACATGTGCAAGTGCTGTGCGGCCACAGCGAATAGAGTGTTTCATGGGAGTTGCCATGGTAATGCCCTGATGACGTGGGTGCTGGGGGCAGGCAGCTGACATCACTGGATGTGAGCTGCCTACCCTGTCCTACAGGACACACGCAAAGCTAAGACACCTGAGAGTGTCTTAGTTTTTCGTATAAGCAACACATCATTCGATGGTTGGAGACAGGTGGGCGGCAGTGCGAATGGCGGGTGGCCTTAAAAAGACACGCAGTGCTGTAAAATTCACATCGCTGCATGTCAACCAGAATAAGGTCCTATGGCCCTCCAGCTGTTGTGGAACTACAAATCCCATCATGCCTTGCCACAGTTTTGCTATTAGGGAATGCTAAAGCTATGGTAACATACCTCACAACTGTCCCGCTTATTGCTAGAATGTCCCGGTATTTTGGGACATTCCCGCGTCCCTCCCACCGCCGGCAGTGTCCTGCGGCGGTGGGGGGGGGGGAAGTTGTGAGTCCCCCCCGTCGTCCGTGAATAGAAGTTGTGCGCATGCGCACAGTGTCTATTCTTGCAGGCAGAGGGGCTGGGGGCTGGCCAGCAGCTCATAGAGCTGATGGGCATGCCCCCACAGTGGCGGAAAACGGGGGCGTGGGATATGTCGTTTCACAATAGCTGAAGGGATATAGTTTGGACATGCCTACTCTTATGTGGTTAGGTGAGAGATATGTTACAGGTGACAGACAGACAGTCAGTCAGTCAGTCACCGATCTTATGATCATTTCAGAAGTTTAGATAAGCCAGTGAATGATCCTGATTGACTTGCTCATGAAAAGTGTGCTTTACTGACCTGCTCATGAACTTGTATCTGCGGTGCAGGTAATAGATTTTTCTCCTGGAAGAACAGCAAAAATGAAGCCAGTCGAGAAGAAAACCCATCGTCAGTTACAGTATCAACTAGCAAGAAAGCAAAGGAGATTGAAGACAGAAGCCTGTAAGAGGTGGAGGAAGAGACTAGAGAGATTAACATACACACCAGTCACAGGAGACTGCTGCGCCACTTATCCCCGCTCCCTTACAGAGCCCCTAATCTGAAGGTACAAGTTATTTTACGAAGAAGAGCTACTGATAACATTCACAAATACTGTATAATGTACTTGTACACTGGCTTGCAAAAATATTGACCCTCCTAAAAAGACTTACTGTATCTGTATTACAAATGACACAGAATTTGTTTCAAATATGTAATACAGAGTAGATCCCCCACCAAACGCAAATAAATTGGTTTCAGCCCAAGGTGACACACAGAGCCTTCACCTAACTCCTCATAAATACACTTCACAAACCATTGAGTGACCCACTGGTGGAACCAAATAAAATATTTCTTACACTAGAATTTTGTTTTCCAATTCAGTGGATTGAAGGATATCCTTAGTGGTCTAATTCTTGCTGAAAGAAAGGATGATGCTTGTGAGGATTCAGTATTAAATCCCGGCAGTCGGGATCCCGGCGTTCAGAATACCGACGCTGGAATCCCGATCGCCAAAATCCCGACAAGGGGGGGACGTGGATCGCCCCCCCCCCTTGCGGGCCCGGTGCCTCGCTACGCTCGGCACACTAATTTTTTCTCCCTCCGGGGGTGTCGTGGACACCCCCGGAGGGAGAAAGTGTCGGGATTTCGGCGATCGGGATTCCAGCGTCGGGATTCTGAACGCCGGGATCCCGACCGCCGGGATTTACACTGCATCCCGCTTGTGAACACCATACTCTTCAAATGGACTGAGAGCTAAACTTTGACTTGGCCACTGTAGACATTTACCTTTTTGTTGTTCATCCATACTAGTGTTACTTTGGTCTTCTGCGTTCCATTATTTCCCTGTTCAAATGTGAACTTTTTTCGAGCCTTAGGTTTCTTGCATTATCTCCCTGTATTTTTTATCATTCTTTGGTTCTTCGGTTTTAGCAAAATGCCTAATTACCTCTGAAAGAAGCATCCCTACAACATGATGTTGTCACCCCTTGTAATTTACTATAAGGGTTAATGTTTACCCCTTGAGTGGTGGGTTTTGCTGAGGCAGGACAAACCTACCAGGGCAGGTTTGTCCTGTCCCAGCAAAGCCCACCACTCAAGCTACATCCACTTCCTTCTGCAGGTAGTGCTGCAGTCAGAAGCAGCAGCCACTCTGAAAAGTGCCCGAACAAACAAACGTGAGCACAAGAAAACCTGGGGGAGCACCCGGGGGGGGGGGGGGGGAGGACAGGTGAGAGTGGCGGGGGTGTTACAGTATGTAAGTGCACGCCAGTACTGGAGGCACCACTGACGCGCACCTAGATACTGTATCTTGGTATGCCTGGAAACTTTCTGGGACAGCCCACTGAGGCAGCGCAGCTCAGCCCGGAAAATATCTGGGCATACCACCAAAGCGGTTAATGAAGAATGGGGCGTGGTATTTGATTTGTATCACACATAGGGCCAAATGTATCAAGCCTTAACACGTGATAAAGTGGAGGATGATAAAGAGTGATAAAGGTCAAGCCAAGCCGCTCCTAATAGTCATTTCTTGCACTGTCTGTAACATGTGCTTGGCATTTTACCTTATCTCTCTTTATCACTCTCCACTTTTTAAGGCTTAATACATTTGGCCCATAGTGTTTTGAATTGGAGCCATAAAGCTCAATTGCTAAATAATTTCACCAGAAAACAATATCCCACTTTTTATGTCCGTGATATTTTCAAGCAAAATCTAGACATAGCCAGAGGTATTGTTATCATTAGGACAGCCTTGTCTAGACAGTGCCTGGGTGCTATTGCTCAGTTTCTATTTCTTCCCAATTTCCCAAATGATCCAACAGTACTGACTGGGATATCCAAGCACTTGGATATTGTATAGCCTTCTCCTGTCTTGTGCAGGGATTATAACTTCAGAATCTGTAGCTTAATCTTACAATGCCATTTCATCTTTGTTTACACAGGTTTCCTTCAGATTCACAGTATGGATAAAGTTATTTGAATTAGGGGTCATTAATCACTCAAAGTTGATCTTTCTTAACCCCTTCCTGACAGAGCCAGTTTTTGCGTTCCTGACAGAGCCCTTTTTTTTCAAATCTGACATGTCTCACTTAAGTGGGGATAACTTTTTTTTGCTTTTACTTATCCCAGTGATTTTGAGATTGTTTTTTCGTGACACATTGTACTTCAAATTAGTGGTAAATTTGGGTCGATACAGTCTGTGTTTTTTTGTGAAAAATACCAAAATGTCGTGAAAAAATGGAAAATTTAGCAATTTGCAAAATGTTAAATTTTCTGCTTGTGAGACAAATAATCATACCACTCAAAATAGTTAATAACTAACATAGACCATATGTCTACTTTATGTTGACATCATTATTTCAACTTCCTTTTCATTTTTTTGGACACTAGGAGGCTTACAATATGAATAGCAAATTCTCAAATTTTCAAGAAAATTTCAAACACTGATTTTTTTAGGGACCAATTCAGTTCTGATGTAACTTTGAGGGACTTGTATGTGAGACACCCCCATAAATGATACCATTTCAAAAACTGCACCCCTCACAGTATTCAAAACAGCATTTTGGAAATTTGTTAACCCTTTAGGTGTTTCACAGGAATTAAAACAAAGTGTAGGTGAAATTTCAAAATTTCATTTTTTTTGCAGATTTGCAATTTTAATACATTTTTCTAAGGAACACAGTACATTTTACTAGAGAAATGTGACTAAAAATTGATTCCCCCAATTCTTTTGTTTTCATAAATATCCTATATGTGGCCCTAGTGTGCACGTTGACCAAACCACAGGCTTCATAATAGAAGGAGCACCTACTTGATTTTGGAGCCTCCTTTTTATGAGATTATTTTTTAGGCACCATGTAGGTTTCTAGGCACCATAAGATGCTAAAAGTTAGGAACCCCCCACAAGTGACCCCATTTTGCAAACTACACCCCTCAGGGAATTCATCTAGGGGTATAGTGTACATTTCAAACCCCCAGGGGTTTCACCAATTGTGGTACAACTGGGCAGTGAAAATGAAAAATTAAATTTTTTACACAAAAATGCAGTTCTGGCTCAAAATTTTTCATTTTCAGAAGGTATGAAGGAGAAAAAGCACCCCAAAATCTGTGCCCCAATTTCTCCCGAGTACGGCAATGCCTCACATGTGACCAAAAAATACCAGTTGGGTGCATGGCAGGACTCAGAAGGGAAGGAGTGATTTTTGGATTTTGCAGCTCAGATTCTGGTGGAATTTTGGTGGGTGCTATGTCGCATTAGCAAGACCCCCAGAGCACCAATACAGTGGAACCCCCCCACAAGTGACCCCATTTTGAAAAACTACACCCCTCAGGGAATTCATCTAGGGGTATAGTGTACATTTCAAACCCCCAGGGGTTTCACCAATTTTGATACAAGTGGGCAGTGAAAATGAAAAATTACATTTTTTACACAAAAATGCAGTTCTGGCTCAAAATTTTTCATTTTCAGAAGGTATGAAGGAGAAAAAGCGGTACTTGTTTCCTAGAACGGCCACAATCGTGAGTGATCGTGGCTCTTAATTAAGGGACACGATCCTCACGATGTGGCCGATTTTTTACAATTTTTTCCCTTTGAATGACAGAAATCGGGTCAATCGGTCGGTCGCGACCAATTAAAATCGGCCGCGATGCGACCGACCGATTCACCCGATTTTTCCATAGACTTCAATGTTAAAAAATCTTGACCCATTTCACATTTTTTATGTGCCCGCCATGACCCCACGATAGACGTCAACCCGAAGCGTGGCGAGCGCAGCGAGCCCGCGAGGGGCGGCGGTACGCGTCCTCCGACCTTTTCATTCCCCTACTATCCACGTCGGCGTGGAGTTGAGAATATATAGTGTGGCGAGCGCAGCGAGCCACCGAGCCCGAAGCGTGGCGAGCGCAGCGAGCCCCGCGTGGGGACGCGTATACCTGTGAAGTTATACGCGTCCCCTCGCGGGGCTCGCTGCGCTCGCCACGCTTCGGGCTCGGTGGCTCGCTGCGCTCGCCACACTATATATTCTCAACTCCACGCCGACGTGGATAGTAGGGGAATGAAAAGGTCGGAGGACGCGCACCGCCGCCCCTTGCGGGCTCTCTGCGCTCGCCACGCTTTGGGTTGACGTCTATCGTGGGGTCTAGCCCACTTAGTAACATTTGGGGGGGCAATTGAAAAAAATCTGGTGAAAAAAAAAAAAAAATCGGGTGAAAAATCGGTCGGTCGGATCGGTCGCATCGCATGCGACCAAATCGCATGCGATGCGATCGATCCGATTTTTTATCTTCCGACCACAACGATCTAAATCGTTGTGGCCGTGCTAGGAAACAAGTACCGAAAAAGCACCCCAAAATATGTGCCCCAATTTCTCCCGAGTACGGCAATGCCTCACATGTGACCAAAAAATACCAGTTGGGTGCATGGCAGGACTCAGAAGGGAAGGAGTGATTTTTGGATTTTGCAGCACAGATTTTGGTGGAATGAATGGTGGGTGCTATGTTGCACCAATACAGTGGAACCCCCCCACAAGTCACCCCATTTTGCAAAGTACACCCCTCAGGGAATTCATCTAGGGGTATAGTGTACATTTCAAACCCCCAGGGGTTTCACCAACTTTGATACAAGTGGGCAGTGAAAATGAAAAATTACATTTTTTTTACACAAAAATGCAGTTCTGGCTCAAAAATTTTCATTTTCAGAAGGTATGAAGGAGAAAAAGCACCCCAAAATCTGTGCCCCAATTTCTCCCGAGTACGGCAATGCCTCACATGTGACCAAAAAATACCAGTTGGGTGCATGGCAGGACTCAGAAGGGAAGGAGTGATTTTTGGATTTTGCAGCTCAGATTCTGGTGGAATGTTGGTGGGTGCTATGTCGCATTAGCAAGACCCCCCAAGCACCAATACAGTGGAACCCCCCCACAAGTGACCCCATTTTGCAAACTACACCCCTCAGGGAATTCATCTAGGGGTATAGTGTACATTTCAAACCCCCAGGGGTTTCACCAATTTTGATACAAGTGGGCAGTGAAAATGAAAAATTACATTTTTTTACACAAAAATGCAGTTCTGGCTCAAAATGTTTCATTTTCAGAAGGTATGAAGGAGAAAAAGCACCCCAAAATATGTGCCCCAATTTCTCCCGAGTACGGCAATGCCTCACATGTGACCAAAAAATACCAGTTGGGTGCATGGCAGGACTCAGAAGGGAAGGAGTGATTTTTGGATTTTGCAGCTCAGATTCTTGTGGAATTTTGGTGGGTGCTATGTCGCATTAGCAAGACCCCCCAAGCACCAATACAGTGGAACCCCCCCACAAGTGACCCCATTTTGCAAACTACACCCCTCAGGGAATTCATCTAGGGGTATAGTGTACATTTCAAACCCCCAGGGGTTTCACCAATTTTGATACAAGTGGGCAGTGAAAATGAAAAATTTCATTTTTTACACAAAAATGCAGTTCTGGCTCAAAATTTTTCATTTTCAGAAGGTATGAAGGAGAAAAAGCACCCCAAAATATGTGCCCCAATTTCTCCCGAGTACGGCAATGCCTCACATGTGACCAAAAAATACCAGTTGGGTGCATGGCAGGACTCAGAAGGGAAGGAGTGATTTTTGGATTTTGCAGCTCAGATTCTGGTGGAATTTTGGTGGGTGCTATGTCGCATTAGCAAGACCCCCCAAGCACCAATACAGTGGAACCCCCCCACAAGTGACCCCATTTTGCAAACTACACCCCTCAGGGAATTCATCTAGGGGTATAGTGTACATTTCAAACCCCCAGGGGTTTCACCAATTTTGATACAAGTGGGCAGTGAAAATGAAAAATTAAATTTTTTTTTACACAAAAATGCAGTTCTGGCTCAAAATTTTTCATTTTCAGAAGGTATGAAGGAGAAAAAGCACCCCAAAATCTGTGCCCCAATTTCTCCCGAGTACGGCAATGCCTCATGTGTGACCAAAAAGTGGCAGGACTCAGAAGGGAAGGAGTGATATTTGGATTTTGCAGCACAAATTCTGGTGGAATGATGGTGGGTGCTATGTCGCATTAGCAAGACCCACAAAGCACCAATACAGTGGAACCCCCCCACAAGTGACCCCATTTTGCAAACTACACCCCTCAGGGAATTCATCTAGGGGTATAGTGTACATTTCAAACCCCCAGGGGTTTCACCAATTTTGATACAAGTGGGCAGTGAAAATGAAAAATTAAATTTTTTTACACAAAAATGCAGTTCTGGCTCAAAATTTTTCATTTTCAAAAGGTATGAAGGAGAAAAAGCACCCCAAAATCTGTGCCCCAATTTCTCCCGAGTACGGCAATGCCTCACATGTGACCAAAAAATACCAGTTGGGTGCATGGCAGGACTCAGAAGGGAAGGAGTGATTTTTGGATTTTGCGGCTCAGATTCTGGTGGAATGAATGGTGGGTGCTATGTGGCATTAGCAAGACCCCCGAAGCACGGTGAAATGATGAACCTAAAAATCCATAGATGTGTGGTATATTTTAAAACACTCCTTTATACATAGGCCGGGTTTGTCGGGGCAAGTGTCACACTGGAAAATAGTTTGCTTTCTTATTCCCTTTTTATAGCAAACTTTGCACCTTTTTTGTGTCCTGCCCTTTTTTCCAGTGGAGGGGATTTCATCAGGAAAATGCTGCCCTGGTACAATACGGGGGCCAGTACTAGAAGTACTGGGGCCCTCTGCCTGCTGGTTCCCAAATACTAGGCCCTTTATGACTTCCTCTTGAAAGTGCATAAATGTCCCCCTCTGGCCGGTAGAACGGAATAGCACGTAAGCGTTATACAGTGCCATCTGGATGATATACACGGCCAGCTTCTTGTACCAGATTTTTGTTTTCCGCAGGGCACTGTACGGCTTCAGTATCTGATCTGAAAGATCCACTCCGCCCATGTACCTATTGTAATCCAGGATACAATTAGGTTTGGAGGTGTGGGTACTGGTACCTCGTACAGGGACGGAGGTGGTACTGTCTCCGTGAATTGTTGTCAGTATAAGGACATCCCTCTTGTCCTTATATTTGACCAACAACATATTTTCGGTGCATATTCCCCTGCTTTCACCCCTTCTCATTACTTGGGCAATGTGCGTTTTTGGGAGGCCTCTTTGGTTCTTGCGCACAGTACCGCAAGCTGCTGTACCTCTTGAACCAAGGGCCTTAAACAGGGGGATGCTGGTGTAAAAGTTATCCACATAGAGGTGATAACCTTTATCCAGGAAGGGGTGCACTAAATCCCAGACAATTTTTCCACTAACACCTACGAGGGAGGGGGGGCATTCTGGCGGTTCAATTCTTGAATCCTTCCCTTTATATACCCTAAACCTGTGAGTGTACCCTGAGGTGCTTTCACACAGCTTATACATTTTTATGCCATACCTTGCCCTCTTACTGGGAAGGTACTGGCGGAATTTAACCCTTCCTTTAAAATGTATAAGGGACTCATCTATGCAAATGAATTTATCTGGGATGTACATGTCTTCAAATTTGGCACTGAAATGATCAATGACCGGCCTGACTTTGAATAGCCGGTCAAAGGTGGGATCATCTCTGGGTGGGCACTGTGCATTATCGTTGTAATGCAAAAATTTAAGGATCGTCTCAAATCGAGCCCGGGGCATGGCCATACGGTAAAATGGGGTGCTGTACAGAACATCTGTACTCCAATATTGCCTAATTTCTGGCTTTTTTACTATGCCCATATGAAACACCAGACCCCAAAACGTCATCATCTCTACTGCATCTACAGGGGTCCACCTAGCAAATGATGACGTGGGGTTTTGAGCAATAAACTGCTGGGCATATAAATTAGTTTGGTCCACCATTAAATTTATAAAATCATCAGAGAAAAATAATTTGAAAAAGTCAATTTCTCTGAGACCTGTGGAATCAAATTGGATTCCTGGCATGGCCAAAAACTCAGGAACCTGGGGCTCAAAATTGTCTGGTGGTGGGGTCCATACGAGATCAATTATTGGGGGGGGGGTCTCAGCTGCTCTACGGGGACGTCTTTGAGGGGGTCCCTCATCACTAGAGGAGGAAGATGAGGTTAAGATGAATCCTTCAAATTCCCCGCTTGCCTCACTGGCTGTGTCAGAATCAGAGGCAAGCATGGCATATGCCTCCTCCGCTGAATACATTCTTCTGGATGACTGGGATGACATTTGGGATGACATTTGGGATGCCATTTTTATTTTTGTGTTACTGGTAGTGAAATGTTTCAACACGTGTATAGTGTAGGGGGGGGTACAAACTTTATTTCAACCCGGGGGGTATGTAGTGTGTAGTGTGTAGTGTGTATGTAGTGCAGAAAAAAAAAATACTTTATACAGGAATTTGAACCCAATAAAAAAAAAAAAAAAATTGAAGGGGTTAAAAAAAAAAAAAAAAAAAAGGTCCTGCGCCAAAAATTGAGCACAGATGTTGGTCAGTAACGTCCGTCACTAAACAGCGCTCAAAGGCAACAGGAATTTGATAAAAAAAAAAAAAAAAATAGATCAACCCTGTGCCGAAAAAGCTGATCAGTGATGTACGTCACTGATCAGCGCACAGTGGCCACAGGACACCCACAAAATCACAGTGTGTGTAAAAAAAAAATTAAAAAAAGACCCACAGGGGGCGTGGCCAGCAACTGGACTGAACAGACGCCATTCCACAGAGAACCTGAGAAAAACCCCGTCTAACACCCGAAAAAACCCCATCAAAAGAGCATCAGTGGCCAGTCCAGCAAGAGGAGTGACGGGGCAACAGATCGACACCCGCCACAGCCGCACCGGAGCTCCGAGGTGCGAGCGCGAGGTTGCGGCCTACACGGAAGCCGGAGCCGCGGCCTCGAGTTTGGAGACGACGGAGACGCCGTCTGTCACGCCGCGCGCCCCGGACAGGAGGGGAGCGCCCGGATACCACCCCAACCCCACGGGAGGAGAGCAGGCAGGAGAGGGAACCCTGACGCAGCCGCTCCGGAGCTCCGAGACACGAGCGCCGGACTGCGGCCTACGCACGAGCCGGGACCGCGGCCACAGGTTGGGCGACGGCCGGGGACGCCGGGGGTGCAGCCAGACGATCCACAATCCACAGACAAGAGAGGGACGCCCTGATACCTCCCCAACCCCTCCTCGAGGTGAGCAAACAGAAGGGGGAGGCTATAGAAGTCAGGCCCAAAGCCCATGACCCGGTAGTAGCCACAATACGGGGAAGAAAGCAGAGACTGAGCCCCAGCCCAAAAGCCTGCGCATAGCTGCAAGGGACAAACGCGAGGAGAGGCGCTGTAAACAACACTTAGAGGGCTGACTGTACAAACCCCCCCCCGCTGAGCCACATACAGAGGGGCTAGATTCAGCTCATCACAGCACAAGACCACCGGCAGCAGCTGTAATACTCCCTCTCTCTATCCCCCCCACTTCACTTCGCTTTACTTCACCCTGCCTAACTTTACTTCACACCACCTCATTTCAAAACATTCCAATTGGACTCAATCCACTCCAACTCACCCCCAGAACTCTGAACTCTGAACCCAGAACTTAAAACCTAGATCTGAAGCAGAGCTGACACGCTACAAAGCTCTACCAACATAGTGCAGCGTCAAGGATCACCCACACTGCTTACTGCCGCTGGACGGAGGAGCCGCGGGGAATCCTAATACCCACCACCCAAGCATTGCCAACACATACGCATTTGCTGACGCTCACCATCATGGATAAATTTGTGGCCAAGCCACAACGAGCTCATAAGAGTAGCCAACAGGGTAAGGGACGAGGGAAGGTGACAGCCCCTAGTTCCACCCCAAACTCCCCTATGTCAGCGCAAGAAGAAGACCAGGATACAGTCCACAATCCGGCTCTGACACAACTGTCGACACAAGATATCACAACCATTCTGGCAACACTCTTAGATCAAAAACTTGCCCCAATAAAAGAGTCTATAGATTCTACTCTCTCCCAACTGACGCAACATACTCAGAGGCTGTCGGAAGCGGAGCAGAGAATCTCCGACTTGGAGGACGAGCTAGAGAAATCAAAAGCAGTGATAACCCAACAGGAGAAGTTGGTAACCACCATTCATGACAAGCTCGAAGACCTGGAGAACAGGAATAGAAGGAACAATGTACGCATCATAGGCCTGCCAGAATCGGTGAAAAATTCGGAGCTTATGCAGCTGGTGGCGGAATGGCTACCCAGGGAGCTGGGCCTTACCTCACAGATGGGCCCCCTAGTGGTGGAAAGAGTCCACCGTATAGGGCCAGACAGACAGACCAATAAAGACCGCCCAAGACCGGTCATAATGCGTATACTAAACTATGCAGACAAGGTCCGCCTTTTGGATGCATACAGGAAATGCAAGGGTCTCCAATACCAAGGAGCTAAACTGCTGCTGTTCCAGGACTTCTCTTTCCTAGTAGCTACACAAAGAAGAGAATTTGCACCGGCTTGCAAGCAGCTATTTGAAATGGGCCGTAAATTTGCTCTACTCTATCCGGCAAGGCTCCGAGTAATACATGAGGGGCGTTCCTACTTTCTGGACACTCCGCAGGTAGCAAAAAACTTCATAGACTCTCTTAAAGATGAATCTGCTTCCCGCATGTCAGATGCGGACTGACCCTTCAAGACGGAAAAGGACTTCTGTCACCATATCCTTTTAAGTGATACTCATGTTCAGGTTACTGACTAGAATACTTCACTTTATATTCCAATTGCCTTCAATTCACAGTGTAATGTTGTTCAGTTATGTGTTTCACACGATAGGCCCGACACAACCATGTGTGGGCACACGATTGCAGTGTTCAGAGTTACGTTACTTAGATTTGCGACACATTTGGTCGCAGTATAGGTTCCAAAAAGTATCTAAAAATGTTTGTTTAATGTTTTATTGTGTTGCGTATGAGAAATGTCAATATCCCATAGGCACAGAGGGCCATTGTGCAATTATCATCAGGTCCTCTAGCCCGCTCGCTGGGACGGATGGGAGGACCAAAAATAGAAATGGCTACAGAATGGTTAAACCTAAGACAGGCATAGGATAGAAACAACTACTACAACAGACAGTATCACTAGAGTGCAGCGATCATTAAAGCTTATATCGTGGAACGTAGAGGGGCTTAACACCCCAATTAAAAGGCGGAAGATTATGACTCACTTGAAGAGGCTTAAGCCAGATATAGTATTCCTTCAAGAGACCCATTGGAATATAGGGGATGTTAATGTTTTAAGAGACACTTGGTTGGGGGAATTCAGGGCGGCATCTTATACCTCGAAGCGCAGGGGGGTGGTTACATTATTCCGCAAACACCTTCCATATACCATAAAAGATGTATGGACAGACCCAGAAGGTCACTTTATCTTCATAAAGATCACAATGTTTGGCCTGCTATACACGCTGATTAATATATATGCTCCCGTCAGTCAACACAAACTATTCTATACATCGATCTATTCCAAACTATTACAGTGGGCTGAAGGGGAAATGATTATGGGCGGAGATTTTAACTGTGTACAGTCCTTGGGTCTGGATAGGTCCACGGGAACGGGGAGGGATGAAATGAGAGACGAAGCTGCCCCTACTGGCATACTAACCAATAATCTCAACCTATGCGATCCATGGAGATGCCGATACCCAGTATCTAGAGAATACTCATTCTACTCCCACCCGCACCACTCCTCATCTAGAATTGACTACTGGCTATTGTCTAAACCATTATATCATAAGGTTATTGATGCTGGGATCAATCTCATAACACTGTCCGACCACGCCCCAGTGTGGTTCACACTGGCCCTCACAGATCCAATAACGACTACATATAATTGGAGGTTCCCCTCCTATTTAGCTAACTCCTCCGACTTCCACACACACCTGAAGCATGCAATTAATATGTATCAGAGAGATAATACGGAACATGAACAGGACATTAACCTGTTCTGGGCAGCGGCTAAACCGGTGATCAGGGGTCAAATCATAGAATATGTGGCCAGGAAACGCAAAAAGCTGAGAAGTGCCATAGAAATATGCAGTACCAGGCTATCGGAAGCCTATAATGCTTTGCTATTAAGCGACACCGAAGAGAATCAGACTTCATATCGAATGGCCAAACAAGCTTACGACGCTCTATGTACTGAAAGAGCACAGTTCACACACAACGCACAACGAAACAGATATTATCGAGGCTGCAATAAGGCAGGGAGATTATTGGCCAATTTAATCCGCACACATACAACCCCATCACAGATCCTACAAATACAGTCCCCCAGGGGATCCCTTGTAGACAACCCACAGGAAATACTGCTTACCTTTCAGGACTACTATGAACAGCTGTACTCAGCTCCACCAGACAACCCCACAGAGGGACTAGACTTCCTTAGACTAGCCGACTCACCTACACTTACCCCAGAGGAAAGGGAATCTTTGATGTCCCCTGTTACCGAATTAGAAATTTCAACCCTAATCAAATCCTTGACAAAGGGCAAATCCCCAGGTCCTGATGGATTGGGGGCCGAGTTCTATCAAATGGCCCATGATCAGATACTAACCCATATTACCTCCCTCTTTAATTCCATGTTATCAGGTAACCCCCCACCGGACAGATTCACAGAAGCTAGAATTGTAGTATTCCCCAAACCGGGGAAAGACCCCTTAAAAGTGCAATCATATAGACCCATATCCCTGCTAAATCAAGATCTTAAACTCTTCACTAAATTACTAGCTCAGAGGCTCCAACCCATACTATCGAGGATTCTCCACCCGGCCCAAAACGGGTTCGTGAGAGGACGAACCTCAGTACACAACACAAGACTATTAATTGCCGCCATGCAAAAGTCGAACCAACTCTCATCCAAGGACACTATTATAGTCAGCTGCGACGCCGACAAGGCGTTCGATAGGGTCTCCTGGCCACATATTTTAAGAGTCCTACAGTCTCAGCAGTTTGGGTAGGGATTCATGAACGTATTCCGTATGCTATACTCAGGCCCTACAGCACACATAATGGTAAATGGCCTTAATTCTGCAAATTTCAAGCTATCAAGAGGGACACGACAAGGCTGCCCACTTTCGCCACTATTTTTTAACCTAGCCCTAGACCCACTGATTAGAGTTTTCATGAAAGACGAGAACTGGAGGGGGGTCCCAATCGGGGGGTTGGAAATAAAGGTGTCAGCATTTGCGGATGACTTGCTACTTTATATCAGCAACCCAAAAGAGGCCATACTGAGCCTTCAACAGACTATGTCAGACTTCCACAGGGTGTCCGGATTCCTAGTCAATTTTGACAAAACAGAGGCCCTGGCGCTATGTCCAGAGGTGATGCAGGGGTGGGCATATAAGTTCCCATTTCGATGGACGCAGGACTGCTTGACATACTTAGGCTTGAAATTCCCCAGACAGACATCTGATATATATTCCACCAACTATTCACACCACATCTCTCAATTAAAGGCGGATTTTGCTAAGTGGCAACACCTGCCCCTCTCATATCTGGGACGGTGTCAGCTATATAGAATGGTCTCGTTTCCTCGCCTCCTGTACCCGGCCCAGATGCTGCCATATCTTATAAAGAAGCATGATATCATGCAAATCAATAGAGCTCTCACAAAATTTATATGGGCAGGCAAACGCCCGAGAATTGCGCTATTCAAGCTACAACAACCCCTGTCTCTTGGAGGTATCAACCTCCCTAACATTCAGGACTATGCACTAGCATCTAACATGAGGTACGCTCTGGACTGGATACAGGGGACCAATCACTATATAGATCGGGTAATAGACCAAGCATTTATACCTAACTCCACATTAGTGGCGCACCTACACTCCCCAATGGGAACTATAGAAACGAACATTAAATCTAACCCCTTGCTGTATACCCCATACATAGCCTGGAGATCATGGAGACAACGATCCAAACTATGCACCACACGGTCTCTGTTCTCAACCCTGACAGGGAATAGAGACTTTCAAGAGGGCGCCCCGGATCAGATATATGGGAGGTGGCATAATCAGGGCCTTCAAATGATACATCACTTCCTCAACTCAGACCATACTATCATGCTTACACTATCAAACTTAAAAGAAAAGTTCCCAAACATACACATTCCAATATTTGCATACTTCCAAGTCAGAAGTTATATCACCAAACTATTACCCACCCTTCCGAAGGCCGAATTTACCAACACCCTGAATAACCTGATAATCACAAGCGAGGGAAGATCAATTTCGACATCAGTAATACATGAGCTCATCAGGAAGAAAATCGACCTAAACACCAATACCACAGGCCTCTCCAAGTGGCAGGACACACCGCCAGGCCTGACCACCCTAGATGTAATCAGACTCACAGTTAAACTCAACAAGCAAATGGTTTCAGCCTCATACGCAGAAATGCAATACAAAATCCTACACAGGGCCTATTTCACCCCAAAGCTCAGACACATAACTGGAATAGCAGACAATTCAAACTGTTTTAAATGTTCCTCACCAGATGCAGAAATCACGCACTGCCTTTGGTCCTGCACGGTGGTACAGACCTTCTGGGACAAGATACAGGCATATATCACTGACACACTACACATCACGTTCACGATCAACATGAACTGGGCGCTATGGAATTACTATCCTCCTTCGCTTAATCCCAAACTTGCACAAGGCACGAGACTCCTACTGGCTAGAATAGCGACAGCAGCAAAGAAAACCATACTCTCTAGGTGGATTCATCAGGAGGATATTTCATTTTCGTTATGTATGCCTAGACTAATTTATATGTACCAAATGGATTGGGTTGAATGCATGGGGGATGTAGAGACCAGATCGGAGAAATTCTTTGATATATGGCTACCATACGTAGCAATACTGCCGGCAAGTGAAAAAGAAATTATAAGGAAAATTGTCCACTTGTCTACCTGGTATAATATGGCTGTTTTAGCGGCGGGTAAACCACCCTTCTAGGCTCCATCTAAACTGATATGCTTGTAACACGCTCAAGGAATGCATTCTGGTGAATTCTATGTCTGTGACCATTCTTTCATGATTTATTGCTGTACAATGTGCCTATGCTGATGAAATTGTATGCACAATACGCAATGCAATGCCTGTTATTTATTTCTGTTCAACTGTGAATAAAAATATAAAAAAAAAAAAAAAAGACCCACAGCAGCCTCAAAAAAAAAAAAAGGTGATCAGTGATGCAACACTGATTACCAGTGAGGGGCAGCAGGTGCACAACCTTTGGTGCAACTGACAGTTCAACTGGCAGCAACTGACAGGTATATATATAAAAAAAAAAAAACCTCTGCGCCCCCAAAAAGTTGCTGATCACCTCAGATATAGTGATCAGCACAAAAGGCGGGGGTAGCAGACACAAAATATACACTCTCTATCACTCTCTGTCACTATCTCTCTCTATCTCTCACTATCTATCACTATCTATCACTATCTATCACTATCTATCACTATCTATCACACTGCAGCAGCAGCACTGACAGTTATATGTATAAAAAAAAACCTGCACCCCCAAAAAGGGGGGGTAGCAGACACAAAATATACACTCTCTATCACTCTCTGTCACTATCTCTCTCTATCTCTCACTATCTATCACTATCTATCACTATGACACTGCAGCAGCAGCACTGACAGTTATATATATAAAAAAAAAACCTGCACCCCCAAAAAGGGGGGGTAGCAGACACAAATCTCTCTATCTCTCACTATCTATCACTATCTATCACTATCTCTCACTATCTATCACTATCTATCACTATGACACTGCAGCAGCAGCAGTGACAGTTATTTATATATAAAAAAACCCTGCACCCCCAAAAAGGGGGGGTAGCAGACACAAAATATAGCTCTCTCTGTCACTATCTCTCTATCTCTCTCTATCTCTCTCTCTATCTCTTTATCTCTCTATCACACTGCAGCAGCAGCAGGAAGTCCCAAGAAGTCAGATCCAGGAAGCGTCCAGCACGCTACAAGCAGTGATCAAGTGATCAGGTAAGGTATTTGCAAGGATCAGGTAAGTATTAGCAAGGATCAGGTCAGTATCACGGCAGATAGGCACGGTGACCGCTCTGCACGCTATTCCAGACCGGAATGGCGTCTGCAGCGCAGTCACCGGTAGTTTAAATGTCGCGCCTTGGCTGTGATTGGTCCGTGGGTCCCACGGACCAATCACAGCCTTGGGGGCAGGTGGGGTGAGGGTGGGGTGAGGTGTCATCGTCACCGATGACCCCCTCATGCCCCCTGACGCCCGGCGGTGATTGACACCTGTGTTACCGAGCGTCCGATTCGCTGGTAACACAGGAAAACGCTGTGAATGGCTGTTCACACTGAACAGCCAATCACAGCGATCGCCGACGGGGGGGCGACATCGCAGCCCCCCCTGGGCATGCAGGGACATGTCTGCTGTCAGGGACAGCAGACATCGTCCCTCTGTCACTGCGTCTCGAGACGCAGTGACAGTTTAAAGTCATGACGTACATTTATGCCATGTGTCGGGAAGTACATCCCAGCCATGACGTAAATGTACGTCAAATGTCGGGAAGGGGTTAATGCTTAACAAATAAAGGAAAGTAGTTAAAGAGTAGATAGTTAGGGGAATATCTTTAATCTGTGTAAACTTGGATCTCCTGCAGCACATTAATACTTTTGCAAGCAGCATTTATAATAAAAACAATCTACAGACAAATAAGAGTTTGAAAATTTGCTTTAAGATATACTGTATGCATTCAAAAAAGTGTCGTTACTCGACGCTTAACTTTATAATCAGCATGAATCCAGAACGATCTCCTTTCATGTAAACAGAAAACGCTCTAGCTAATTAGGGGTTATTTGTAATAAGTTTCACTTTGTAAAACCTTTCATTAATATATTATTTCACTTGTTTTAACTAATGTTTTATGTCTGGAGACTCACAGAATACCAGAGGAGTTTAAAAACATTAATGGTATTTTTTTTTCTGGTTATAACAAGCACTTTATAGGCAAGGAAGTGTCCTTGTGTGTATTCTATATTTGACTCTGGTCAGAGAAGTCACTTTTTACTGCACTAGGAGGCGCCACCTGCCTTTATTTTATATGTTCATGCTGTATAGCTATGTTGTATTCTGAAATACCTTCTGTATCAAATCGTGTGTACAGATTAGTTTCTTCTTCACCTCGTGGGGAGGTAAGTGCCGTTATTTGAATATGTCAATGGACCTCGCACCTCTTTCTTTTTAAATCAATGAGTGCCATCACGCTTTTTATATATATATATATATATATATATATATATATATATATATATATATATATATATATATATATATATAGTGTCGTTGGTTGAAGCAGGCACTCACCATAAGCATTAGAGCAAGTTGAACTAAAGATTTATTTTAAATCATCACAGCAGTCGATGTTTCGATCCACCAAAGGGATCTTTGTCAAGACAAAATATGTCACATCACAGGACAGGCAGCACCAGGCAGTGTACATATGCAGTGTCCAGAGTGGCTATTTATGGTATCACTGGGGTAATTGGTGAACACACCCACTTCCTGTAAGTCAGAACCCCGGAAGTGTACTAAATAGTACTATTAGAGAGCCAAAAGTGGCACAGAAACTCCCTTAATACGGAGATATAGCTGCAGATAATGTTATAAATAAATATAAGCCAACTCACCCTACTAGAAAGGACCAAAATCAATGTGGATAGCCACGCTCTGTGGAAACCGGAAGTATCATGCGTTCCGCCACTGTGGAATGCATGACTAACAGGAACTTGTGCATCTGGCTAGAGCAGCCTGAACTTAATTGAGTGGACGTCACCCAAACCCGGAAGTGCAGTGCGCACAAGTAATAGGGGACGCATAAGGGTGACTACTATATTATGTGCCGAACCTGGAAAGGAACATGCGTTCCACCGCTGTGGAATGCATGTAAAACCAGAAAACTGCGCTATTATAGAAGAGGGGGACTACGCTGAAAGCACGTGTGCCGCATAGCGGCCAACATACCAGCTTACAGTATATCTATAGGAGGCCAATATTAACCTCCAATTATGTGGCCAGAAAACTATTTTTAATTTTCAAGAGGGTGAGACAGCCAAAGATGTACCACCAACTTGCAACCATAAATGCCCAGCAAAATACACTGCCTGATACATCACATTATATGTTATGGGGTTAATACTTAATAAGCAAAACAAGACATTTTTCCCCCAGCTCACTGAATGGTATTAGTAACCAATCTTGAACACTACATGATACTAGAATTCAGAGATATTGGTTACATATACCTGTGCAGGTGTATGATATGCCCCCAAGCCACATCAAGGTTTCTCTGTGGGCTGGCCTGCTGCCCACGGATGCTCTGGCCAGTGCGGCAAGACGAACCGCCGCAGGCACCGTTGTGTAGTGAAGGGGGGTGCTCGTGGCCGTGCGAGCTGTGGTGGACAGGGCGGTCTGGGCCCTACCCTCTGTCAGAGTGGCCCGGGACAGCTGTCCCCATAGCACCCTCCTGTTGGCGGCCCTGCCTGTGAGTGCCTTTGTTTCTTAATACAATATATACATCTCTCTCTATATTTTTATATAATTGATCTACTTGGAGTTCCTAGACCTATTTATCCATATATACCCATTTGAACCGGAGGGCACCCATGTGAGTTGACTGGCTGAATAGCAACCTATACTGTATATAAATATATATATAGTCGTCAATAGCAGAGGAGCCGTCTGCATATTATTTCCCATTATAAGTTGTCAGAGTGCTGCGCCTATGTCCGCTACATTGTTTCTTCTGTGAGGGCACCGGGTCAAGTTTTGTACTGCTTTGCCAGGCCCCGTCATCTGTCGGAAGGGGGCGCACGCGCACGAGAAGCTCACCTCCCCAAAAACAATAGGTTCGACAGATGGATAGCTGCGCCCGGGGCTGCTGCTGTGTGTAATTTCTGTGGGTCACCACGCTCCCACCAACAAAGTACAGTACACAAGAATGAAAAAACACTTCAGCGCTGTCCCTAAATTAATTCTGGAATGAACTTGCTTGATGATTTTCTGGTTTGACTGATGTCTTTCGACACTGTCTAGACAGGATGAGGCCTCTTACTGACCTCTGTGGGGGTCCCTATATGCACATAAAGGTATCTTTTATGTGTTCCCCAGGATTGTCTCACTTCACTCCTTCTCTGACCTCGCACTCTTTTTCATAGACCCAATATAGATATTACTGACCTTATATAAAGGCCCTATTTTCATATAAAGGTATTTTTATTTGCAGCTAACGGGTACCGCGATGGGCACCAGGCTGGCACCGAGCTATGCCAATTTATTTATGGCTAAGTGGGAGGAGGAGAGCATCTTTAACAACATGCAGCTCGGTGCCAGCCTGGTGTCCTGGAAGCGGTACATTGATGACATTTTGTTTATTTGGAATGGGGATGATGTCTCTTTAAGTAATTTTTGTGATGTTTTGAATTGTAATGATATCAATGTAAAATTAACTTTTGATAAAAGTCAAACAAATGTCAATTTCCTCGACCTATACATTTATGTGGAGGACGGTAAGGTTAAAACCCGCAATTTCGAAAAAACTACGGATTGCAATTCATTTATCAATTACACGAGCAACCACCATATAAATTGGTTGCGCAGCATACCCAATGGGCAGTTCCAGAGGATAGGCAGAAATTGCACGGAACTGGACATATATGAGGTTCATGCAGATAAATTGGAAAAGCAATTTAAAAATAAGGGTTACCAAGAGAATGTCATTACTAAAGCTAGAGAAAAGGGTAGGGGATCAGTACAAAATGTAGTGAAGGTAACACCAGCGGTCCCCCAACCTGAAAAGAGTAATGCACACAGAGGGGTGAATTTTATCACTAAATTTACCAGCCAATCCAAACAGGTTGAGAAAATCATCAGGAAACATTGGGGCATCCTTAAGAGTGATCCCATCCTAAAACGGTTTGTTGATGAGAATCCCCATTTTATTTACAGGAAAGCCAATAATTTAAAAAATCTCCTAGTCACCAGTGCCATTAATACACCGTCCCCCCTGAACCCTATAAAATCGAAAGGTTTTTATCGGTGTGGGACCTGCTCAATGTGCAGGGTGTGTAAAAGTGACAGTAGAGTGATTAATCAATACAAGTCCACACAGACAAATGAGTGGTATACCATCGATGATTTTATCACCTGCAGCACTAAATTCTGCATATATATAATTGAATGTACTTGTCACAAACAATACATTGGTAAAACCACTAGAATGCTTAAGACCCGCATGGCAGAACATGTGAGAAATATCAAAAAGGGGACTGAAACCCATAATGTGTCTCTGCATTTCAAAAATATACATAATTGCGATACTAAACATTTGTTTTCATTCTGTGGTGTAAATGTTATAAAAGAGCACTGGAGAGTCAATGACAGGGAGAAAAGATTGTCTTGTGCTGAGATGAAAAAAATCTATTCTCACAAGACAATAGAACCAAATGGGCTAAATGTGGCTTTTGAAGTAAAGTGTTTTTTATGAAAATATTTTTATGAAAATTCTTTTATGAAATTGCAATTTACTAATGTGTGCTTTTTATTATGTTTGTCTATGTCTGCACTAATCTATGGAGAAAGCAATTACGTTTTTGGCTACATCATGGCTCCCTGAAGCAGGGACACATATCATACAGCATTGATCCTTATGAAAATGGAGCATCCAAAATGGCCCCCGCTGTATATACAAACGGAGAAGGATGTGACACCTGTGCCTGCAGAGGAAGCACATAGAGGAAGCGTTTCACGCGCGCACAGGGAGGAGAGCTGTATAGTGACAAGTGGAACCACTGAAGCGGGTGTTTGCGCACGATCCGGTAACCGGAAGTCACTTCCGCCGGACCGGAAATGACGCGACGCAACTCTCACAGGTGTGTGAGGAGTTGTAGGAAAAAGAGAGAAAACATGGACTCTAATCCCGGAAGGGATGCGGTGGATCTCTCCTATACTGTATGCGCAATATTATGCATATTATGTGACAGCATGTGTATTTGGTATATGGATATAATAGAAGTGTAGCCAGGAACAGAAAATGTATTAGCTAGTTGTTTAGGAGGGCTTATAGGAGGCAGTTTTTTTCTGCTCCGGCCCAGGTTTTTTGTATTACTGTTTTATAGTAATGAAGGGGACAAGTATATAAACCACCCCAGTACACTTACCTCTCACACCTTGAAAAAGGGCTATAACCTGGAGCCCGAAACGCGTTGGTGAAGGAGGGGACACAGCTGATGGTGAGACTTTTTTGTGCTATTTTACATCTGGCAAATTCAGCTCAACCTGTTCCGGATACAGGGAGAGTTTGAACTTTAAGGTCTCACCATTTTTGTGTTTGTTTTTAACACATTTTTATCGTCTGTTTTTACCTTGTACCATATGGAATAAATTTTTGATGGAGTACGCTGGTTGTGGAGAATATCCTTACCTTGAAAAGACTAAAGAAACCGTTATGTGCCTATAGGGCCTCACATAGAGGTGAGTGTTGGTCTTTGAGACGTGTTGATGTGAATGTTGGGAGTCTAAAGTGACAAGGAAGTTACCAGAGGATCGTATCACCTCCCCGTCTGTAGGTCCCCGCGCCTCCTCGCACCCCCCCTAACCCTGCCCGTCTCCCTTAAGCGGAGACGGGCAGGTTTTCTGCCGCCCAACCACCGAGTGTGAGACGCTTGCGCGTCCTAGTCAGATGGAGCACCTCTCCGTTGGGTTGAGTATCCCTTATCCAAATATCCATTATCAAAATTATTTCGAAAACCATACATTCCAGAAATTTACCAAAAAAAATCTTGCTAAAAGCACCACTGGGGACATCTGTAACAGCACCACTGAGGGAATGATATGTAACTGGCCCTAAATATGTGCAAGAAAATGATTGCTTGGCATTCAAATTCAGTACCTGAGATAGTACACAAATCATGTTTTGAAACCTTGCTTTATGCACAAATAAAATATATTTGTGTGTATTTCATGTGTTTGTACAACATAAATGCAAGATATCTCAAGATACATCAATGAAATATAGAATAGTCCATTATCCAAAATTCTTCTGGTCATGAGCATTTCAGATAAGGGATACTCAACCTGCATATACATATATATTAGGGCGGAGTGAAAAAACTGAAATTGAGAAATTCAAAATCGGCTAGTGTGGAAAAGTTGTGACTTGACCTGAATAAGAAACGTACAAAAGCTTTTTGATCTGAGTCAACATCTTCTGTTCTGGCAAGAGGTCTGAAGTTTCACTTTTTTGGTGAAAATGACGAAAACTGTGAAGATGCTCTGATCTAGTTAAAATTATGTCATGATGTCTTAGAGTGGTTTATTAATATACTTTAGCTTAGTAAAAGAGAGTACAAGCTTGTCCTAGTGCAAAGTGACTGACTTTGGCGAGAGAAAAAATCCCTGATAAATGACCCATTTTCATGGTTTCAATTGTGAATATGGTGTTTTCTCGGGAACGTGTTTTTTTTTTTTCTTTTGGGAGAGGATGCTCTGTAATTGATGTGATCAGGAAAATAAACTTGCTGGAAAAAAAAACTGGGTAAATATCTTTTGTTTGCCTTTAGTAGAGTAGTGCACCAATGTGTCTTCTAATGTCCAACAAACTCTTTACTGAATGCTCCAGTAAGTTCAGTAACAATACATTACACTCTGTTCTTTAGGTGCAGGATTTAAAACACTTCTGTTTATTTGTTTATTAGTTTATTTGTTTAAAAAACAGTTTTGCATCCCCTATGCTGGGAACATGAATGGGCTGCATTACGGCATATAGTATGCCAAAGATAAGCCAATATATTAACAATTAATTATTATATACGTTGAACTGTATTATGATGTAATAAACAAATACATCTAATGTTTAGTGATATTTAAAATGATACATTAAACAGTTTACACTGTTACTTGTAATACCTATTGTAACAGTTACTATTTTTCAATAACAGACTACAAGTTATTTCTTATTAGCAAGATCTGACAACCAGACACTGTTATTGATAAGACACAATGGGGCAGATGTATGACTGGGCGTTATGGGGGAGAAGGGGTATCAGCGGACGTTATGTGCACTGATGCCATTTCTCCCCCATGTATGATGGAGCCAGTGTGCGGTAAAGGACAGGGGCGGTGCTGCTATCTAAATGATAGCAGGCCGAATGTATGAATGGTCAGCATCATTACTAATGAAAAGGTAATGAGGCTTTTCTGTGAACGGTTGTATCACTGCCTTTTGGCCCTTATTCAAACCTGATCGCAGTAAAAATGTGTTCTCAAAATGGGCAAAAAAATGCTGCACTGATGTAACATGTGCAGAGTGAGTTAGATATGGGTGGGGTGTATTGAAACTGAAATCTAAATTGCAGTTTAAAAATCAAGCAGCCAACATTTACCCTGCACAGAAACAAAATAACTCACACAAATGTAACTCTCTCTGCACATGTTACATCTGCCCCCCCCCCTGCAGTGCAGCATTTTTTTGCCCATTTTTAGAACAAATTTTTACTGCGATCAGGTTTGAATAAGGGCCAAAAGGCAGTGATACAACCGTTCACAGAAAAGCCTCATTACCTTTTCATTACTGCACACTGGCTCCATCATACATGGGGGAGAAATGGCATCAGTGCACATAACGTCCGCTGATACCCCTTCTCCTCCATAACGCCCAGTCATACATCTGCCCCATTGTGTCTTATCAATAACAGTGTCTGGTTGTCAGATCTTGCTAATAAGAAATAACTTGTAGTCTGTTATTGAAAAACAGTAACTGTTACAATAAGTATTACAAGTAACAGTGTAAACTGTTTAATGTATCATTTTAAATATCACTAAACATTATAAACAGTAGTGTTTTAAATCCTGCACCTAAAGAACAGAGTGTAATGCATTGTTACTGAACTTAATGGAGCATTCAGTAAAGAGTTTGTTGGACATTAGAAGACACATAGGTGCACTATTCTATTAAAGGCAAAAAAAGGGATTTACCCTGTTTTTTTTCACCAAGTTTCTTTTCCTGATCACATCAATTACAGAGCATTCCCTCCCACAAAAAAAAAAAAAAAAAACACAGTCCGGAGAAAACACCATATTCACAATTGAAACCACGAAAATGGGTCATTTATCAGGGATTTTTTCTCTCGCCAAAGTCAGTCACTTTGCACTAGGACAAGCTCGTACTCTCTTTTACTAAGCTAAAGTATATTAATAAACCACTCTAAGACATCATGACATAATTTTAACTAGATCGGAGCATCTTCACAGTTTTCGTCATTTTCACCAAAAAAGTGAAACTTCGGGCCTCTTGCCAGAACAGAAGATGTTGACTCAGATCAAAAAGCTTTTGCACATTTCTTATTCAAGTCAAGTCACAACATTTCCACACTAGCCGATTTTGAATTTCTCAATTTCAGTTTTTTCACTCCGCCCTAATATATATATATAGATATACTAGGTGATTCATCGCGCCCTACGGGCGCTCTTCACACCGGCGTAAGGGGCTACGCCCCTTAATTTGTGAACATTTGTATTGTGAGAAATATGGTTAGAATTGTATGAAAGATGCCCTGTATTGCAGCATCTGGCAGTGGGTGAGGGTCCAGCGTGGCAGCACAGGAGTACCGGACGGTGGCCCTGAGTCAGTGTCTCCTCCTACTGGGTGGGAGTTAGGGTGCATGAGAGCAGGAGGCTGGGATATGAGGCATGATAGGGGTATGTGGGCAACACAGCGTCAGCGATTACCCAGTGGTGGAAGTTACGGTTCAGGAGAGCCGGAAGCTGGGTAGTGATAGGGGTGTGTGGGCATACGGGGGACTAAAGAGGGTGGTGGACACTGTGCAGCTTCTGCCAGTGGGTGAGGGTCCAGCGTGGCAGCACAGAAATACAGGAGTCAGTGTCTCCTCCGACTGGGTGGGAGTTAGGGTGCATGAGAGCAGGAGGCTGGGCGGTAAAGCATGATAGGGGAATGTGAGCAACACAGGGTGAGCGGGTCTCCACTGGCGGAAGTTACGGGGCAGGAGAACAGGATGCAGGGCAGTGTCCTCCTACATTGATGGCAAAAGTATTCAACATCGGCCATAAACCATCGATTATTTGAAAATCATTGATGGTCGATGGGCATCCCTAGAACTGGAGGAGGGTGGGGGACAGTATGCAGCTCCCGGCAGTGGGTGAGCGTCTCCTCCCACTGGGAGGGAGTGAGCGTGCATGAGAGCAGGAGGCTGTATAATAGTGGTATGTGGGCAAGACATTGATAAAAGTTGTGGCGCTGGTGCAGAGGGCAGTGGGGAAACCTGCAGTGCGGCAGCCAGGGCCGGATTTCCCACCTAGGGGCGGTACCTGCTTGTGGTGGTACAGGATCCCCCATTGTCACGGAGGTACGTGAAATGCGGGAGCGGGGGCCGCGGTGGTCCGCTGGGGGGTGGAATTGCCGGAAGGGGGTCTGGGGGGTCTGCAAATTGCGGGAGGGGGGGTGGTGTGTGGGGATCCGCGGTTAGCGGGAGGGGGCGGGGGTCAGCAAATCGTGGGCGGGGGCGCGGGGGGGCTTGAATCGTGGGAAGGGGGGTCCGCAAATTGCGGGAGGGGGGTTGTCGGGGTTAGTGAATTGCGGGAGGGGGGGTTGCGGAGGTCCGTGAATTGCGGGAGGGGCGCGTGGGGTGCCGTGAGTCAAGGGGGGGTGGTGCGGGGGTCCGTGAATCACGGGAGGGGTCATGAATCGCAGGAGGCGGGGGTCGTGGGGGGGCTGTGAATCGCAGGAGGGGGGGTGTGGGGGGTTGCCGTGAATTGCATGAGGGGGGCGTGAATCAAGGGAGGGTGGGCGCAGGGGGGCGGTGCGGGGGTCCGTGAATTGCGGGAGGGGGCATGAATCGCGGGAGGGGGGGTCGTGGGGGGTTCCGAATCGCAGGAAGGGGGGTATGGGGGGTGCCGTGAATTGCGTGAGGGGGGCATGAATCGCGGGAGGGGGGGGTCCCCGAATGTGTGAATTACGGGGCGGTCGCAAATCGCGAGAGGTGCCGAGGGGGCCCGCAAATCGCGGGAGGGGGGCGCTACGGGGGGTTTCGTGAATCGCGGGAGGGGGGGTCGTGAGGGGTTGCGAATCGCAGGAAGGGGGGTGTGGGGGGTGCCGTGAATTGCGTGAGGGGGGCATGAATCGCGGGAGGTGGGGTCCCCGAATGTGTGAATTAGGGGGCGGTCGCAAATCGCGAGAAGTGCCGAGGGGGCCCGCAAATCGCGGGAGGGGGGCGCTACGGGGGGTTCAGTGAATCGCGGGAGGGGGCGGCGCGAATTGCGGGAGGGGGGTCGCAAATCATAGTAGGGGGGGGGGTGCCGTGAATCGCGGGAGGGGGGGTCGCGGGGGGCCCTTTTAATGCCGGGAGGGGGGGTCGCAGGGGTCCCGCGAATCGCGGGAGGGGAGGATGCAGGGGTCCTGCGAATCACGGGAGGGGGCTTGCGGGAGGGAGGGGTCGCTGGGGTCCCGCGATTTGCGGAAGGGTCGCGGGGGTCCCGCGTTTCGCGGGAGGGGGTGGTCGCGGAGGTCCAGCGAATCGCGGGAGGGGGTGGTCGGGTCTGGGACGGATATTAGACAGCACTTACATCGACAGCCATTACATCGACACCATTAGTTCGACAGCTCAATAGGTCGACATGGTTTTAGGTCGACATACCATTAGGTCGACATGTCATTATGTCGACAGCTCATTAGGTCGACATGTTTTTAGGTCGACACTGCCATAAGGTCGACAGAGTCTATGTCGACAGTCAAAAGGTCGACATGGGTTTTTTCACTGTTTTTTGGCCGAAATGTCGACACAGTCGACATGGACACAGTTTGAAGTGTACCGCAGCCGCTCGCTATGCTTCGGGCACGGTGCCTCGCTGCGCTCGGCACACTATTTTATTCTCCCACCACGCCCTAGTGGATAGTAGGGCATGAAATACCGCCTGTCGGCACATGTCGGCTCAATAAACAGTGAAAAAAACCCATGTCGACCTTTTGACTGTCGACATAGACACTGTCGACCTTATGGCAGTGTCGACCTAAAAACATGTCGACCTAATGAGCTGTCGACCTAATGAGCTGTCGACCTAATGAGCTGTTGACATAATGACATGTCGACCTAATGGTATGTCGACCTAAAACCATGTCGACCTATTGAGGTGTCGAACTAATGGTGTCGATGTAATGGCTGTCGATGTAAGTGCTGTCTAACAATAGTCCGGATACCGGGGTGGTCGCGGGGGTCCCGCGGGGGTCCCGCGAATCGCGGGAGGGGGGGTTCGCGGGGGTCCCGCAAATCACGGGAGGGGGGGTCGCGGGGGTCCCACGACTTGCGGGAGGGTGGAAAGCGGGGGTCCCGCGAATCGCGGGAGGGGGGGTGCGGGGTCCTGCGAATGGCGGGAGGGGGGGTCACGGGGGTTCCGCAAATCGCGGGAGGGGGGTCGCGGGGGTCCCGCGATTCGCGGGAGGGGGGGGTCGCGGGGGTCCCGCGATTCGCGGGAGGGGGGGTCAGGGGGGGTCCCGCGAATCGCGGGAGGGGGGGTCGCGGGGGGGTCCCGCAAATCGCGGAAGGGGGGGGGTTGCGGGGGGTCCCGCGAATCGCGGGAGGGGGGGGTCGCGGGGGTCCTGGCAGAGGGTAGGGATGTGCAGGAGTAATGGTGGATGGTGGCTGTGGAGTAATGGTGGATGGTGGGCGTGTACTGTAGCCCTGGCTGGGCGGGGGGAGGTGATGTCAAGGGGGTGGAACGTCAGACACATGAAAGTGAAACTGTTCTACACAGGAACGTTCTCCACAGGGGTTGAGTGACAGATCTGGCTAAATATATAAGAGATATCAGTGGCGTAACTAATAATTGTGCGCCCCCCCGCCGAAAATGCAGGGGGGTAAACAAATCCCCCCCCCGCCACCCCCGTGCGGCCGTTACCTCAGCCGTTACCTGTGCTGCCAGTCAGTGTGTAGGGGAGCCGGGGAGCGCGGAGGGGAGCCGGGGTGCGGGGGGTGTTGTGCGGCGGCAGGGGGGGTTTACCTCCTGCCGCATCCGACTGTGTGCACCTGGTCCCGGTTCTCCTGGCTGCTGCTGCTAGCACTGAGAAGTGACACTTGGAAAATGGCTGCCCCCATACAGCAGACGAAAAACTGTCTGCAGTATGGGGGAAGCCATTTTCCGAGTGTCTCTTTTTGTATTAGCAGCGCTGCGGCTGCAGCAGTAGCCGGGAGAGCTGGGACCCGGCACAGGTGCTGGCAGCAGAACTTGGCAGTGAGTAACTAATAATAGTCCCGCAGCCCCCCCGGCGCCCACACCCCCTCAGCGCCTCCCCGCCACCGCGGGGGCTGCGGGCCTATAGTTACGACAATGATATATATATATATTTTTATATATAGCAAACGGGCAGGATGGCACTCCCAAGATTGAGCAATCAGGTTACAAATAAACAGTCAAACACCAATAACTTGTATATATATACTAGGTGATTCATTGCGCCCTACGGGCGCTCTTCACACCAGCGTAAGGGGCTACGCCCCTTAATTTGTGAACATTTGTATTGTGAGAAATATGGTTAGAATTGTATGAAAGATGCCCTGTATTGCAGCTTCTGGCAGTGGGTGAGGGTCCAGCGTGGCAGCACAGGAGTACCGGACGGTGGCCCTGAGTCAGTGTCTCCTCCTACTGGGTGGGAGTTAGGGTGCATGAGAGCAGGAGGCTGGGATATGAGGCATGATAGGGGTATGTGGGCAACACAGCGTCAGCGATTACCCAGTGGTGGAAGTTACGGTTCAGGAGAGCAGGAAGCTGGGTAGTGATAGGGGTGTGTGGGCATACGGGGGACTAAAGAGGGTGGTGGACACTGTGCAGCTTCTGCCAGTGGGTGAGGGTCCAGCGTGGCAGCACAGAAATACAGGAGTCAGTGTCTCCTCCGACTGGGTGGGAGTTAGGGTGCATGAGAGCAGGAGGCTGGGCGGTAAAGCATGATAGGGGAATGTGGGCAACACAGGGTGAGCGGGTCTCCACTGGCGGAAGTTACGGGGCAGGAGAACAGGAGGCAGGGCAGTGTCCTCCCACATTGATGGCAAAAGTATTCAACATCGGCCATAAACCATCGATTATTTGAAAATCATTGATGGTCGATGGGTATCCCTAGAACTGGAGGAGGGTGGGGGACAGTATGCAGCTCCCGGCAGTGGGTGAGCGTCTCCTCCCACTGGGAGGGAGTGAGCGTGCATGAGAGCAGGAGGCTGTATAATAGTGGTATGTGGGCAAGACATTGATAAAAGTTGTGGTGCTGGTGCAGAGGGCAGTGGGGAAACCTGCAGTGCGGCAGCCAGGGCCGGATTTCCCACCTAGGGGCGGTACCTGCTTGTGGTGGTACAGGATCCCCCATTGTCACGGGGGTATGTGAAATGCGGGAGCGGGGGCCGCGGTGGTCCGCTGGGGGGTGGAATTGCCGGAAGGGGGTCTGGGGGGTCTGCAAATTGCGGGAGGGGGGGTGGTGTGTGGGGATCCGCGGTTAGCGGGAGGGGGCGGGGGTCCGCAAATCGTGGGCAGGGGCGCTTGAATCGTGGGAAGGGGGGTCCGCAAATTGCGGGAGGGGGGTTGTCGGGGTTAGTGAATTGCGGGAGAGGGGGTTGCGGAGGTCCGTGAATTGCGGGAGGGGCGCGTGGGGTGCCGTGAGTCAAGGGGGGGGGGTGCGGGGGTCCGTGAATCACGGGAGGGGTCATGAATCGCAGGAGGCGGGGGTCGTGGGGGGGCTGCGAATCGCAGGAGGGGGGGTGTGGGGGGTTGCCGTGAATTGCATGAGGGGGGCGTGAATCAAGGGAGGGTGGGCGCAGGGGGGTGGTGCGGGGGTCCATGAATCGCGGGAGGGGGCATGAATCGCGGGAGGGGGGGTCATGGGGGGTTCCGAATCGCAGGAAAGGGGGTATGGGGGGTACCGTGAATTGCGTGAGGGGGGCATGAATCGCGGGAGGGGGGGTCCCCGAATGGGTGAATTACGGGGCGGTCGCAAATCGCGAGAGGTGCCGAGGGGGCCCGCAAATCGCGGGAGGGGGGCGCTACGGGGGGTTTCGTGAATCGCGGGAGGGGGGGTCGTGGGGGGTTGCGAATCGCAGGAAGGGGGGTGTGGGGGGTGCCGTGAATTGCGTGAGGGGGGCATGAATCGCGGGAGGTGGGGTCCCCGAATGTGTGAATTAGGGGGCGGTCGCAAATCGCGAGAAGTGCCGAGGGGGCCCGCAAATTGCGGGAGGGGGGCGCTACGGGGGGTTCCGTGAATCGTGGGAGGGGGCGGCGCGAATTGCGGGAGGGGGGTCGCAAATCACAGTAGGGGGGGGGGTGCCGTGAATCGCGGGAGGGGGGGTCGCGGGGGGCCCTTTTAATGCCGGGAGGGGGGGTCGCAGGGGTCCCGCGAATCGCGGGAGGGGAGGATGCAGGGGTCCTGCGAATCGCGGGAGGGGGCTCGCGGGAGGGAGGGGTCGCTGGGGTCCCGCGATTTGCGGGAGGGTCGCGGGGGTCCCGCGTTTCGCGGGAGAGGGTGGTCGCGGAGGTCCAGCGAATCGCGGGAGGGGGTGGTCGGGTCTGGGACGGATATTAGACAGCACTTACATCGACAGCCGTTACATCGACACCATTAGTTCGACAGCTCAATAGGTCGACATGGTTTTAGGTCGACATACCATTAGGTCGACATGTCATTATGTCGACAGCTCATTAGGTCGACAGCTCATTAGGTCGACATGTTTTTAGGTCGACACTGCCGTTAGGTCGACAGAGTCTATGTCGACAGTCAAAAGGTCGACATGGGTTTTTTCACTGTTTTTTGGCCGAAATGTCGACACAGTCGACATGGACACAGTTTGAAGTGTACCGTTGCTTCGGGCACGGTGCCTCGCTGCGCTTGGCACACTATTTTATTCTCCCACCACGCCCTAGTGGATAGTAGGGCATGAAATACCGCCTGTCGGCACATGTCGGCTCAATAAACAGTGAAAAAAACCATGTCGACCTTTTGACTGTCGACATAGACACTGTCGACCTAATGGCAGTGTCGACCTAAAAACATGTCGACCTAATGAGCTGTCGACCTAATGAGCAGTCGACCTAATGAGCTGTCGACATAATGACATGTCGACCTAATGGTATGTCGACCTAAAACCATGTCGACCTATTGAGGTGTCGAACTAAAGGTGTCGATGTAATGGCTGTCGATGTAAGTGCTGTCTAACAATAGTCCGGATACCGGGGTGGTCGCGGGGGTCCCGCGAATCGCGGGAGGGGGGTCGCGGGGGTCCCGCGAATCGCGGTAGGGGGGGTTCGCGGGGGTCCCGCGAATCACGGGAGGGGGGGTCGCGGGGGTCCCGCGACTTGCGGGAGGGTGGAAAGCGGGGGTCCCGCGAATCGCGGGAGGGGGGGTGCGGGGTCCTGCGAATGGCGGGAGGGGGGGTCACGGGGGTCCCGCAAATCGCGGGAGGGGGGGTCGCGGGGGTCCCGCGAATCGTGGGAGGGGGGTCGCGGGGGTCCTGGCAGAGGGTAGGGATGTGCAGGAGTAATGGTGGATGGTGGCTGTGGAGTAATGGTGGATGGTGGGCGTGTACTGTAGCCCTGGCTGGGCGGGGGGAGGTGATGTCAAGGGGGTGGAACGTCAGACACATGAAAGTGAAACTGTTCTACACAGGAACGTTCTCCACAGGGGTTGAGTGACAGATCTGGCTAAATATATAAGAGATATATATACACACACACACACACACACACACACACATATATACAGACATGAACAACAGCAATGTGTATGTGCAGGTGTAACCATACCTTGACAGAACCTGAGATATCTGATATTGTGATGAAATACATCTCAATTATAGAAGAGCGCTGAATCACTAGAATCAGCCTGCGAATGGACCTGATATGGTCCAAAAAAACAAACACTTTCCCCATTACTGACGTTTTCACATATACAGTAGATTTATAAATGTTATCAGTAACTTTTTTTTTTTTTTTAAGAGAAAATAGAATTAGCAGCTGATACGGCTATTTAGATGAACTCATATATTATAATCTTTTAGATATGCAGGTGATCTGCACTGTGCTTAAACCTGTACACGTTACATCTGCAGCACAGGAACATGGCACAGAGAAAATATACAGTGCAGCTAAAGGGATACGTCAGTGTTTTGAAACACAGCACATGCCAAATGTATCATAGGCTCAATGCTGCAATGCTTTGGCTAATTGCTGTTTTCCTCTCTTGTAGTCTGGTGATGGTGTTTCTGTACCGTGTCTTCTTTAAAAGCATTGCAATAAACTAAGACATGAATTATAAATTATGTATACATAATTTATTTGTACTTGTCCCCAATAACCTCTAGTGAGCCATTAAAAGATTAATTCCACTAGCCGTATGATTAGCTGCACTTGTACAATATGTGTTGCCTGCTGATTGTCTGTACAGTTCATTATCCAGCTCTAACATTATGAGAACACTCACAGGATACTCCAATCGGAGCAGCTAAACCTCGCCGAAGTATCCTCATTTTCTTTTGTCTTTGATATAATCACCTATTTTCCAATTATAATTTTGAAGCTTAGCAATAAATAAGGTAAAACTGACATTTAGGTGTAAAGAAATGACGGATGTCTGTGACATATTAATATTCAGTACTAGGTTATTTTTTAAATATATTTACTAATACTTGCCTAGTTATGGTAGGAGTGGTCAAGGAGCTTGGTGCTAGAACGCATTAAGCTGTGGCGGCAGGGAATATGCGTACTGAATGTTCCTTTGCTGGACATGCATATGTGAGTTTGTGCAATTTACCTAATCATAATTCAAGTTCAACCTAACATCAGTCCAATAGGTCTAACGTTTACCTGTTTATCCTGAAAATCACATAGTGGATGCCCTCACTCACTTCAATCATTTGTATAGAAAAATATACATTTCAATCTCCAAAAATGGCAAAAAAACTTCTCTTAACAGAATATAATTTTACACCCAACTTTTTACTATCCAAAATATGAAAAGTATAGAAGTGACAATTAATAATGGCAGTCCTGATTCCCTCTTGTTTGCAAGATTTGTATAAGATAAAAAGAGGAAACATTGGGCCTAATTCACACCTGTTCACTAGGCTGCGTATACTCGCATCCTAGCAAACAGGTCAGCGTTGCCCCTGCCGAACGTCCCACCCGCAGGCATTTCCTCGCTAGCATGTGAGGCGATGTGTACGAGAACACATCCCTCGGATGCGGGCGAAGGGGAGAGAAATCATTCGATGGTCACTGACCATCAAATTAGTCTAAACTTACATATTTCCGCTGCTGACGGGCGTTCTCCTGATGCCGTCCCGTGCCCACCCCAGTCTGTGCGAACGCCTCGGTGAGTGTGATACTCGCCAAAGGAATTTGCACGGGGGGTCTCTGCACATGCGCATATATGCGCATGCGCAGACCTCTCACCTTCGAAAATGAGGCAGAATTCAGACCAGTACGAACAGGTCTGAATCACCCCATTGTATTCAATATACTGATATATTCACCCTCTTCCTGCTAAGGACATTTCCTGCTAAGCCCACAAACGTAACTAAAAAAAGAAAAAGAAAGATGTTGCCAACTGGGCATACCAGCTGCAGATAATTTGGGGCATTTCATAGCATTTATTTCCGTTATTGTACTCCTACTGATAAGGTAGTTACTGTTAGTTACCTACCTGAACGGCATCCTAACATTCATAAGTTCTGCGTATCTTCCTAGAACCTCCCAGGGAGCGTGAAGTTTTACGAACATGATGTCACTGTTGGTGATGGATGACTGTAATGAGACAACAGCAGGAACCGGTGAGTGCACAGAGGGGGAAATGTATGAAGCAGTGAAAATAGAAGAGAAGTGGCCAATGAAAGTAACCCTTATCAATTGCAGCCTATAAAATGATATGTAGCAGCTGATTGGTTGTCATAGGCAACTTCTTCACTGGCACTGCACCACTCATATCACTGCTTCGTACATCTCCAAGAGTGCATGGGAATGGTTATTACTGTAACATTATTCATTATTTGTTCTGGCTAATATACACTATGCTTCTGCTGACAACATACTTCTGCCATTGTCAATTCTAAAGACATTGCTTCTATTTTGTTCATCCATAAACAGATCTCAACACACCTCTGAGCTGACACAGAGGGGTAAATTTACTAAAGGTTCTAAAAATGTAAAGCAACCAATTAAATTCTTTCATTTTTTAGGATGCAACAGAGAAATGCTAAGGCCCCCATACATTAGGCCGACTTGTCTGAAAGACAAGTCAGACCTAATGTCCTCTGAGCTCTTCCGGCAGCTCCCCGGGAGAGCTCACTACGATTTGGCACTTGATGTGCCATTTTTCACATGGGATAAATTGCATGCGATTTATCCCATGTAAATTCCCGGGGAGCTGAGGGGGTCTGGAGTCCGAGCTGGATGGGGTCCAGGGCGGGCAGGAGTCTCCACAGTGTCCGGCTGGATGGTCACTGCGGAGACCGTGCGGTCAACGGCGGCAGTGTTTTGAAAACAATTCAAACTATAGGCTGGCCGCTGAGAGAGGATGCGCTCTCAACCAATCAGCGACCTCGTTGATGATTGGCTGGGAGCGCTCTCTCCCTCAGCCAATCAGCGGCAGGCCTATCGTTTGAATTGTTTTCAAAACACTGCCGCCGCTGACCGGCGCAGTGTTTCTGCAGAGCCGCCCCGGACCCTGCACTTGCCGCCCACCCCGCCGCCCCACTACCACTACAGACTAGGTCCCAAGTCGGGTGATCGGACGTGCAGCAGGTCCGACCACCCGACGCAGATCCAATGCGCACGGGACCGCGCATCGGATCTGAGGGGGCATCAAAACTAGCCGATTTTGGTCAGATTTTGGCCAGATCCGACTGATCTGGCCGAAATCGGACCAAAATCGGCTAGTGTATGGGCAGCTTTAGACAGAATCTGATTGTTTGCCATGGGCAATATCATCTATTTTAATTTCCTTCAGTAAATGTTTCTGATGTTGAGCTATATTCTCCAGTGGAGATATGAACGTTTCTCTTCCACAAGATAGCTATAGGTACTGTATGTGAGATATTGTTTTTTTCACATACAAAAAAACAATTACTTTATTTTTAAAATGTATTAAAAGATTTCACTGCCATAATGGGATGGTATTGATATCTATGCAGTTGAAATTCTTACGGTCAGAATGCTGACAGCGGTATGCCGACATTTAAAATCTCGACGGATTCCACAGTCTAACCTAAACTTTCTCACCACTGCAGTCAACTCTAACCCACCCCTCCCGCAGTCTAACCCTAACCTTCCTCACCTCTGCAGCCTAACTCTAACCCACCCCTCCCGTAGTCTAACCCTAACCTTCCTCACTTCTGCAGCCTAATTCTAACCCACCCCTCCCACAGTCTAACCCTAACCTTCCTCACCTCTGCAGCCTAACTCTAACCCACCCCTCCCGTAGTGTAACCCTAACCTTCCTCACTTTTGCAGCATAACTCTAACCCACCCCTTCCGCAGTCTAACCCTAACCTTCCTCACCGCTACAGCCTAGCTCTAACCCACCCCTCCCGTAGTCTAACCCTTACCTTCCTCACTTCTGCAGCCCAATTCTAACCCACCCCTACTGCAGTCTAACCCTAAACTTTCTCACCTCTGCAGCCTAACTCTAACCCACCCCTCCCAGTCTAACACTAACCTTTCTCACTTCTGCAGCCTAATTCTAACCCACCCCTTCCGCAGTCTAACCCTAACCTTCCTCACCGCTACAGCCTAGCTCTAACTCACCCCTCCCATAGTCTAACCCTAACCTTCCTCACTTCTGCAGCCTAATTCTAACCCACCCTACCTGCAGTCTAACCCTAACTTTCCTCACCTCTACAGCCTAGCTCTAACCCACCCCTCCCACAGTCTAACCCTAACCTAACCCTAACCTCCCTCACCCCTGCAGCCTAACTCTAACCCACCCCTGCCGCAGTCTAACCCTAACGTACCCCTCCCACCGTCTAACTCTAACCTCCTGTAACCTAACCCTAAACTTCAAAACTCCCACAGTTTAACCCTAACTCCGCCCCTAACACAGCCTAACCTTAACTGCTGCCTCCCCAGCCTTCCCCCAAAGGCCTAACCTCCCCTATGGACTAACTCTAACTTTCCCCACAACCTAATCCTAACCCACCTCTCCCATAGCCTAACACTTACCTACCCATCCTGCAGACTAACCCTAACCTACCTATCCTGCAGCTTTATTGGTGGTTTAGTAGAGGAAGGGGCCCATGTGCAATCTCCATGAGGTTTTCCTCATGTCTTGTGCTGCTGTTGCAGGTATACGTTCACACTGTGCCAGAGCCACTGACACCATGGGGTAGATTTATTAAGCTCGGTGAAGTGATAAAGTGTCTGTTTTTTATCACTGTCCAATCAGCTCCTAACTGTGAAGTTACAGGCTTGATTTGAAAAATGATAGGTAGGAGCTGATTGGCCAGTGATAAAAACCAGACACTTTATCACTTCACTGAGCTTAATAAATCTACCCCATGTTCCTGGCGCTATCTCTATTGCACATACCGTGTTTCCCCGATTTTAAGACCTCCCCCGAAAATAAGACCTACCCCAGATTTTGGACATTGGTCTAAATTAAGACCTCCCCCGAAAAAAAGCCCTATTCAAATTTCAATATTTTCCGTTTGGGTGATAACTTCTACCCCCCTGATCCCCCAGTCAGCACCCTTAACTGCCCTGACCTCTTTGGTGTAGATCGGGTAGAGCATTGGCTTCTACTGAAGCCTCTTCTGCTGAACTCGCGGTCCCAGTCATGCACTGCGAGCCGTGTGTGACGTCACCGCGCACATCACGCGGCTGCAGATTGGCACAGAGCTGTGGCGCAGCATACTTCTGTGCCGGACTTCGTCTGTAACCCTGATTTAACAGCGTGCGGTATGTTAATTAAGAAGGACGGGGGCATGTTAATTAAGAAGGACGGGGGCATGTTAATTAAGAAGGACGGGGGCATGTTAATTTAGGTGGACTGGGGGCATGTTAATTTAGGTGGACTGGGGCATGTTTATTAAGGTGGACTGGGGCATGTTTATTAAGGTGGACTGGGGCATGTTTATTAAGGAGGACTGGGGGCATGTTTAAGATGGAGGACTGGGGGCATGATGTCAATGTCTATTCAAATAAGACCTCCCCCAAAAATAAGACCTATGGTGTTTTTTGTTGGTCCAAAAAAAATGAGACAGTGTCTTATTATCGGGGAAACACGGTATGCAAGTTTCTGGTAAAATGGCAATCGCACTGTGATTTCCTGGTGATTTTTGCAGCACTTGTGTATAATGAATGGGGTCAGGGCTTGCGGTGTGAACTCCCCGTTCTAGATATGCAACGGTCTAGTTTGGAAGCTCCAGTGAAGCAGGTAATGGAACATAGGCCTGCCAAATGAGGCAGCTTCATAAAGGTGTATGAAAGATGCATCACATGGGGGATCTCAAGCATTGTACAGTGAGACTTGGCAATGCCTGAGAGATTCTGCATCTGCCACATTTATAGCATAAAATAACCACAGCCAGTGTTATGATATTCTGCTCTTCCTGTGCGTACAACTACAACACCAAGGATATCATTTAACACAAGAGTGTCTATCATTCTGAGACTACTCTAATCTCAGATCCTACTGTGAACTGTAACAGCCAATCAGCTTCACAGCAGGAGAGAAGGAACTGACAGCCTATAACTCAAGCCGATAGACACGCAAGCATTGGGTAACTTTCAAACCCAATCAGGTCAGTACTGAGTGCCAGTGTTTGATCTGCACACCAGGCCACCAATCATATGATATAAACTGTTTTGGAAACATAAGAATGGCGCAGATTTTGCTGTACCACCAAAATAGGTTATATACCATACAGGTATCACTAGCACAGATTCTGCATTCACTGTGTCAAAAGAAAGAGCTCTGCAATTACTGTGGTCATTAGAACCATGCTCTGCAATTACTATGGTCATCAGAACCATGCTCTGCAACTACTGTGGTCATCAGAACCATGCTCTCCAATTACTGTGGTCATCAGGACCATGCTCTGCAATTACTGTGGTCATCAGGACAATGCTCTGCAATTACTGTGGTCATCAGGACCATGCTCTGCAATTACTGTGGTCATCAGGACCATGCTCTGCAATTACTGTGGTCATCAGGACCATGTTCTGCAATTACTGTGGTCATCAGGACCATGCTCTGCAATTACTGTGGTCATTGGAAGATGCTCTGCAATTACTGTGGTCATCGGTAGATGCTCTGCAGCTGTGGTTAGCAGAATGAAATCAGAGCTGTTGTCCAATTTCTTCGCTGATCTAGAGGATCCATCATGTATCCAACCGTGCAAAACAACTTTCCAGGAATGAAGAAACCATTCGCTGCACATGCATAACTGTGAAAAATGCCACGCCACGCCACTACAGCAAAAGTCATCTTTTCATTTGGGCACACCATACATTTATTTATTGTGGGCAGCAGATTGTGATCTAAGCAGCACACTCTGATCAGCCCTGTGTACAGTATTACTACAGTACTTGAAACATTATGCCGCCCATACATGGTGCGATGCGCACAGTGCGTTTGTAGTTCAAAACGCATGCGATTCGCTAAAGCACCGTGCATTTTTAACTAGATGTGCTGCGATCTAGTTCAAAATTACATGCAGCACATACTTTTTGTGCTGTGCACCCATTAATTGCACCGTGTATGGGTGGCATTAGTCTCTTTTCCAGTATTGTGTGTACCATAAGCTGTCAGCGCTAATACAGCAAGTAACCAAACAGCAGGCAATTGTAACCCAACAGTGGATGATAAGAGAAGTCTCTACACTTGTTGTAGTGTATTTCTATAGATGTCCTGATGTGATGCGCTTGATTAGGTTTAGGCTGCAGGTGCAGCGGGTTAGGGGGAAGAGAGTTATGCTATGTACACACGGGGGCGATAGGGGCTATTATCGCTGGAAATATGGTCGCAGGCGACCATATTGCCAGTGATTGGAGTGTGCACCAGCGATAAATCGCCGGGTGCGCGCTTCCGTTTTCTGCCCCATTGTAATTGCTGGTCGCAGGAGCTTGCTCCTGCGACCAGCTAATTACCTCTGCAGCTCCCCCAGCAGAGGTCCTTTTCATCAGCGACCATCTCTTGTCGCTGATGCAAAGGAGACACTGGGCAATATATTGCTCAGGAATATATTGCTAGCAATATATTACTGGGCAATATATCTCCCCCCGTGTGTACGGGGCTTTAGAATACTTAGCTAGCAGGTGTCCGGACGGCCGGCATCCCAAGTGCCAGCATCCCTTACCCAACCCCTTCTGATCAGCAGGCACATTATTCATGTGTGACACTATAGTTATTTATTTACATTTAAACTTAAAAAATAAATACCTCTTTCTCCATCTGCAATCCTTCTGCCCTAATATTCCTTTCAAAAACCTCTATTTTCTCTGACTGCGGGCTGGATTTTTTGTATACCAGTATGTAATCAATACGGCATTTTCCATCATTAAAAAATAAGCCATTTGTTCTGTTTTTCTCTGGCACACTTGGAATCTGAAAAAGAAATACAGTGATTTAAGACGTTTTATTCACTGTGATTATTAATGCTACGTTCAAGTTAAAATAGTGCACGTCATTAAACACTCTATCAGCCGATGTGTGACCTTAGTATGCATTAAGATAATAACTTGACACAATAAATTGAGACACCTGAAATAAAGACTCGGAGACATAGGTTTGGCAGAAATTGTCAGCTGAATTTATTTAAAAGGATTTTAAGCTAATTTTTAGTTTTGTTTAATTATTTAATTTTTATTTTATTTTTATTTTAATTTAATTACATTTTTGGTGGCCAGAAAGATCGGCACTAAACTAAGCCCACCCCAAAACTATTCTGCATGATTCAGCAAACTCATCAAACAGCGGTCTCCACTCAACCTACCACATTGACTCCCCACCCAGCCGGGTGGGGTCGCAGCTCCCGAGCGGGTGGTCCAGCGAAGGCCTAAGCCAATGAGAGGCGGGCGCACCGAAAACAAGCCAAATCTGCAGTAAACATAACTTACATCAAGCCTTCAAATCTATGAAATTGCCGTTCTTTCCCGCCTTCAGCTAACGCGCTTAGAAAAACCAACCCACCCAAAAACAATTAATATAATAGGGAAGGGAGGGTGGGAAACTTCACAGGAAAAAGAGGCAGACTCCTCCCACTCCTGCAGTATTCTCTCAGCTAACCTGCTATAACCTATGCCCTTATTGGTCCCTCCGAGTCACATGCAAACCCCCAGGTACACACCCAGCTTTGACTGTTTAAGCCACTGCATGCCTATGCAGCCATTCCGTTGTTCTAAACACTCTATCAGCCGATGTGTGACCTTAGTATGCATTAAGATAATAACTTGACACAATAAATTGAGACACCTGAAATAAAGACTCGGAGACATAGGTTTGGCAGAAATTGTCAGCTGAATTTATTTAAAAGGATTTTAAGCTAATTTTTAGGTTTTTTTAATAATTTAATTTTTTTTTTATTTTTTTTTTTATTTAATTAAATTTTTGGTGGCCAGAAAGAACGGCACTAAACTAAGCCCACCCCAAAACTATTCTGCATGATTCAGCAAACTCATCAAACAGCGGTCTCCACTCAACCTACCACATTGACTCCCCACCCAGCCAGGTGGGGTCGCAGCTCCCGAGCGGGTGGTCCAGCGAAGGCCTAAGCCAATGAGAGGCGAGCGCACCGAAAACAAGCCAAATCTGCAGTAAACATAACTTACATCAAGCCTTTAAATCTATGAAATTGCCGTTCTTTCCCGCCAAAGCGGAGACTCCAACGCCGGAGGCTCCGCCCCCCACCAAACTAAACCAATGAGGCAACTACTGTCAACAGATCCTCCACAAAGAAGAATAGCCCAGCCCTCATGAGATGAACGCCGTCGGGTCTGTAAAGCTGGTGGTACCTATATCGAATGCGCTCGTGTGGAACCACCGCACCACCAGCCTGCAGAACCCAACGAGCAACTGCGGAATTCAGTTTCTTCCTAGCCTCATCTATAGCTTTACAATCCCTTGCATCCCTCCAACAAAGGCGTGAGATAATAAATGAACAAATCAACTTGCATGTAGGCCATGCTCCTTTAATGGCCGCCAGACCATCCAAGATCATGGCCCGCAGTTCCAACTGGGACATTTTCCCAAGGTCGTTGCCGCCCAAATGTATGACCAATACTTCAGGCAAGCCATACAACCTCACTTTACTGAGAAGAAATGACCTTAGCTTGCGCCAGGACATACCTCGCACTCCAAGCCAACACACAAGGTGACAACCTTCAATCACAGGACCATACCCTGAAGCCACCAATTTTGCTGACCAAAAAACAAAAGAATGACCTACTACCCACACCTTTAGGTTGTCGAAGCCCACACCTGGAGGTTGAGAATGAATGAAGTGGGATTAGTATTTGTTATTATAAGGACTGGTATAAGCATATTATTAGGAGGATCTGCCAAAAAGAAAAAATTTAACTGTTGCACAAATTTGGTGCTTGAGAATGCTTCAATACCAATTGAAGCCACTCCTAGACACAAAAGGTATTATGACAAACCGGGGGAGGTAAGGGTAATGGACGGGAATATAGGTAAACAGGGGATTACTCGGCCGGAGGAAAAAACGTCTGAACCTGCTGAGGGACTCTTAATTAGTGCCTAATTAGCCGAATTATGATTGAGCCGAATTCAGTCCGTCAGGTCAGGCAAAAAAGCGTGGAAACTCCGGACGCTGGCCCAACAGCAGAGCGTAGCTAATCCCCGAGTAGGAAACAGGCGGTATGGGTTAACATAGGAGTACAAACCAAACAGCTGGAAACCAAACATTTACAAATTAATCAGGACAAAAGGTGTGGTCTGACGTATTTCATGTAGCTAGCAGAGCGCCATCTACCTAGGGTCTTGATCTCCTGAACTTGCCAGCCTGCCCTAGCCGCAGATGTAGCCGCGCCTATTCTGAAGGAATGGGTGCCAAACTCCCCCGGGGATAGTCCCATATCGCTCAGACAACGCCGCATCATCCAGGTAAATTGGTACCTTGTTAAGGGTAACCCATCATAATGTAGCAGCCAAGACCCACCAACTTCTGGTCTCACCAGGGCATACTGACCGGCTAGAGACACCGGGCAAACTGATGCTGGCGAAACGGGGGACATTGGCACCCATGTACCCTTAGCTAGCTGATCTGTCTTTGACCGCCTAATTCTACACCATAGCGCCTGATCATCAATGCGAATATCTGTCGCCAGCAAGGTCGCATCTTTATGCTTAGAGGGGGCAACTAACTCCAAAACCCTCAATGCTCCATGAAACGCCATGGAAAAAGCAAGTCTAAACAACAAAGCCTCAAACGCTGAGTCTGCATGGTTGGATACCAAACCTAATAAAGAAGGAAGCATGGTACTGTCTATCGGGCGCCTACTATCGGGAGCAGGGGGAGCAGCCCGCAGCCATCCCTTCATAGCTTTCCGCACTAAAAAACCCTTAGTAAAATCATTGAGCCCTTTTAGCTGCGCAAAGAAGGATATGCCTGCTTGATACCGAGCAGCTAATGCCCTGGATCTGCCTGACTTGTAAATTGTCCAGAGAAAAGATAGCAAGAGCTGCTGTCCCCGCCTACCTGGCTGCGCTGACCCTCCGGAAAAAGTTTCCCATTCCGACCAAGCCTGGCGGTAAGATCTAAGCGTAGCCGGCGCCACCGACAGCTCGGCTAGCCCCTCCATTCCGTCCCGATGACCTGCCAAACATAAAGTGGGCACGAAACCCCGACAGTATCAGCACCCGGAGCCAGTGATCTAAAGCGCTCCCATTGGAACCGCGACAACGCATCAGCCACATCATTCTGCACGCCAGGTACATGCTTAGCCTTGAACAGTATATTAAACCGCAAGCACTGTAAATATAGCTGCGACAACACCCTTAGTACCAGAAGCGACTTGGCTTTCTGGTTGTTAATCGCGTGCACTGCGCTATAGTTGTCACACCAAAACAGCACATTGCGATTAGCCAAATGCGGGCCCCAAATTTCCATAGCCACCATGATGGGAAAGAGCTCCAGAAGCAACATATCCCTAATGAGGCCTTCTCGCACCCAGCTGTCGGGCCAAGCTTGCGCACACCAACTGCCATTGAGGTAACAGCCAAAACCAGTAGATCCCGCCGCGTCCGTGTAAAGCTGCAGTCTGGAGCTATCAACCACGGGAGCTAGCCATATGCGTACCCCGTTAAAGTCCTCCAGGAAGGAGGACCATACTACAAGGTCACGCCGAATTTCAGCAGACAGCCGCACAAAATGATGGGGTCTGGCCACTCCCGCGGTTGCACGCTCCAACCTGCCACAGAACAGCCTACCCATAGGGATCACACGACAAGCAAAGTTTAGCTGACCCAAGAGTGATTGAGCCTGACGCAGGGTTACCTTACGAGCAGACTGAAAGGCTGTAATCGTCTCCTTCAGCTTAGCCACCTTATCCTGCAGTAAACTACAAAATCCTAAACTTGAGTCAATCTGGATCCCCAGAAATGACAAGCAAGTAACAGGTCCCTCCGTTTTCTCCTCAGCAATTGGAACCCCAAATTGACCGAAAAGAGTGCGGATGGTTGACAGTAGCTCCATGCACTGGTCCGTGTTTGACGGGCCAACGCATAGGAAGTCGTCGAGGTAGTGGGCAATGCCCACCACACCCACCGACCTCTCCACACACCAATGAAGAAAAGTACTGAACTTCTCAAAATAGGCACATGAAACCGAACACCCCATCGGCAAGCACTTGTCGATGAAGTATTCGTTCCCAATGCGGAAGCCCATGTACTTAAATGCTTCTGGGTGCAGAGGCAAGAGACGGAAGGCCGACTCCACATCAATCTTGGCCATCAATGCTTCCTGCCCGAATGCCTGCACCATTGCCAGTGCCTCATCAAACGACTGGTACGCAACAGAACAGCATTCCGCAGGAATGGCATCATTAACAGATGAACCTGCAGGATAAGACAGGTGCTGAATCAATCTGAATTTTCCTGGGGCCTTTTTCGGTACCACCCCAACCGGAGAAATAACCAAGTTTGTTAGTGGAGGCTCCGCAAAAGGCCCCGCCATGCGTCCCAACTGAACTTCCTTCCCAACTTTCTCCTTTAAAACCGTAGCAAATGAACGAGCGGATAAAAAATTTCTGTAAGATCCTCCAACAACCTCACCTTGTATAGGTAAGTGAAAACCCTCGCTAAAACCTTTGTACAAGAACTCTGCCACCTCTCTATCAGGGTACAGCTGCAGCCATGGTCCCATGGCCACCACTTGCACCGGGGTGAATGCTTTAGCGAGCAGGGCCTGGAGTGGGGTTTCTAGAGGCCGCCGAGGTAGCCGCCCCTCTGCCGGGGCGGCCTCCCCGAAAGCAACCAGATGCCGGGTGATTGCCTGAACAGTTGATACAGACGTGCTTGTACCTGCATCGATTGCCCATGTTACAAGAAGAATTGTTAAAGGCATAGCATTTTCCTTTAGCTGTGCCCGGGGTGAATGACCTACCCCCAGGTGTAAAACGTTTCTGCGGAACACTATCCGTAAGGGCCCGCTGAGGCTGTTGGGGCACGGAAGGAAGGGGGGCGGCCGTGCGAACTGACTCCAAGCCCTCAGTATGAGTCCTCGCCACCTCCATCCAAACCTTAACATCCTTGCACCCGAAGTCAATCACGTGCAAGCAGTCCTGCTTACGCCTGAACTGCTCATCGTAATTCCTCCATGCTACACCACCGTACCTTCTGTACATGTCATGGACCATGTGAATATACCGAATAATATTCATATGCTCCTCAGGCCTATCTTCCAAATAACAGGCCGCGAAGACACAGAAACCCGCCAGCCAGTTATCGTATGATCTGTACGCTTCTACTCCTATGCCTCCTTTACCCTTAGCCGCTTTATAGGCCTTTTTGGATTCATCTGTCAGACCAAATAGGTCCACAAAATCACCCTTCTCAATCTTAGACCTACAGCTCTCCCTCAGGCCTCTAAGAACCCGAGTATAATCGCAATGCACGACACCCGGCAAGTTCCTCCTCTTTCTCTCCCTTCGCGAGACGACGACCACACGCTTATGCTTACTGCTGCGTGTGCGCTTACTCGCTTCCTTCCTGGCGTATTTGGCTGCCCTCTTACGGGCCTTAGCCATGCTACCTGTGTCAGAACCACCGACCGAGGAGGAGGAAGAGGAGGACGAGTACCGTGTGGACCCTGTACCATCCGTACTGGAACCCTCAAATGATGTATTATCCTCTTTAGAGGTATTCTCACCTGACGACTCTGCCTTCTCGACCCAAGTTTCATCATCGTCGTCATCATCATCCACATCCAGTAGATCTTCGTACCAATCGTCACCTTCCAGGTCAACCGGGATGTCATCTGCGCCTGCAGAAACATTGGGAGGGGGCCTAGGGACCTGTGTGGCTCTACGTCTAGTCCCCGCTAACGGGACATTAACCTGCTCCTCCTGCACCTCTGGCTGGAATGCGGAGCCACTGGGCCCCCCAAAAGCCATAACAAACTCCGAGCACCCCGGGATAGGCTCTCCGCTCACCCTCCCTGACCTGCGACCCCTGCTGCCAGTACCCCCTGAACTGCCTGGCACCCCGTCAACCAATGGGGCCAGCGCGCCTGCCACAGAGGACAGTGCCGCAGACAACAAAGCCGGGTCAAAAGCTGGGGCGTGCGGAGCATCCCTGCCAGACCCCCTGGGTGCTGTAGCAGCTCCATGGTGGCCCCCCCGGGATGACCGCCTCCTACCAGCTGCAACCCTGGCTGCAGCCGCTGCCGGCTCACTGCCCTCCCTCACTATTCCTGTGTCCTGACGTTCCCAAGAGGGTCTATACCCATACATGGGAGTCTCAGGATCAGGCGCAGGTTCACTAAATTCAGCAGGCCCAGGGACGCCAGTGTGCTGAGCTCTGCCAATCCTGCCAGCTCTGCCTCTGCCTAGTGCTTCAGCCCCGCCCCCTCACCAGCCCGGGCCTCACCGCCATTCCAGGCCGTCTGGTGCTCTGAGCTGATGCACCAGCGGCTAATGGCCGCCGCCCGGAATCAGAGGACACTAGCAGAGACCCACCGCTGCCTCCCTCAGTCCCTCCGCAGCGAGCGCGCCCTAAGGACGAGCGCCCGCCGCGTGACATCATCCTCCCCCGCCCGGCTGCAGTGACTGGCGTCACAGGCCTAGCCGCAGCCGCTCCCCGAGCCGGACCAGCGCGGGTAGCGCGCCCGGCTCTAGCAGCAACCACAGCCGCCCGGACCGCCCTGGGAGCAGCAACGAGCACCGGAGGCCTGACAGTGAGACTGGGTAAGTCCAGCTCAGCGCGGTCGGCGCCATCCTCCACAAACCTAGCTGGGGGCCTGGTGGAGCGACTCGGGCGCTGGGGGGTGGCTCTGGGCATATTGTGACAGAAAAATGTTGAGCAGCGCTGACTAGAGAATTTAAAACTATATAAGCAGTTAACCAGCAAGCTAAGAGAGCAGAGCGCAGAGACACAGCTACTCACTTCAAACTTCACAGGAAAAAGAGGCAGACTCCTCCCACTCCTGCAGTATTCTCTCAGCTAACCTGCTATAACCTATGCCCTTATTGGTCCCTCCGAGTCACATGCAAACCCCCAGGTACACACCCAGCTTTGACTGTTTAAGCCACTGCATGCCTATGCAGCCATTCCGTTGTTCTTACTTACGGCGAAATTTACTAATGCTTCTAAAAATGAAGAGAGGTGATGTTGCCCATAGCAACCAATAACATTCTGTGTATCATTTCTCTATTGCATAAAAGAAACTGGTAGACAAAATCTGATTGGTTGCTATGGGTCACATCATCTTTTTTTTTTTCATTTAAAGCAGCTTTAGTAAATGTATTATGAAAGGAATTGGAGCACAGTATATACTGATTACTGATACATACTGATTACAAGTGAAAATTACATTGAAACAATATTTGCAAATCTTTATGTTTACTTGTTCTTATGCAAAAACATATAGGGCTGATTAAGAGCTGCTGTAAGATACTGCAAGTACAGCTGCATCGTCTGCGTGGGAATAGAGAAAAGCAAATATCTGCTGATAAGAAGAGGTGTGTGCAAGTAATCATCACGGTCAGCGTGCATTTGTATCAGCCATTGGTGCAACTAGAGATATGTCAGAACTCAGACCGATCTCTGCATATGTTCAGCCTAGCAAATACCTACCTAGTTCTTATACTTCATCCATGGGAGGAACCTAAAGAAGAGGTACTGCCTTTCAGTTCAGGGGAAGATGAAGATGGATTTAGATGCCACTAAGCACCGCCCACAGAATGGTGTGATTTGTGGGACTGCTGTAGGGGTGGGGCTAAATTGAGCAAATTCTCATATTTTAGCCCCGCCTCCATTTATCACCACGGATTCAATGTTAATCTCCTCATCCTGCCCACTTTGCTAGTGAAGCACACAGTATGCGGGAGATGCAGCATATCTTGGGTGGGTGAGGGGGATTGCAGAAAACATTGTGAGAGTAGGAAAGCATGACTTCGCATAACCTGCAGTTTTTCCTTAACACCTAACACATGCCCTCACAACACTAAGCCAATATGCAAAAACCCAGTTGCATCCCTGTTAATTAAACCCATTAAGGGGAATTGAGACTGAGTTGCTCATAGTTGTGTGTGCAAGGCTCAGGTGCACATGCACTGTACATCTGCAAAATGGATTTGAATAAAATGCTGAATCAGCCCCAAAAGGTCCAGAAATCACACTTTTTCAAAGCTTTTTACATGACACCAACACTACTATGGAAAGTGATGTAACAATACCACCACAGACCAAGAGGTGGCTTGGGGGAGCTGGTGCCACAAGGGAACAGGCTCTCTGCAGATTGCATGCGGTCTAGCCGTCCATGGGACCTGCTGAAAATGGCCATCCAAAAGTGGCTGACCTCTAGCATCACTCAGGGAAACACAGCATGTATAGCATTACCCAGAAGGGAATCCCCTGTCAATGGGCAATAAAACCCCTGGCAACGAGCATGTAGGTAAAAAAAAATTCTAGCTGCGCCACTATGGACAATAAAATTCCATGACAATGAATGTGTCTAGGAAACAAGGGATACATCAGTCCTACACAGCTCTTAGACACATTACACAAAGTGTACACATTTCTGCATGCTATATTTTATTACGGAAGTACTTTGAAGCTCACCTGCATGAATCGCTTCCCGCAATAGTTCACGGTTTAATACCCATTAAATCGCTTGTCAAAAAGTTTCAGCTAAAAGATTCTTTAAACTAACCCTGACTCCTCAGTGTAACTGGAGAATTCACAGAGGCTCAAAGAAATGTGAAAATAATGAGCACATTCTGAAGAAGCCAGCTAAAGAATCGTGACAGATCTCATATCTCAGGCTTGTGTATTTCTAGGGCAGAGGACAAGAAGCCATATGGTCGGTCACATAAATCCTTGTGTCTGAATTCCCCTGCATCCACATTTGCCAAAAGCTCAAAGATACAAAACTTTACAAAGTCTAGCTGGAACAGGTTTCATTCTTGACAATGGGCAGTTATGATCTTACTGTAAGCAGTAAGTTATCTACAAAATACTGTAAAAACTATGCAACTCTTCCAAATGGTAGTTTGGCAAAAGAGATACTGTACCTATACTGTTAAAGGATGTAAAATATCACTGACCATAAAAACATCAGAATACATCATTAAACAAACTTGTTTTTACAGGATATTATTGAGTGTTGTTATTGCTTTGTAAGACAAGGTCTGTTAAATAGTAGCTGTGATACTCAGCTTAGACGTGTTTGGCACACATTTGTAAATACCAGCAGGCGCACTTACACACAGCTGCACAAACCTGGATTTAGGGCCCAATTTGGACCAGACCGAATGGCTGCTAATTTGCACAGCGGGCAATTATCGATACACTGCGCATGTTTACAGTTCACAGAGCGCATGTGCAAGGCCATCCTGCAATGAACTCCTGCAACTATTTCTGTTCGCAAGGTGATTGATAAGGAGTGGGCGTGTGGGGTTGACAACCGACCGTTCTTTGGAAGTGCTAAGAAAAAATGCTGGGCGTGTCTAGAAAAATGTTGGGAGAGTCAAGGAAGGTGTGCCAAATCGGCATGGGGAGGGATTGTGACGTCAGCTTCAGCCCTGATGTGCCTAGTTTTTATTGCAGCGAGCCTGTTTTGGATATATTCGCATGTGTGCAAACAGATGTGTACTCGTACACATCCATTTCCCCAGCAAGCAATTTAATTTGCATGATGGGATTTCTGTGGCGTAGAGCGGAGACTAAAGTGATCGGTGCTGTGAATTTGCAGCCGTGCCATCAGGTCTGAATTACACCGTAAAGATGCCCATACATGAGCCAATTTGGGCCAATTACGGACAATTGCAATGAATCGGGCCGTGAAATCGGGCCAAATCGGCTCGGTCTGATGTCCCATCAGGTACGATGCACGGTGCCGTGCGCATTGGACCCGAGCAGATGGTCGGACCTGCTGGCCGTTGGACCACCCCTCCTGCGTGCAGCGGGGGGGTGGGGCGGCTGCGGGATCCGGCCAGCTGGTTGGGTGGTGGGGGGGGGGCAGCGGTGGCTGGGAAGCGGTGTCGGGCAGGCAGCGGGGTCCCTCTAAGGCGACCGGTCAGTGTTTTCAAATTCAGCAGCGCTTCCCACTATGGGGCAGATGTATTAAGCTTAGCCTGGAGAAGATATAAACTGGATATAAAGTGGAGATACGGTAAAAGGAGATAAAGCATCAGCCAATCAACTCCCAACTGTCATTTTCAAACTGTGGGGTAGATTTATTAAGCTCGGTGAAGTGATAAACTGTCTGGTTTTTATCACCAGCCAATCAGCTCTTACCTGTCATATTTCAAACCAAGCCTGTAGCTTCACAGGTAGGAGCTGATTGGATGGTGGTGAAAACCAGACAGTTTATCACTTAACCGAGCTTAATAAATCTACCCCGCAGTTCATTGGCTGGTGCTTTATCTCCTTTTACTGTAGCTCCACTTTATCTCCAGTTTATCTCTTCTCCAGGCTTAATACATCTGCCCCTTAGTTCCTATTGGCCAGACCCGCTGATCAGCGCCGCAGATGGAGCCCACTGCCTGCCACATGGACCCTGCTGCCCGTCCCACGGATCCCGTTGTCCGCCCCGCCGGATTACATGTAAAGTAATCCGTGTCCCCTCGCTGCGCTCGCCACACTTTCTAAAATAAACTCCACGTGGGGGTTTGAAAAGGTCGTGGGGAAGCGTAACTCGTCCGCTCACTGGAATGGTGTGGATAGTGGGGGTTTCAAAAGCAGGCTCTCCCTGAAGCGGACACAGGCAGGGTTGCTGTACCCTGCCGCAATAATACTGAGACGCAGGAGCGTCTGAGACGCACCTGCGTCTCATACAGATGGAGCGCCTCTCTGCCGGCGCCTGTATGATCCCCTCTCCACCGGCGTCCGCCAGTGCAGGGGACCTAGCCGTTACCAACACTGTGTGAGAGGCGCTCACTAGGCTTGCCATGGATGCCGGGGACAGAGCCATGGATGCCGGACACAGAGGCGGGCTGCCGCGGAGTCACTACGCTAGGCAGCCATTGGGCTGCCGCGGAGTCACTACGCTAACTACGCTAGGCAGCCGTTGGGCTACACTGACAGTGCAGCTTAGCCTACACTGAAAACGTAGTGTAGTCGGGCGCCGTGCTATTACACAAGTGGAACCTTGCCCCGCTGTCTGTCCCTGCCTGCATAGATAAAGAAGACAGCCGGGCAGAGTGGTGGTGAGCAATATATTGCTGAGCAATATTAAGCCAGCCTTGCTCAGCGATCATATTGCTCCATGAGTACGGAGCTTAAGTCAATTATAATGTGGAGGTGTGCTACACCTAGACAATTGTTTCAGAAGAGAAAAAGCGGTACTTGTGTAGTTTCACGGCGCCACCGCGCGCACAGTGAAACTTTGAAACTTGGCAGTCTGCCAGACTCTGTGTTTACTGTGCACATGCTGCTTTCCTTATGTAAGCTACTTTATCAGCGTAGCGCTGGGCAGCAGCAGAGCACGCTGCCCAGCGCTGACAGGTCACTGTGGTACTTGTAGTTCCACAGTGAATAAACTGCACAGCTTTATTCATTAATAATAAAAGTTCTATTTTAATAAATTCAGGTGCACCATGTACATTGCAGATTTTTCTCTTCCATGTCTGGTTTACGGCACAGTGCAGTGCACACAGTAACTTTCCCCTGGCACCGTGCGTGTATCCACTAGCATCAAGCATGAAAACCCTGGCACCAAGCATGTAACCCGTGGCACTGTGCATGTAACCCCTGGTACAAGCATGTTGCCCCTGGCACCATGCATGTAACCCCTGGCAAAGAGCATGTAACCTCTGGCATTGAGAAAGAAAATCCTAGCAATGAGCATGTAGGTAAGCAGACTTTATGTGGCATAATATGTAATAGTCGTTACTGTGTGTGGCATATTGTGTAATGGGCATTATGGTGTGCATAATCCCCTGTTCCACAAACATTTCAGGTGTTGTGTTGTTTTGCACTGTGGGTCAGAATTTGAATTAGGAGTGGCATTATTTTTTATTTACAATTTCTTATATAGTGCAGCATATTCTGTTGCGCTTTACAATTGAAAACAACAGTGATTAAACAAACTGGGTAGAAACAAACCGACATAGAGGTAGGGGGGCCCTGCTCGCAAGCTTACAATCTATAGGGATAATAGGAGGGATACATGAGGATAGAATTCCATAGCATGGCAGTTCCACCAGATTACACCACCAGATCCACCAGTCCTGATGGGATGCAATTAGATATGAATGCTACTGGAGGTTATATGGGGGTTCTGGAATATGATAAGCTTGCCTGAAGAGGTGAGTTTTCAGGGAACGCTTGAAAGTTTGGAGGCTACAGGAGAGTCTTAATGTGCGTTGAAGGGCAGTCCATAAGGTGGGTGCTGCCAGAAAAAAATCCTGCAAGTGTAAGTGGGAGTAAGTAATCAATGTGGATGAGAGACGCAGATCTTGTGCAGAGCGGAGAGGTCGGGTGGGGATATATTTTGAGATAAACGAAGAGATATAAGTAGGTGTAGTCAGAGTAATAGCCTTGAATGTAAGTAGAGGTATTTTAGATTGAATGCGGTAAAATACAGGCAACCAATGGAGGGATCAGCAGACGTCGAACGTCTAGCCAGGAAGATCAGCCTCGCAGCTACATTCAAAATGGATTGTAGTGGTGAAAGTCTTTTCGTAGGAAGACCAGTAAGGAGGCTATTGCAAAAATCAATGCGTGATATAATGAGTGCATGGATTAGAGTTTTTGCAGTATCTTGTGTAAGGAACAGACAAATTTTGGATATGTTTTTTAGATGCATGTAACATGATTAAGAGACAGATTGAGGAAAAAACTACAGTTCAGAGACAAGGACGACCCCTAGGCAGCGAGCTTGTGGCGCGTACAGATTATACTGAAACTCAAAAGAGATGGAAGAGGAGGTAGAATCAGAGAAGCAAACACTGAAAGAGGGATTACATAGGTAAAATGAAAGAGAGAGGTTACAGATTTTAGTTAAGTTTGGGATAAGCACAGGAGACAGAGCTTTACTGATTTGTAAGGATATAGGATCAAGAGCAGAGTTAGTGGAGTAGGAGGATGAGAAGAGTGTTGATACTTCAACCTCACTTGTGGGGTGAAATGAGGAGAAAGTGACAAAGGGCTCAGGAAATCAAGTGAGTCACACTTTATAAAATCAACTCCACGCCAACATGGATAATGGGGGTATGAACAGGCCGGGGGGAAGCGTAATGCGTGCGCTCGCCACGCTTCGGGCTGCGTGGATAGTGAGGGTTTGAAAAGGAGGCATTGGTATGTAACATGGAGCACTGGCAAATGCCTCCTTTATTGTGCATAAGACGCACTTGCGCCCGAATACCCGCTTTGTGCGCGAGACGCAAGTCTCCCTGAAGTGGACACGGGCAAGGTTGCCGTACCCTGCTGCAATAATTAACTGAGATGCAGGAGCATCTCAGACAGAAGGAGAGCCTCACCGCCGGCGCCCGCATGATCACCTCTCCGCCGGCATCTGCCAGTGCAGGGGATCTGGCGGTTACCGGCGCTGTGTGAGAGGCTAGGCTTGCCATGGACGCCGGGGACAGAACCATGGATGCCGGGGACAGAGTCGGGCTGCCGCAGGACAGAGCCATGGACGCCGGGGACAGAGACTGGCTGGTGTCACTACGTTAACTACGCTAGGCAGTCGTTGGGCTACGCCGACAGCTTAGCTTAGCCTACGCTGAAAACGTAGCGTAGACGGGCGCCGTGCTTTTACACAAGTACCAGATGTTTACATTTAAAATGCCACTATTATCATTGGTGTGCATAATATTCAATTAATGTGTTACATACATCCACTTGGGCTCTCCCCCTTAACCCCTTTTCTTCCTTACCTTTTCCAACACCATTTCCTTGTTACGGTTTGACTTACTATTTTCGCTCTCTATTATGTACTAAGCCTTAAAGGGAGATAAAGTAGACTAATACCCCATTCACACCAGCCTAAATTCCCGGGTTGAGTCCGGGAACAACCCGGTACTAGCGCTGGTGTGAAAGGTTCCCGGGACAAAATCCCGGGCAAATTTCAACCCGGCTAAGTACCAGGGTTGTTCCCGGGTTCAACCCGGGGACCTGGCTGGTGTTAAAGGTACAGGGTATACTTACCCGGGTTGCCGTGTCCTCGGTGTGCTGTCTGGACGGGAATCCACGCAGGCGGCGGGCGCAAATGACGGGACAGCCGGTGGATGATGATGACGCAGCTCTCCGGCAGCATTGAGGATGCCGGAGAGCTGCGTCATCTTCATCCACAGCCTGTATCGTCATTTGCGCCGTCGCCTGTGTGGATCCCTGGCCTGCACGGAGGACCAATAACCGGGGTGAGTATTCTCCGTACCTCCGCCGCCATCCCGCCGACTGCCCGCCTCCTCCCCACCTCCTGCCGGCCTCCTTCCCGCCCCCTTCTCACACCAGAAAATGCAGGGACATTTCTGGTGTGAATGGGTCCAAACCCGGGAATGTCCCTGCTTGTCCCGGGAACTGAATTCCCGGGTTTGTCCCTGCATTTCTGGTGTGAATGGGGTATAAGGTAAGGGGGGAAATGTATTTGGTTGAGAGAATCAGAAAGTGAGAGATTTGGTAAGAAAGCGGCAATCATTTACACTGCAAAGCCAGTGTAATTTTGCAGTGTTAATGATTGCCGCTTTAAAAATACTGGAGATTTCTTACTAAATCTCTCACTTCTGATTGTCTCACCCTATTACATTTCCCCCAAGATATCAACCAATCAGCTCCTTAATGTAATTTTTCAAATACAGCTTGTGACTTGAAAGGAGCTGATTGGCTCACACTTTATCACTGTCCACTTTATCTCTCTCTTATGTTTAGTACATAGAAACATATTGGAATTACAAAAATATTAAATGTATAATGTCTGCAGTTAAAATGCTGTAAGCAGCTATGCTAACAAGACGGATAGTGCAAGTTACTTCGGGGCAGATTTATTAAGCTCGGTGAAGTGATAATGTGGTTGGTTTTTATCAGTGGCCAATCAGCTCCTACCTGTCATTTTTCAAACCAAGCCTGTAACTTCACAGGTAGGAGCTGATTGGCCGGTGATAAAAACAAGACAGTTCACCGAGCTTAATAAATCTACCCCTTGTGGGTCTCTAATGCTTTAACTTGTTTGGTGTTGCAATGGAGATGACAATATTGTTTTCTAAAAAATGTTTGTTTCAAAACAATTGCTGATGGTTCTCAATATCCAAATACATCCAAGGAATCAATCATGTTGTAGTAAATGTTTTGATTTAACTATGAGCAAACACGTCATTTTTGTGTAAAAAAGTTGTCATAGAGAACAGACTGAGTCATAATTTATGTTGGAGGAGCAACTAGTTTGTCATCGCTGTAACTGTCACCGAAAATCAGATCCACTGTTCATTCACAAACTAATACAATATACTGTTTTTTTTGTAGCTATGCTGACATTTTTTTTTTATTATTGTAGCTATTTTTGTTTCGAAACAGATAAGTCCCATTTCATTAAAATGTTATTTACACAAACATCAAGTTTGTTAAATGATTTTCTTTTCATGCAAAATCAATACAAACAACAAGGCTCTTATGCTTTATAGCAAACCAGACAACACCCTTAATTAAAACTACAGCAATAACCTACAGTATGTCTACAATCATTATAACAAGGTAGCTTAATATTTCTAGTATAAGTATGCCTTATATAGTACAGCATGTTTCAGTGTCCATACATATAGAAGCATGTATTATAAGATGCAGTAGTCATCAGGGCTGTAGCAGTGAGCCTGAGACTAAAGCCAGGGCCAGCACCACCACTAGGCAGCTTTAGGCATTTGCCTAGGGCGCCGGCCACTGGAGGGCGGTAGTGAGCAGCAGCAGCAGAGCTTCCGCCGGCGCCGAGGAGAGCAGGAAGAAAGCGGCTGGGACTGGAGCAGGTGAGTGAGCCATACCCCCCACACACCACTGACCCCCCTGTCCGCCCGAAGCTGCGGCTATTGTCGCATCTCTAATCCCCCCCCCCCACCCTGTGGAGCGATATGCTGCTCCTTCACTCACCGGCCCTGACTAAAGCTTATATATACAGTTGCTCAATCGCATTTTGAGACACCCAGGACCATGCACTATAGCGTATGCGGTCCTTTTGCATGCAATATATCGCATGCTATCCCAGCCAAGACTGTCTGGCTTAGCTGTGATCTGACAGATCTCTCCTGCTGATGGCGTGGCTCGCAGGCTCCAATGCGATGTGCATGGGACCAGCTGTCAAATACATGTACAATATTGTAAAATGGGTGAGTACTAATCTCCCAATCAGGCCAAGGGGACAAATAAATAAAAAAATAAAAAAAGAACTATAGAAAAAAAGGAAAAGGAAAAAGAAACAAAAATTGGAAACAAAAAAGAACAAAGGAAAAGAAAGCAAAAGAAACAAAATCATAAGAAAAATTAATTAACAGATGCATGCGATGTGATTTTTCATTGTAAAGACCCGATTTTTAATTGTATAGTCACCCATGGGTGATTTCATACCCCCACTATCCAACTACACACGGAGTTGATTTTAAATAGTGTGCGAGCGCAGCGAGCCACCGAGCCCGAAGCGTGGCGAACGCAGCGAGCCCCGCGAGGGACGCGGATTACTTTACATGTATTCTGCGTCCGCTCGCCACACTATATAAAATCAACTCCATGCGTAGTTGGATAGTGGGGGTATGAAATCACCCATGGGTGACTATACAATTAAAAATCGGGTCTTTACAATGAAAAATCGCATTGCATGAATTGTATGCCACTATATGCCCTAACTAGGGTGGCACAGCTACTGACCATGCAGTAATGTTTTTCAGCCAGCAGCTAATGTGGACAGGATTTTAGCAGAACTGCATTTTATCATTTGCATTAGTAGACACTGACAGAATTCCTCCACTATGGCCCTGACTACTGGTTCTGCCTAAGTATTCAAGGGACTCCTCCTCTCTGTTACAGGCTGCCATTAGAAATTGTGGGGCACGGGAGTTATTTCTAGTCCCTGTCCCCCGTCCGTCCCCCCCTAGACAGCAAAGTATGTGCAGGGGCCCCTTCATCCCCCAACTACCCCATCTTTTCCCTCTCACTGACAGGGTGACACTGCTCCCATCTCTCCACAGGCCAAATACCCAACCTGACGGCAGCAACATCCCGAGCAGCACGTTCCCAGCAACACCGCACACGCAGCCCATGCAGTGGGTGGAGGAGCGAAGGAAAAAATAAACTCTGCCCTGTGATTGGTTAAGCGTGTCCCATCTCCATTATCCCCGCTAGCGCAGTGTCACAGTGACAATGATCAGTATATGGTAGGAGGTCGGGTGTCTGGCAGTCGAGGGGGGTGAGGTGGGCAGAATGGGTAGCCCAAGCCTTTCCCTCTGTCAGACAGGCCGGCCCCGCGACAGCTCTACCCACAGCATCCCCTGATGACGGCCCTGCTCTGTTATCATTACACTTGGAGATGAAACCATCAACTGACAAGAAGACAGGCTAGGTAATTATAACAGGTTTATATTGTAATGGAACTGTATACTCTGGTGCATGAACGATATAATGTAGCAGCTGTACTGACTCGCATATACCAATGAAACCAGCAATGCAAATAGTCCAGGAACTTTATGCTGTGAGCAATGCTGAGCACAATTACCAAACAATACAGGAACTGAATACTGGGAACACTGATGCACAGATTTACAAGTACTGTATAAGCACAGGAATACAAGTGAAGAAAAGGACACAGCATCCCTCTTACCTCTCCCTCTGCATCCAGTCTGCTGACCTCATCTGACATACTTGTCATATTGCCACCATGCAGCAGAGAGTCGTCATCTTTTGGACTGTTTGCAGCATCCAAATCATCAAAGAATGTATTTATGTCCTTAACACCTGCAAATAAACATATACAAATGATTTCTTATAAGTGTATATTACATGTAACAGAAAATGCACGTATTCAATTTTATCCTGAGCAATATATAAATATAATATTGGTATAGGGCAGTACGGATGGTGTAATGGTTAGCATTACTGCCTCACAGCACTGAGGTCATGGGCCCAATTCCCACCATTGCCCTAACTGTGCGGAATTTGTATATTCTCCCCGTACTTGCGTGGGTTTCCTCCTGGTAGGCTAATTGGCTCCCACAAAAATTAACCCTAGAATGTCTGTGTGTGCGTGTGCATATGGTAGGGAATATAGATTGTAAGCTCCACTGGGGCAGGGACTGATGTGAATGATCATGTATCTGTACAGCGCTGCGGAATGTGCGCACTATATAAGAAACTGTTAATAAATAAATAGGGCGGATTTCATAATATGATTATATTGAAAATCAGAACAATGTCCCAACAAGAGGACTTTGTTGTTTGCCACAGTAAAAGCAGAGACCAGGTAGTGGACCAGTTACCCTGCTGCAGTCTAGAACGGTCAATGTCCCACCTGCCGATCATCGAAAAGAGGGCGTGTCCGCATAAACGGCCATGGATTGTCGAGATACGGCCGTGATTGTGACAATCTGCCTCTTCAATGTTAACTGGAAAGACAGCATTGAATAGGCTATTTCCCACGTCAGAAATAACGACGGGGATTGAATATGTCCCTTTATGAGAATATTTGGATTCATTTCAGTAATCTCAAAGCTATTTTATTACTGTTATTACTCTTCAGTCCAAGGTTATCAGTCTGATTGCTCTGGTATAGTTGCTATGTGCTACAAACTGTACATACTCTATGGGAGTGATTCTGGTTGTTTTGCAAAAGTAAACTCCTTCTTTAATGGGCAAAACCATGTGCACTGCAGGTGGGGTAGATGTAACATGTGCAGAGAGAGTTACATTTGTGTGGGCTGTGTTCAAACTGAAATCTAAATTGCAGTGTAAAAATTAAGCAGCCAGTATTTACTCTGCACAGAAACAAAAGAACTCACCGAAATGTAACTCTCTCTGCACATGTTACATCATCCCCACCTGCAGTGCACATGGTTGTCCATTAAAGTGCACATGGTTGTCCATTAAAGAAAGAGTTAGTCACCACCTATATGTAAAGGTATTAAATCCTGGATGGCAAAAACACATACTATTGACAGCTATATCGTGAAACGTAAGCCAACACTGAGGTTAAGAAGGTGAAATGATAAAGACGGTGTCCTGGAAATGACTGGATTATGGATGGAAAATGGATTATGCTTTTATGCACATTTGTTAGATTTGTGACACAGCAAGTTTGGGTGGAGTTATAAAGTATGTGATTGATACATAGTTATAGTTTAAGTGTATTTATAAAGCATTCACCGGTACTCTTTACTTAGAAGGGCGCCCACGATTTTGATCGTGGGCATCGTTAGTAAAAAATCTCGGGCATCTCGGGCATTGAATGCACTAAAAAATCGGGTGCGATCAACCGACGAGATGCCCGAGATTTCCCATAGGGAACAATGTTAAATGTCTCAATTGACCCAATTTTCCTGTTCAATGCCTCAATTGACCCGATTTTTCCATAGGAAACAATGTTAAATGGGCCACAGAGGCCAAATAGGCACCCTGAAGTGTATAATGGCCACCCGAATTGTTAACGCCACCCCACGATCAACGTCAACCCGATGCGTGGCGAGCGCAGCGAGCCCGCGAGCGGCGGCGGTACGCGTCCTACGACCTTTTCATACCCCCACTATCCACGTCGGCGTGGAGTTGAGAATAGAAAGTGTGGCGAGCGCAGCGAGCCACCGAGCCCGAAGCGTGGCGAGCGCAGCGAGCCCCGCGAGGGTACGCGGACAGCTGTGAAGCCCGCGAGGGGACGCGGATACCTGTGAAGGTATCCGCGTCCGCTCGCCACGCTTCGGGCTCGGTGGCTCGCTGCGCTCGCCACACTTTCTACTCTCAACTCCACGCCGACGTGGATAGTGGGGGTATGAAAAGGTCGTAGGACGCGTACCGCCGCCGCTCGCCACGCTTCGGGTTGACGTTGATCGTGGGGTGGCGTTAACAATTCGGGTGGCCATTATTCACTTCAGGGTGCCTATTTGGCCTCTGTGGCCCATTTAACATTGTTTCCTATGGAAAAATTGGGTCAATTGAGGCATTGAACAGGAAAATCGGGTCAATTGAGACATTTAACATTGTTCCCTATGGGAAATCTCGGGCATCTCGTCTGTCGCATCGCACCTGATTTTTTAGTGCATTCAATGCCCGAGATGGCCGAGATGGGCGCCCTTCTAAGTAAAGAGTACCCATTCACCATATCACTACATGATGACTGTCACAATTTCCCAAGGGCACGTTATTATTTCGGTTGTAGGAACCCTTCTTTATATAATGTTGAGTTTTAGGAATCATATATCTCTCTTATCCCAATAATGGTTATTGAGATTGAAATATGATATAAAATATATTTATTATATCTGGTATTGATATAATAACATATATATTTGACGTCTGCAATTATATTCTAATAGACTTTACAATACAATATGCAGAGTACTTGTCATAATTTGATTCCCCAAATATGAGAGTTCAAGACTTGTAATTTTAGCTCAGAAAGTCTGATATTTATTTACAGGCAAAACAAACCATTACAGAATACATTAACACAGTAATTTATGTATATGCTATTATATATATATCTATATACGCCTCCTTGCTTATATTACATAAAATGACATTAAAACAATCGACAGTCCTAGACTGCTACAATACTGACATAAATGACATACTTATACCCATAAACGAACATTCATAACTACCATGTTTACTGTCAGACTCTCACTCCAGCCCATTCCTTGGTTCCTCCTGCTTCTGATGTCTTCTCTCACTGCATAGTGTGCGTGTCTGTGAGTGTCTGTGTGAGAGTGTCTGATCTATCTGTCTCTTTCCTTATATCACAAATTCAGTAATTGAAATTGCCTGTTCCCATGCAATAATGTTGGTTCCCAAGACTCAAGGTGTCATAAAATCTAGTCTTCCTTAAGGTTAATCAAGGATCTGTTTGCTCAGGCTGTGAACAAAAGGGTTGTTTCCCTGACCTGTCCTGTCATAAAACTTAAATCCTGGGCACAGGGGGTTTTATGACTCCCAAACACATCCTGAAGTCAATTGTATGCACATCTGCCTTGACCCTCTCTATCAGGCATACAAAGTACTATATGGACTTAATTAATAAATATCGATTTATCTGGGGAGGGTAACAACACTCTATTTGCTTAACAGTATGCCTTAGACATTTTGTCTCCTAAATAAATTCAGTTGCATTTGATATGTTGCAAAGTGGTCCTTTATATTATTTAGTAAAACAAAAAGCTATACTACGATGTCTAAACATTAAACTCTGATATCCTAATTATTAAACTATTCCTATTTTTATATACACATACATAATATATACTATGGTTAAAATCACATTACATTAATGATGGTATAAAACAATATCTATATGCCTATATGGTAACAATAACCATCAGGCAGAAGACAATATTCACCTGGATAATGAACTCCTGTGTTTCCATTTGACAGTGCACACTTGCCAGAGGACGAGGCCTCCATTTTTATTGCCCTTCTGATAGGAGGAAGTGAGGAGTGTCTAACCACAATGCGATCGTTCGGCACAAATGGATTCTCCACACTTTTCCTTTGATGAATCTGTACTTGGTTTTTAGACCCATGAATGGATATACTTATTCCTGGAAGACAAAAATGTACAGAACTAAGCAATGGCAGATTCATTACTACAGCTGTGTACACACTGGGCGATATACCATCAATGATATTGTCAATATCGATAAACTATATTGTGTGCATATCGTCCATTGTGTACATTCAATATCGTTAACGATGCGTACAGCTGTAAGTCTAAAAATGCCCCGCCGGCCGCTCGCCGTATTCTTTGTTCCAGGGAAGTCCTTGCCGTCAGAGGGTGGCGAGGATTCCTTATCACTTATCAATGTGATAATAGTAAGAAAGACCCTGAGGCTGATGTATTTACTTTAGGGAAAAGAGTGAAGGAGTGATGAAATGGAGATATAGCCCATAGCAACCAATCAGCTTTGAGGAAGCAGTCATTAGGTACACTGTATAAAATGCTTAGTAGAAGCTGATTGGTTGCTTTGGGTAACTTCTCCACTGGCCACTTCTCCACTCGTTTCACTGATACATCAGCACTGCTTACTTCCCTTTACCTTATGTAAGGACACCTATTGATTGAGTTAGTCACTCTCTTGAGAAACATATCTTCATTTCCCTCATCTGTTGTGTTATGTTGGAAATAGATACTGTAATATGCTGACACAATAACTATGTTATTCTTGAGCAGTACTGACATTTTTTGCAGCAGCATAGGCAATTTTTTCCCCCAGTCAATTTATGTTACTGAAAGGTACAATTAATTGCCTGCACCGCATCTCAGGAGCTGACACTAGCAAGGATCTAACAGAGATTTACTGTGCATCCTAAATAGTATAGTCATGCTGACGTAGAGCTTTGTAGTTACCGCTGGTCGTTCCTATATGTACTGAACCTTGACGCCTACTTGTCAGTCAACAAAACTAATCGCATTTTTATTTAACGTTTAATTCAATGCTACAGATACATTGTATGCACATACACAAATATTTACGGGCAGTACGGATGGTGTAATGGTTAGTATTACTGCCTCACAGCACTGAGGTCATGGGTTCGATTCCCACCATGGCCGTAACTGTGAGGAGTTCGTATATTCACCCCGTACTTGCGTGGGTTTCCTCCGGATACTCCGGTTTCCTCCCACAGTCCAAAAATATACTGGTAGGCTAATAGGCTCCCAACAAAACATGAACCCTACAATGTCTGTGTGTGTGTGTACATGTGGTAGGGAATACAGATTGTAAGCTCCACTGGGGCAGGGACTGATGTGAATGTTCAAATATTCTCTGTAAAGCGCTGCGGAATCTGTGTGTGTATATAAGAAACTGCTAATAAATAAATTATATGAACACACTATATATTCCATCTGTCCTTTGTATGGACTTTGTGAGGGGGTATTGTTACTGATAAATTGGATTATGTGGCTCTAAGTTCTTGTCTAATATGTGCTGCTTGCTTACATTGGGATACATACAAAATTTAGAGGTGGGGATGCCAGCAGTCAGAAGACGTACCCTAGCATCCCAATACGTAAAACTCCCACAAAGGGTCTCCTGTAATAGATCTAAACCTCTCTCCCTACACCCTAACCCCCCTGCTTGCAGACTAACCATAAACCTTCCACACTCACACCACTGACCTTTACCCTCCCCGCTAGTGACTAACCGTAACCCCCATAAACTCAGCCACCTAAACCTAACCCCCCTCCCCCCGCAGCCTAAACCTAACCACCCCTTCTAGAGGTGGAGCTGGAGCTGATTGGCTGGCTGTTTATCACTCTCCATTTTATCACCTTTGAAGCTTAGTGCATCTGGCCCTTATCTGCTAGGTGCAGACGTATCAATGTACCATCTTTTCTTTTTCTAATTTTGGAGTGCAAATTATGATCTGTCATTCATCTGTGGCTTCTCGAACATTTGTCCCACTCCCCCCATTATCCCATCATAGTGAGAAGTAGAGGAGGTTTGAAAAGTGCTATGGAGGAGGGGCCAGTCCCATATGGGCGTGTACAAATCCTGATTGGTTACCAAGGACAACTTTTCCACTGGCTAATTTTGCCACTCTTACCACTGTTTCATACAATTTCCCCTGTATGTGCTGCAGCCTGGCAACTTTTCACTACATAATTTATGCATAATATCTTTGAAGCCACCAGGAGACAGCAGAGCATCCAAATGCAACAAGAGAACCTTAGAGCAGGAACCCACCAACAATTTAACAACCAATGTATTTCTAAATAAACAAATATTAGGCTGATAGGATACGTTCACTTGGTCAACATGCAGGAAGGTCGACCACTGAAGTTTGACATGCATGAAGGTCGACATGACTGAAGGTCAACATGGGTTAGTAGCTTGACAGGGACATTAGGTCGACACAAGCATTAGGTTGACAGTCAAAGGGGAAGGTTGACAGTCAAAAGGTCGACATGGGGTTTTTCCCTTTTTTGTCAGCCAACATGTGCCAACAGGCGGTATTTCATGCCCAACCATCCACTAGTGATGGGAGAATAATGTGTCAAGCATAACGAGGCACCGTACCTGAAGCATGGTGAGCACAGCGAGCCATTCCAGTGGACGTGGTGCACTTTTGTAGTGCCCATGTCGACTGTGTCGACATTCATGTGAAAAAGTGAGAACCCCCATTCCGTCCTTTTTGACTGTCGACCTAGTGATTATGTCAACATAATGACCCTGTCGACCTAACTCGTGTCGACCTGCATGCATGTCGACATTCAGTGGTCGACCTAATGCTTGCAGACCTAATGTCGGTCTATCCTATGATCCATACCCAGGCTGATAGAGGAAAATGAAGCAGAAAAATAACATAAGGTATGCTTGTATATTATTTAATGGCATGCCAGAAAACATTGTATTCTGATTCTATATGTTTCAGATTTTTACTTTTCTTGATTATACTCTATTTAAAAAAATTCCTCCAAATATACTTATGACTTTCAGTTCCATTTAGTTAACATTACATATTGGGGGTGTTGGTGGATGTTCTTTTCAGTTTGAATGTTATTGATGTAAAAACTTGTAACTAATAACCCTTTTACACCAAAACGCCGGGTCACACCCGGGTTTTTGGACCCAGCTTCAACCCGGGTACAACCCAGCGTTTGGTACTTTTTACACTGGCGCACCAAGGTAAGCTGCTGGGCTGCCCCCAGCCCCATGCACCCCCCAGCCCTCGTCCAGGAGGTGAATGGATGCCGCACACAGAGTACAGCAGCAGAGGCTGTGTGCGCCCCCCACCCAACCTGCGGATGCTGTGGTCCAGAGGTTGGGCTTCCCCCATTGATGTAAACAGGAGACGGGTCGGATGACCTGGTGTACCCCTTTACACTGCCCTCTACCCAGGTTCTAGCTGTGTTCAACCTAGAAGTCCCATGTAAAGGGACACATGGTGAGCCATTTACACCGCCGCTGACTCAGGTCTGACCCTCCGCTGACCTGGGTTTTTAAAAGAGATATTAAAAGAGAGTGTAAAGCCAGTTATATATGTGGATATTTCTGGAGTTCATTGCTGCGCTGTTAGTGAAAGAAATTAGATGTGATGGGCTAGAAAAATATGTCTAATTATACTGATAAATTAAGTGCCTGATTCACACCTGCTCGCTAGCCTGGATGTAACTGGACCGCTCAGCACACTTAGCTGGTGCATCGCTGTGTGCTGAGCGATCTGTGCTAAGCAGTATCGCTCAGCACGGAGGCTCAGCCACCCCTGTGTAAGGGGCTTAACAGTTACTTAGTATAAGTATTTCATATTGCATTACACTCTGTCAGAAGGAGGCTGTTACTGAAATGTTGATAACAATTAAGCCAAAAGATCAAGTTCTTCATAGTAAAAAATAAATTGTAAGCTATTCATAACATAAATACAAAAATAAATAAAAAAGCACACATTGTCAAATCAAAGGAGGAAATTGATTCCCTTAAATTAACATTCGCTGCAATAATGTAATTTTGCTACTGTCGGACTCTAAACTAGTGATGTATTTTCCTATTTCTGTTGGCGGCTGATTCTGAGAGACAGAACATTGCTGCAATTCAATCATTCCACTTGTTCAGGTGCTATTATAAATTAAACCCTGAAGCATAAATGAGAAATGAGTAGAACCAACATAAAGAAGTAAAATATTAGCAGTATATAGCATAGCTTGCTTGCTGGGCTAAAGAAAATACTGTAACACAGATAGGTCATCCAAAAATGATATTTTACTTAATTTAATAATCAGCTGAGGCACAGATATTGCAGATTATAGTTTATATTTATAATGAAATGCTAGAATGATATATATACTGTATATATATCATAGTGAAAATCTGTTTTATTTAATTTCCTTTTTATTTTAACACAATTTGTAAGACATTATGGGGGAAATTTACTAAAGGAAATTTGTAAAAAAAATAGGTGTATTTGTATCCAGAAATACACTTATTTTTGACATTTACTATCCTGAAAATACGGCAATTCGTATTCGTATTGATGTGCTATCAATACGAATACGAATTGCCGTATTTTCGGGATAGTAAATGTCAAAAATAAGTATTTCTGGATACAAATACACCAATTTTTTACAAATTTCCTTTAGTAAATTTCCCCCTATAAGTCAGAAATATAATTTTTCTTATTAGTTTATGTAAAAGTAATTTTATTATAATTGACGGCAATTAAATAAAAGAGTAAATCACTTTTTAAAAGCCATAAAAGTGTCTGAACACTGCGGTTTGGGTCTATACAGCAAATTAAGATACCATTGAAATCTCAGTGGTTCTACAGAATACAAACAATTCACAAGTGAATACAATACTGTTTTAAATGATTCTAAAACCTATAAAAAGCTTCTCAAATTACTTTTTACATCATAATGGTTTCATGGTTGAATTATAATTATCAAAATACAGTTCAATAAAATATATTTGGAAAAAAAAACATTTAACATGTACAAATATATAATGGGACAGTATAATGAACTGTCGGGCACCGTATTTACATGCGCTCAGTATTGAGGAAATAAAAAGTTGTACCCTCAGAAAGAAAGGCTTTATTACAGTGAGCCTGAGGGCAGTTAAAAGTATGGAACTCTCTTCCAGAAGTGGTGGTATTGGCAGACACAATACATTTAAAATAAGGTTGGACAAGTATTTATTTAAAAAAAAAAAAAAACATCCAGGGGTACATCCAATTAACAAAGGTAGCAAAGCTTGACCAGAGTAGATAATATATTGGGGATAATATCTGAACCATACAGTACTTTCTAATGGGAACTTAATGGACGTATGTCTTTTTCAACTTAATCTACTATGTTACTATGCTACTATTTTAACGAGGACCTCCCTCTTCTGTACATGCAGGACAAGGGAGTAGTTAACTATGCGTGTACACACTAGATCAGGCATTCCCAACCACGGTCCTCAAGGCACACCAACAGTGCAGGTTTTTGTGATATCTAGTCTTCATCCATGGTTTAATCAGAATCCCTCAAATACTAATTAAGTCACCTGTGCTCAAGCCTGGATATCACTAAATCCTGCACTGTTGGTGTGCCTTGAGGACCGTGGTTGGGAATGCCTGCCCTAGATGATACAGCAAAAGATATCGCTCAGAAGGGGCCTTTTGAGCGATATATTTTACTATCCCATCTAGTGCGTGTAAGGCTTAAGTATATATCAAACTTTGATATAGAGTGTGGTTTATTATATAAAAGCTTTTCCCCAAATACATGAGGTACTGATATTATACACGGATCTACTGTAAGTATTGAAAGGCTGCAGAATCAAACAGAAGGATTTGGGAAGGTGGTGGGTTTTGATAACTAATGGTGCCTAAACATGGAGCGATGTTGGGCATTTTCGCTAGATGTGCAGGGGCCCTAGCGATAGCGATGCGCAATGCAGGATAATTCTAGTAAGATCGCCAGTCAGGGCAAGTGTCTCCAACGAGAACAATGGCCCTGACTGGCGATCTCACTAGAATTATCCTGCATTGCACATTGCTATTGCTAGGGCCTCTACACATCTAGCGAGATTGCTTAGAAAATGCCCCAACATCGCTGACAGATCGCTCAGCAGTAAGCAGCTGATTGGTTGGTAAGGAGTAAGGAGCTGGAGCTGGATGGTAAGGAGTAAGCAGCTGATTGGTTGGTATTTTTTCTCTCACAATGTTATCCTAACCTGGGTACACATTAGTCAATTATCTTTACTCATATGAACCAGGAGTGTAACTTCCAGAGGCAATAGAGGCGTCTGCCTCCAGGCTCCAAGCCCTGAAAGGGACACCTGCATGTACAGCAGCACCTGTGTGAATCACAGCGGAATACAAGAGTGACTGCTGCTCTTCCAACGGAGCTCTGCGGCACACCCGCTAATGCAAAGTTAATAGGCTTTGTACAAGGTGCCCTGCTAATAGGATATAGGACTGCAGCCGCCTGTTACTGCTCAGCCTGTGCTGCAGGAAGAGGCGTCACACCCAATGTTGCTGCTGGACCACGAGATGGAACCTACCATTGAATGTTATTTCACACACCCTATATTTATTTTTATTTTTTTAAGGGAGCGGGGGCACCAAACCCAACTTGCCTCCGGGCCACTGAGATGAATTTACGCCCCAGATATGCACAGTAACGATATATTTAACAATATTTTCGTTAACAATATGCATTCCCTACTATATCGATGGCTATATCATCAACAACAGCGATACTCCTGGATGTGGCCACTGAACAATTTTGGAAATGATATTGTTTAATGTGTATGCACTATATCTTTTGCTCACGTTCCAATCAGTTCAAAGGAAATTGGTATTAATATCGTTCATGGACGATATTGTCTAATGTGTACCCAGCTTTAGAGCTTTCATAAATACAAGAAAAATTCATTGTGCAAAGGGAAAAATAATGAGAACAATTAAAGGGAAAACATGTTTCCATATAATAACAAATGTGAAAAAGGGATATTACTAGGTTACAAATAAATGACACAACTAGCCGTCATAACTCATTTTAATAATTCTTAACAATACGTAACAATAATGTGCAGAATTCTTTAAAGCAAATTGGAGAGTTTATTAGGAAATTGAGGGCAGCCTTCGTTATTGATAAACAACATAGAAGATATATTTCCCCAGGAGATCAATACACAGCTGTGCAGCCTTGGAATCAATAGCTAAGATGAAAGAGTGACATGCAGGTCATGAAATATATGGTGATACTGCACCTCCCAGCTGGGGGAGCTCCTCATTATTCAATATACACTAGATGTTATTGATCACTACCCAGCATAATTAGCTGCTTACATTTGCAGATTTTATGAATGTTGGACGACTAATGAACATACTGTAAAATGTTGTAAGAAAATGCACGAGATGAAATAATAATTATAGTGTGCTAGTGTTTCTGCCTGCACTAGCAGTGACTAACATTTATTGATCAAACAGCAGTTCTTACTTGAGGAAACATAAATAAATATATCGCTGTCTTTACTGGAACAATCTGTCCAGACATTTGGTGCTGCACGGACGGCCCTAAGAATGTTGGGTAAAATGACACAAACACAGATATCTGGCATACGAAGCTTACACGTTTGCACCTCATCGGACGGCATGAGCAGCTTACTAGTAATACAAGGAGATTGATTGCTTGGTGGCTTTTATTCTCTAAGTTAAATGGATATACAATGGCTCATCAATATTGCAGATTCTCCAATTGCAAAACAAACCATGGCAATAAATCAAGCAGAACTAAATACAGTAAGCTGGGACATGTTAAATACACAACAATTGCTTCTGATCCATTATTAGGCCTGACATTGAGGCTGATTCAGAGCTGCTCCTACAGGTCCACATTCGGGCCCATTTTCGATGGTGGGCGGTATGTGCGGACAAACCCCCCTTCATCGAGTATTACACTCGCCGAGGCCTTCGCAGAGTAAGGTTTGGGCTGGGGGCGGCAGCAGGGGAACGCTCAGCGTTTTATAAGCCTCCCAATAAAAACGCTGGGCATTCCCTTGCACACGCAGGCGTGTTGATGTCTGTGGGGGGGGGGGGGGGCGGCAGCTGACCTCACATGCTCCCGCCCTCAATGCAGCAGCCACCTGAAAAGTAAGTATTGCCTGACTTTGCAGACAGAAGGCTGTAGAAATCATTTGAAGATCGGCGGCCATGGAATGATTTCTCTCCAAGGGGGCAGCATACGTTCGGCGGGCAACCCTTACCTGTTTGCTAGGCTGCAAGTGTACGCAGCCTAGCCAACAGGTCTGAATCAGGCCCATTATACAGTAACTATTATTATTTGCCGCTAGGAGAACAAATGGCGAGGAAAAGGAAATATATGGACACCTGGTGTACACTAAGGGATGCTGGGATCTCAGGCATCCCTCTTTGTTGATAAAATCCGGGATATGCTAGTGCGGCCCGTTTGATATCCCAGAAGTTGGGATTCTAGTGACGGCATACTCATTATAGTCAGGATTCCAGCGCCGGTGTCTTGGAAGTAGTAGTGATGCTGAACGCATCCCCATACAATTTAGGTGCAGAGTCCACAAACCGTCCAATAAAGTTCATTCAAACATCTTGAAAAATGGGCACTGCGCGACACTGATCACCTGATCTGAGCTAGTCTTCACTGCATGTTTTACTGGTATGCGGAGTCTGACTATTCTACAATCTATATACAGTAATTACATGACTGCCGAGTTCAGCATTTCTGGTAAAATGATAATAAAAGGCAAATAAAAACTCTCCAAAATATAAAAGTAAAACAGATCTGTATACAGTATGTCCATGAGCTGAAACCATTGCCAATTGCCAGGAAAATGTACAATATACTGTTTAGTGTTCACTCTAGGCTGTATTAGCAAATGCACCCTGCACTTTTAAGTGGCGCTGTGCTAAAACAGCCAGGCCTGTCCATCCCCGCCGCTGTCTGGAGCTATTGGGGGAAGCCCAGCGCATACGTAGGTGTTGGGCATGCGACCAATAGAGACGTAAGCGGCCAGGTTTGCCCACATTAGTGACGGTGGCTCACTTCTGGTCTCAGATGGAAAAACATATAGCGCCAATAGTCAAAAAAATCAACAGAAAAGACTGAAATCCACAAAAAGACAATTCCTTCTATCTATTCTTCAACTAAATAGTTTTGTATCCAGTCCTTACATACTGTAGAGAACAAATTAATGAAACTGGTTGAAGCTTACAGCACAAAGTCGACCCTTGAAAAAGGTCGACACAAGAAAAAGGTTGAACTTCAAAAGTTTGACACATAAAAAAGGGCAACATGCGTTTTTCACTTTTTTGTGTGTCAACACCTGAGCATGTGGACCCCCAATTTGTGTTAAAAAAAAAAAAAATGAAAATAAAAAAAACGCAGTGAGCGATGCGAGGGGACGTGGCACACTTTAAAGGTGTCCATGTCGACCATTTGGGACAAAAAAAATAAAAAAACTAATGTCGACCTTTTGACTGTTGACCTAGCTATTGTCGACCTAATGCTTGTGTCAACATTCCAACCCTGTTGACCTTAGTCAAGTCAACCTATTTCACTTGTTGACCTAGGCCATGTCGACCTTTAGTGGTCAACGCAAAGCATGTCAACATCATGTGTCGGTTTAACGTCTGTCTACCAGAAGCAGAGAGTCTGCAGGAAGCTCATCGCACACAGAAGGATAAATGACAATGTCAGGGCACTCACAGGGATTTAGAAATATTTATTTTGAGTTTATCATCACAGGTAAAACAGTAAAGGTAGTTATTACTGGATTACTTGGAAATCTACTTATACAGCAAATCCAGAAGCTCAAATGCTGAAAAGAAAGTTAAACGTTCAATAATAATTATCTTAACAGCATGAAAGGAAGGAGTGACAGCTATGGCGAGGTGTTACACAGGGAACGCTTTGTAAGAACAAGTATTTCTTCATAATGATATACTGCATGCTGAAATATGCTCATACAAATGATAATTGGGCCACTTTGTTACTGTAACGATAAGCACAGAATGATCTGATGTACTGTACGTGTGGGGCCTACTCATGATGTAATAATTGTGCACTGTGATATCTATGTATGTGTGACCTCACTGCTATGTATCATGTCTCCTGTACATTATTCTCACTTCTGACAAGCTGCTCTTCTGCAGAGACATATAAAGCCTGATTCAGACCTGTTGGCTCTGCTGCAAATTCATGCCCAAGTGATTATCGAACACATGTGCGATCCGATGTGAACAAAGCCAGAAATGGTTAGCCATTGCTGGCTGCTCATACGGTGATTTTTCTGGGTGTGTCACCTAAAAACGCAAGCGGGCCTATACATGGGGAGGGAGGGCCGCTGACAGCAGCAGCGTCCTCCCGCAACGCTGATTAAGTCTAGATTTACTCAGTGGCTACAAACTATTCAATGGTGAGTGATTGCGAATGGTTTTCCCCATGTGTGCATGGCTGCATAGGGAGACTGTGTGGGTCGGCATTTACTGATCACTGGGCTCCGAACATTCGCAGCCCAGTGACCAGGTCTGAATCAGGCCTCCAGGCCACCTGTGTGAGCCACTGGCAGGTGGATCTTCATCATTACTGCTCAGGTAGCGACAGACAGGCAGGAGAACTGGTTACTGATGAGCAGGTATTAGGCTGGGGAACTCGTGGCACTGGCCATAGCTGCTCCTCAGCTACTCGTCACACAAACTGCTCACATTGGGGTTTATTAACTTACATGGGAGTTCTAGTTCAGATGGGATGTTGCTATGGGCTACCAATTACAGTCTACTGCTTTTTTAATCATTTATTTATTAAGAACCTTCTATAAGATAATAGATAGAATCTGATTAGTTGCCCATAGCAACATCCCATCTGAAATAGAACTCCCATCTTAGTAAAAACCCCATTGTGAGTCTGCGTAATGTAAGTTGCGGGTGTGGTAAAAGCTGCAGTGCCCACGGTGTGCTGTGTGTAAGGCTGGCAAATGAGGGTCTCCTAAGGCTGCTGCTGATCCCCAAAGGAGCATGTAATGGGCTCCTCCATTCAGAGCGCAGCACATGCCCCTCTGACCCCTCTACAAAGTCTTATAGGATTTGCCCAGTAGTTCACTATTGAAGTGTTCCCTGGTTATACTCCGGCAGGCCCCGTTAACCCTTGAGGCTCTGGCAGCCTGGTAACTGCATGCTATGGCAGTGAGCAGGCAGGCCGCTTATGACCCGACAGGCCCTATATGCACACCTGTGCTGCCTCCGGGAATTAAGGTTAGGTATAGTGGAGATATATACTTGCCAGCAGGGCCGTCTTTCCCATTGGGCTGAATGGGCAGTTGCCCAGGGGCCAAAGGATTGTAGGGGCCCAGCCCACTGGGGAAGACGGCACTGCTCTGGGGAATGGCGGTGGGCGGCTGGGATGCGGTCAGCGGCTGTCAGCGGCGACTCAGCGGTGGCGGCGGTGATCCAGGCAGCGGGGGGCTGGGATCTTGATGTAGCAATCTGGGCGGCATATGTCGGGGATGCTCCAGGCAGCAGCTGTCAGCGTTGTCCATACAGGCAGTGGTGACTCAGACCTTGCTGTAGCGCTATTTGCCGCCGGGCGGGAAGCGCTGCTGATTCTGAAAATTCTGGCCGGACGTTGATTGGCCGGACGCTCAGCCAATCAGTGTCCGGCCAGTCTTTTCAAAATCTGCACCGCTTTCTGCCCGGCAGCAAATAGCGCTACATCAAGTTCTGAGCGAGCTGCCTGGACGGACAACGCTGACAGCTGCTGCCTGGATCCCCACCACACACCGCTACATCAAGCTCCCAGCCCCCCCCCCCCCCCCGCTGCCTGGATCACCGCCGCCACCGATGAGTCGCCTAGACAGATGCCGCTGACAGCTGCTGCCCGGATCCCCGCCACACAACTCCCAGCCCTCCTCTGCTGCTGCACATAGGTGGGTGGAGGGGGGCCCTAAAAATTATTTTGCCCAGGGGCCCAGTAGATTGTTAAGACGGCCCTGCTTGCCAGTATGCCAGGATTGGAGGCCTGTGCCGAAAGTGGCGATCACATGGCCACCAGTACCTGGATGATGGCTCTGGCGCTGTTTCAGCTGACAGGAAAAGGGCCATTAGGGATGATATGTCAACATTCTAAAATGATGACATTTCCTCACTGTATACAAAATGTGGATATGGTCAACAACAAAATTTTTTACTATGTCAGTATTCACGTATCAACACAATGAATGATGTTGGTTGGCACATCGTACCCTATCCCACTTTAAAAACCAAACTCCAGCTTGACTCCGGGTGGTGAACCCCACATTCATTACTTTTACCAAAATAATGTTTGGAAAACAAAGATAAAGATTTAAAAAAACTGTTAATAAACAAACAAAAACAAAACATACAATACAGCCTATGGCTAAGCTCTATGCTGTTCCTGAAGCTGGACATCTGCAGGTCTGGCTGTATGGTATATAGAGCTCTGACAGGGATGGGCAGCCTTCATCACCACAGCTGTTGCAGAAACCATTAAGTATCGCTAAGCATTGTGGAAAATGTATTTGGGTTACAGATAGACTGATGGATTGCGTTCATTTCTGATGCACACAAACATTTGTAACAACTCGGAAGGCAGGTCCTGGAGATGGTTATTCCTGAATCCTGAACATTTCAAAAAGATGGCATCCAAACTAACAAACAAACATTTGCAACACTGTGGATCTGGGACTCGCCTGTTTCTGTGGTCTCCTGTTTGTTAGGTATGTGACAAATAACTGTAGGGAATCGCTACATTTGCAGTCCCAGAACAATAACGCACTGACACTCGGGGTCTTGACTTTTAAAAGAGAAATGTTGAGCGGCGCTGGTTTTTACTACTTAATATTTTATTACACATTATTACTGGAAGCTAAGAGCCAACATATGACACGTTTTAAATGTCACCAAATAGGGACAAAAATAAACAGGACATATCCTATAGATACAGGTACAATATACATCTAACCTACCCTTTAGAGCTATACATTCCAGGCTTTCTTGCTCAAATAATGCCTTGCTTAAAATGTATGTAAACCCTTAATTATATTAAATAGATAATTCCCAGTAAGATACAGTACAAGGAGATTCAAAACACCATGAAAAAAATAAAATGCAAGATTTATCATAAATGTGTCTTTGGAACATATATCACACAGTGGCTGTATGGCAAAGAATAAGGATGAGCACAACAATATGCGAGATCCCCTCACCTCTTCAGTAAGCTGCAATGATGTAATCTGCAATATCTGCGTCACATGAAAACAATTCCATGTGTGTACACGATGAAACGCTCTATTACCTACAGTGTCATCCCATGCAGAAGCCCAGCCCCCTACTGGGGCTACACACAGCCAACACCTGACTTCACACAGCATACATCTGGCTACAAATAGCCCAACCATGGCTACATACAGCATACACCTGGCTACAAATAGCCCAACTATGGCTACACACAGTACACACCTGGCTACAAATAGCCCAACCATGGCTACACACAGCACACACCTGGCTACAAATAGCCCAACCATGGCTACACACAGTACACACCTGGCTACAAATAGCCCAACCATGGCTACATACAGCACACACCTGGTTACAAATAGCCCACACATGGCTGCACACAGCCCATACTTGGCTACTTACCGCCCACACCTGGCTATACGCAGCCCATGCCTGGCTACACACAGCCCACACCTGACTTCACACAGCATACATCTGGCTACAAATAGCCCAACCATGGCTACATACAGCATAAACCTGGCTACAAATAGCCCAACTATGGCTACACACAGTACACACCTGGCTACAAATAGCCCAACCATGGCTACATACAGCACACACCTGGTTACAAATAGCCCACACATGGCTGCACACAGCCCATACTTGGCTACTTACCGCCCACACCTGGCTATACGCAGCCCATGCCTGGCTACACACAGCACACACCTGACTACACACAGCAAACACTTGGCTACACACAGCACACACCTGACTACACACAGCACACACTTGGCTATATGCAGGACTCACCTGGCTACACACAGCACTTGGCCACCAAAATAATTTTTTGACCACTATCTAGGACGAAACAATCATAGCAGTGACTCTGACAAGTGTTCAACCAGAACCATAAGCTATTTGCCAGTTCTGTTACTGATTACCGAATACTGTAATACAGTATAGTAACAGCATAGTGGTAACACAGCATAGTGATAACACAGCATAGTGGTAACACAGCATAGTGGTAACACAGCATAGTGATAACACAGCATAGTGGTAACACAGCATAGTGATAACACAGCATAGTGGTAACACAGCATAATGAAGGTCACTACAAATTGTTATCACAGTTTTTAGGGACATACTAAAAGAAATGACATCAATTGTTTGGAATGCTTTGTGATAAAACATGAATTTGTCCTATTCAATCTACATGACATATTGCAGCAATATAGTAGTAGAATATAGCTGTCACATATATGTAAACGATTGGATGAGCGTATATTGTCATTTAGTAGGAATGGTGGCACTGACACCACTTACGGAACACTTCAGGGGAGCCAGACAGGCTGTACTTTGATGACTGTGCTGTACATTATCCTCCGGCAGTGCTTTGTTAACATAAATGCACTGGAACACACTGGAAAAGCCCAAACCATTAAGTCCTTGATCACTAATCAGTGTCCTGTACACCACATGGCAGTAGTTTCATTCCTGATCTATCAGACATGCAGCATAATACAGTTCAGAGAGCTAATGAATGAAGGTCAAAGAGACAAGGAGGAGAGATAAATAATGTACTGCAGCAAAAAGCTGGGCTTGTTACATTACATGCCGGGACTCACCATAGGAGCAGGAATCCACTGGCAGAAACACAGGATCCCTCTCTGCTTTCTTCAGGATAAATAACACCTGCAATCATGTCAGGATGATGCAGGGTGGCTTAGCAAGCAGGGGCTGAAAATCTCCACTCCAGTAGCCACCTGCTATAGTTACTTTACTAACAGAGCCTCACACATATCCTCCATCTACAGAATGTGATCAAGCTATAGCCAACATTCCATTTTATTATGTTTATGTTACAAGGAAGAAAGGGTGTTGAGGAATCCTCTTCCATGTGGCTAAGCTACTCTGTAAGATACCATCAGTATTCTTAGTCAGTCCCTGGAAACATCCAATCAAGAAGTGAGCAGTGTCAGCATGACGCTGGACAGAAAAAAACACATTTACTGCAGAGCATCAAAGCTGGCTTTACCATGCACTGCCTTTTACTTGCGTAGTCTCTGTGCAGAAATTCCTCTAGTAGTCTCATCAGAGCGTGCATCACCTTCAGCAGCCTCCGCTTGTTCCCTACCTATCACCCACAACAGGCTTCTGTATGGGGACATGGGTCAGAGGTGGCATTCCTCTGTTCTGCAAAACACTGAAAGATGCACCGACTGCAGTGTCCCAGTCTACACTCTCTGCAAATGTGGCAGTGGAACAAAAATGACTATATCATTCCAACAGCGGGGACAATGCTATTGTAGCATCAAAGTAGCCCTGACTCCTTATATCAGGGCTGGGACACAGCACATGTTCTGCATAGTAGCATTTCCTGCCCTGAAAACTCATCTGACTTGTTCAAGTGCACAATGCACAGGTGTTGTGTGCCCCATGCACAATGGAGGTTCCACCTCAAAGGGTCCGGCATCTGATCTGATTCATTTTAATAAACCCTTTGAGTGCCAGCGTTGATGTGAGAGACCCCCAAATATCCTCTAATAATGCCAGCCTCGCTCACAGCGGCTGTTCTTTTAGTATAAATAAACACAAATACAGCCAAATCAATTATAAATGCTTTCACAGCTGTAAATATTTGTATACAATGTTTAAGGGGGATATGCTCGGTTGATCGACGTAAAGATGGTCGACAGTCATTAGGTCGACACCACTAGGTCAGCATACTGCAAGGTCGACATAGGACAAGGTTGACAGGTCATTAGGTCGACAAAAATAGTGTCCCGAGCGCATCGAGGCGCATCGAGGCACCGTGCCCAAAGCATGGCGTGCGGTGCACTTAATCCTGTGTCCATGTCGACTGTGATGACCCCCATGTCGCCCTTTTGACTATCGAACTAGACCATGTTGACCTAATGCTTGTGTCCACCTAATGACATGTCGACCTAGATCCATGTCGACATTGCAGTATGTCGACCTAGTGGTGTCGACCTATTGACTGTAAACCATTACGTCGACCATATGATCCATACCTGTTTAAGGATTCTTTGTTATTGAACATGTGCATGCATGGCAGAGTCCTAACTATCTACCCCTTATTTATTGTATGTAGCTCATTAATAAACCCTAAACATCAGAGAATATAACAGAACAGCAATCTAGAAACAACCCTAGAGTACAGCATAGATAGTGCTGTACAGCTGGTTCCTGCTACAAAATACAGCCTTTAGTGGTCAGATCCTCACAACAATTAAGATAAAAACTTACACACACAAATCTTTTTCCATCTCTTACTTCCCGCTCACTCCTCCCTAAAGCTCACTCCTTCCTCCATTATTTCTCTTTCTTCCTCTTGTTGTTCCAGAACATCCCAAAGACGCTTGAGTGGGACTGAGATATGGGGAATTGGAGGTCAAGTCAACAGCTTGACCTCTGTCATGTTCCTGAACATGACAATTCCAGGACAATTAAGCAATGTGGAAAGGCACATTAACCTGCTGAAAGCGACCACTGCCATCAGGGAATACTGCTTCTATGAAGGGATTTATGTGGTCTGCAACAGACCTGTGACGGCAGGACACAAGGTACCCGGGCAGAGAATTTCATGGAGAATCACACTGCCACCATCGCTTAGCCTTCTTCCCATAGTGCATCCTGGTGCTATCACTTCCCCAGGTAAACATTGCACACACACCCAATTGTCCACAGGATGTAATAGAAAACATGACTGATTACCAGCCCACCTTCTTCCATTGGTCCATGGTCCAATTCTGATGCCTATTGTAGTAGTAGTAGTAGTACGTTTATTTATAAGACGCCGCAAAGTGTCCGCAGCGCCGTACATAGCAAACAAAAAACAAATTACAAGGTAACGTACAGGGTGTGTTGAAAAATACAGTATAAATAGGGGTATAGCTGGTAGAACTAAAATCAGCATCAGTTCAGAAGTAGGTGTCAAAATTGTCGAGGAGACTGAAGATGAAGTAGAGGAAGGGAAGAACAGGACAGGAGCACTGGTGAGGTAAAGAGGTAGGGTGAGTACGTGAGGAAGGAGGGCCCTACTCATAAGAGTTAACATACTAAAAATAGGTGGTCGGACGAACGAAAAACAATAGGATAAGTAGGAACGGAGGGGAACGGAGGCAGGATAGGAGGATCAAAAGAGGTTAGGAGGAGGGATAGGCTAGTCGGAAGAAGTGGGTTTTGAGGGAGCGCTTGAAGGAGGTAAGGGAATCAGAAAGCCTGATGGGTGGCGGGAGGTTGTTCCAGTGCAGGGGGGCAGCGCAAGAGAAGTCTTGGACACGGGAGTGGAAGGAGGTATTGTAAATGCATTAGGTGGTGGGACGGGGTCAGCATGACGGTCTGTAGGTATGCAGCCCCATTTGCAGCAAGCATCAAGGCACTTTGTGTCCTGATACATTTCTATCACAGATATCATTCATTTTTTCTTCAGTTTTGTGCTACAGTAGATATTTTGTGGGATCAGGCCAAGCAGGCTAGCCTTAGCTCTCCACACACATCAATAAGCCTTAAACAGCCCTGGGCATGACCCGGTGAACGGTTAGCCGTAACAGTATCATACGGAGGGAGGTCTTCATCCAGTCATCCTACTGTAGAGGTTCAGGTAAAGGCTGCTTTAGTTTGAAAGATGAAGCTAAGGGAGACTTATTAGCCACCTCCATAGAAGCAACCAAACTCTCCACAGACTTTGTTAAACCTGATGCCCATGCAGGTTCGGATCTGCAGGCCTCAGCTAATTCTGAGGATAAATAAACCATCACCCCCACCAAAGCGTAGCCCATTGAGGAGTAAACGGAGGCTCCCCTGACTCTACAAACGAGCTTCAGAGTTTGTACAATTCTCACATAATGTGGCCTTGCCATCAGGGTTAGTTAGAGTGAATTTATTCATGTCCGTGATTGAATCGGCAAATCTTTTACTTGTCTGAGATGGAATACCCCTTTTTGTGGTTGACCTGCCCATCATTGTTTCACGAGTGCAAACACACACACACCGTACCGTGGAAAAAATATCAAGAAAAGACAGGTAGAGAGTGATGTAATAGCAAAGGGGAAGAGCCAACAACCTGAAAATAATAAGGAACCTGTTCCCCTCCAACCCTCCACACCCCAGAGCACTCACTGTTCTAATAAGGCAGGAAACATGGGATGCATGTCAGGAGTAAGAAGTCCTTGCAGCTGCAGAGGAATGCACATCTGTTCTCAGCCTATAGGAGAGTAATCAGAAGCAAGACATTGCTCTAATATAGTACTGCTGGAATGCTAGATTCAACCTGCTAAAATCGAAAAAGCAAACGCCCAGGCGAGGATTGTGAGGCACCACTGTACCCGCCAGCAGGAAGACGAGCAGAAAGACGAGTGTGCATCTGGAGAGCCCACCGTCCTCCCAGGTAATGCTAGTATAATCTGCTGCCACATACGCACAAGCCATCAGAAGACCAGGTGCAGATTACTCACAGTACAGGCATCCAAGTGCTGGGTATGACTGCTGCAAACGCTAGAATTTATTGCAAAGACTTTTGAGGAAGTCCTGGCGGACTGGACTGACCGGTGTGGATTATTAGATAGACAAACAATAGGCCGACACCAAAAGGTTGACATGGAAAAGGTGTCATGGTAAAAGGTCAACATGAGTTTTTCAGCTTTTCGCACCAGTGTGGACAGCTGTCAACATAGACCTACAATTAGTGTAACGCGTACCCTAGCCATGCATCGGGTCTAATGCCTTCCTTTACTTGGCACACTTTTACCACTCCCAATTACAGTCCACGTGGTAACATTTTAATAAAATTCCCTAACATGAAAAAGATTGTGAAAAACCTGTCAAACTTTTCATGTATCTACTTTTTTCATGTTGACCTTTTGACCACGTCGACCTATTGCATCTTGAGCTTATGGTGTCGACCTATTGACTGTCTATCTAGACACTGGAGATCTGTAAACCGGAACCAGGCCTGACCAAGGTCAGGGGCATACGCACATGCAGGGGTGGTTCTGAGTACCCCCCCTACCTGCTGATCCATCAGCTCAGCAGTCATATTAAGCAGCCGCTCCAGCAGACTGGCTGTCCGGCTGCCGGTAGCTTCCTCCTGTCAGAGAGAAACAGGCTTTGGCTGGGCTGGCTGCAGCTAGCATGTAGCTCCTCCCAGGCAATGCTGCATATGGCTGTGTTAGCTGGCTGGTGGAGGCCGGGACTGTCCCCAGCAGCTGAGCAATTGCACGCTGCAAATTTTTAAGGGAGCGAGTGGGGTGTATGTTGGTGTGTATATATTGTGTGTGTGTTTGTATTCTGTGTATGTGTGTGTTTGTGTGTAAAAGCTGTGTGAATGTATGCTATGTGTGTCTGTGTATATCAGTGTTATGTGTGTGTGGGTGTGTATGCTGTGTGTATGCTTTGTATGTAAATATATGCTTTCTATGTACATTCTGTATGTATGTATGCTATATGTGTATCTGTGTGTATGTATGTTGTGTGTCTGTGTGTACATGATGTGTTTGCCATGTGTATGTGTGTATGTACTGTGTGTATATGTATGTATGTGTTTATATGTATGTATGTATATATATATATATATATATATATATATATATATATATATATATATATAGTGTGGTCGGCTGGCACTCCAATCAATAACAAATCTCTTAGGGCCTGGTGCCTTCAGCGGGGATAACGCCGGAGCAGGAACCCATCAATATGTAGAGAATAGCAGCGGCACTCAGGACTTAATCCAATGGACAAACGACTCGTAGCCAAAGACAAGTGTCTACGAGTGTCTACGAGTCGTTTGTCCATTGGATTAAGTCCTGAGTGCCGCTGCTATTCTCTACATATATATATATATATATATATATATATATACTACAATTATGAGTCACAGGGGCGTTCATCAGGGCAGCGGGCAACGCTTACCCGCTCAATAGGCAGTGAGTGCACGCTGCCTAGCGAATGGGTCTGAATTAGGCCCAAAGTGGAAGATGAATAATGAAGAGCAGATCTCAAAATAACTCAGGAATAATTGTATAGATTTTACATGTCAAGTTAGAATCACAAAAACTGCTCAGTAACACTCTGCTTGTGTCATTCACTAACCTGCATTTGTGTTGGATAATCCTTTCTTTAACCTCCCACCTTTCTTCTGTGATCACATATTCAGAAGATAAAAGGCCCTTGCTTCCTCGCTCTATGCTACATTATTGCACAGGTCAGCCCTATTTTTGTGAAGCGAAATATTGTGTAGAACACAGCAAACATTTCCGATGTCAGCAACCTTTACAGGAGCGTAGAGGAGCACTCTACCATATTTGTCAAGGCACCTGAGTCGGCTCTTAGGGTTATAAGCAAAGATTGACACCCATAACGTGAATAGCTTATTTTGAGAAAGAATAAAGATATTAGCATCACTAGTAAGCCTGCTCAAAGCAAAGGCTTCAAAAGCTAGTCTGCTACCTTGCGATTGCCTCTGTGTTTGCGCATGTGTGAGAGAAAGAGATGTAGTTTCACTCGCTGCCAACAGATGGCAGTGTTTTGAAGACACATAAACAGATACTTGACATATAGATGATGATTATAAGCATGTTCAGTGGCATAGCTACCATGTAGCAGAACCCGCGGCTGCTTGGGGGAGCGAGATCCAGCGGGATCTGTGGACAGAAATTCTCAGACACGGCACTGCAACTGCTGGCAGTCAGTGAGGAGCGTCTCCTCTCCTCTCAGAGAATCACAATGCAGCAATAACGCTGAGCAAGAGAGCTGCCTCCTATATAGCCTGGACTGGCTGTAGGGGGAGCTGAAGAGCACAGCTCCTCTAACTCCTTTCTTCTCTGTACTGGCCGGGTGAAGCTATGACTGCCCGGTGTGAGTGACAGACACTGAAGGTATGTCACATTTTGAAGGGGCTGCCATCAAGAGTGGGGGTTTGTTTGATGTTTAATAAATAGGCTGGCTGGGCAAGCACTCCAGAGCTCTGTGAGTGAGTGAGTGTGTGTGTGTGTGTGTGTGTGTGTGTGTTGGGGGGGGGGGCATCTATAATAAGTTGGTGGAGGGGGGCCCATGTGTGTATACTATGTGTATGTATCAGCATTGTGTATGTATACTCTGTATGTGTGTGTGTTGGCAGTCTGTATATATGCTATATATATATGTGTGTGTGTGTGTGTGTGTGTGTGTGTGTGTCGCACTGTGTATGTAAAATGTGTGTTTGTGACACCAATGTGTATGTATACTATGGTGTCAGTAGTGTGTGTGTATGTATAGTATATGTGTGTCAGCAGTGTGTATGTATACTATATGTGTGTCAGCAGTGTGTATGTTTACTATGTGTGTGTGTGTGTGTGTGTATGTAATGTATTTTATATGTGTGTCAGCATTGTGTAAGTATATTATGTGTGTTTGTGTCAGCTGTCTATGTCTCAACTAGGCAACATGCTGTGATGTGATATGTGTGTCTGGTTATACAAAAATATCCTCATGAGAATCCTGGGTTTGTACCTGAGCTGGCGTCTGGGTCCGCATACTCATGGGGGCGTGGAGTAGTCTGTATATGGCTGAGCATGTGCAATATGTATGCAAAGTTTTGTTATTACATATATATAATGTATAAAGGGCATTACAGTGTGTGGCACAATGTGTTACTGGTATTACAGTGTGTGTGGCGTAATGTGTAAGTGGCATTACAGGGGGAGGGGGGCGCCAGAAACTATTTTGGCAGGGGGGAGCAAAATTTATAGTTACGCCACTGAGCACGTTGCATGTAGTGTGCATGAAGCAATTTTATGAAAAATACAGTCAAATCGTACTGGTCCACCCTAATCTTTGCATTCACATATGTGCCCACAGGGCTGACTGGCACCACATGTAGGCATCATGGCGATACCCACAAAAGCCTGATACCACAGCCATTAATCTGAGGTTAGCCATCACAGACCACCTGCACATTGAGACCATGTAAATTATATCTACTGATATAAACCTCAGGTCTCATGGGAGGTGCTCTCAATTTAATATGAGTACACGTCTACAGCTCCCAAGCAGATAGAAGCAACACTCAGGTCCTGCCACTGTGACTCATCATTGTAGCATCTTGTAATATAAACAGTTTATGTGCATTACGAAGTAGTAGAAGTGCTGCAACAGGGCTGTCCGGCACCTTGTGCCAACCATGCCACATGAGCACATGACATCATGCCAAGGGGAGTGGGGCTGTAAGCAGGGCCGGCGCCACCACTAGGCAGCTCTAGGCATTTGCCTAGGGCGCCGGCACCTGGAGGGCGGCAGTTCGCCCCTCACCCCCAGCGAACTGTGTAAAAAAATTGCTGCCCCGGCGTCCTTGCAGTGCTGGGGCGGTCAGGGGTGTCCGTGCCGTAGGGGTACCTGCGGCGCTGTCATGTGTATAAAGCTGGCTGCGGCCGGCGGGGTCCCTGTAGTGAATAGCAAATAACTAGCGCTATGCGGGCGGTGGCGCGGGAAGCGCTAGTTATTTGCTATTCACTACAGGGACCCCGCCGGCTGCAGCCAGCTTTATACACATGACGGCGCCGCAGGTACCCCTACGGCACGGACACCCCTGACCGCCCCAGCACTGCAGGGACGCCGGGGCAGCAATTTTTTTACACAAGTACAGGTACCACCCCCCCTCCCTCCCCCCGGCACCGGGGCGCCCCCACCCCGACTCGCCTGGGGCGCTCCGGTGCCTTGTAAGCCACCAGGAAGCAAATCACTTCCCTGAACATCCTTAGGATACTCTGGTGGGCTGTACAGATACTACAGGCTGCAATATGTATGTCTGCAGTGACAAAGGGATGCACTGACAGCACTGAGGCAGCAATACTGGCTACAGGGTACCATTCCAGGCACCCTTCAATGCACGGCACAGCAGCACTGGGCTAGAAAGCAGAAATAGACTTGGCCTGGCAAGTCTATGGGGTATATTCAATGCCGATCAGGTAAGCTATGACGGCGAGCTGACCCCCTGCACTCCATCCAACCTGATGGAGCATGAGAGGTGCTGCAAAGACTGACCAAAGCCAATCTTGCGGCATCATATTAAAAAAAGACTTGAGGCTGTAATTGCTGCCAAAGGTGCATCAACAAAGTATTGAGCAAAGCCTGGGAATACTTATGTACATGTGATTTCTTAGTTTTTTATTTTGAATACATTTTTTTGCCTGGCAAGTCTATGGGGTATATTCAATGCCGATCAGGTAAACTATGACAGCAAGCAGTGCCTATTGCTTCCCGTCATAGCCTGCCTTAGGATTCAACTGACCTCCTGCACTCACTGTTTCCACCTCGATATTTCGAAAAAAGCGAGATGGGAACGGCGAGTGCAGCCATCAAAACGGCGAGGCTCATGGCTATAGGCAGTGCAAACCTCGCTGTTCGGGGTAAAATGGCGAGGATGGCTTGTTTTGGGCGATCCTCACTGGAAACAAGTCATCCTCACCATAAAAAACCCCTCGCCGACCACATTGAATACACCCCATGGTATCAAGAAATTACATTGTAAGCTCTATTAGAACAAGGGCTTATGTGACAGAATATCCTGTCTTCTATCACACAACATCACAGAATGGGCCTGAATCATGTAAGTATTTTCTGGAGGTGGGGTAGATGTAACATGTGCAGAGAGTAAGATTTGGGTGGTGTGTGTTCAAAATAAAATCTAAATTGCAGTGTAAAAATATCGTTTTCTAACATTTATGGTCTATATTCAAAAGTAGCCAGTAGAGATCTGTCCTCACACATCTAGGGGCAGATTTATTAAGCTTGGAGAAGAGATAAACTGGAGATAAAGTGGAGAAAAGGTAAAAGGTGATAAAGCACAGCCAATCAGCTGTGTTTGAAAAAGACAGTTGGGAGTTTATTGGCTGGTGCTTTATCTCCTTTTACCTTTTCTCCACTTTATCTCCAGTTTATCTCTTCTCCAAGCTTAATAAATCTGCCCCTAGTCTTAATACACCATGCAGTGCGAGATGCCTGCATGAGCCTTTAGGTCCGGTGCAACTTTGCTAATGATTTGACTGTGCTGATTAATTTGATATACAGTGTATCTGGAAAGTATCACAGAGCTTCTTTTTTTCCAATTTTATTATGGCACAGCCTTATTCCAAAATAGAATTCATTTTTCCCTCAAAATTCTACACACAGTGGGGCAGATGTATTAAGCCTTAACAAGAGATAAATGCAAGGGTAATAAAGAGAGATAAACGTCCAGCCAATCAACTGCTAACTGCCATGTCACAGGCTGTGTTTGAAAATAGTCAGCTAGGAGCTGATTAGCTGGACATTTATCTCTCTTTATCACCCTTACATTTATCTCTTGTTAAGGCTTAATACATGTGATTACTTAGTTCTTTATTTTGAATATATTTTAATCGAATTTTGAGGGGAAAAAATGAATTTATTCCATTTTGGAATAAGGCTGTAACATAACAAAATGTGGAAAAAGTGAACGTTGTGAATACTTACTGGCTGCACTGTATTACACTTGTATATTTATTTGTGACTGAGACTATGCACAGAGCAGAACAAAAATTTGGCTGCTACATTGTAGCACATAATGTACAAATTTAAGGGGCATACACACGGGGCGATTTCAGCCCCTTTTCTAGCGATCTGACTAGATCACTTAGAAAAGGAGCACAGATCAATCCGTGTTTATGCCTTGCAGCGATGGCCGGTCCTGCATGTCGCTATTGGCCTGCAGGGAAAGCCGGTTCTTGATCTGGCTTTTCTTTGATCGCTGGGCTTTGACCATTAAAAATAGGCAAAACCCCCATGAGCAAACTTCCCTCAGTACAAAGCATAGCAGGTGCATCACAGGACACCCGCAATATGTACTGAGCAATTGTGATTCAGCACTTAGATAGAATGCCGGGTTACCCCGTGTGTACGGGACTTTAGGCTCTGGGGCCTATTTGTCAATGAGAGATATAACTTGTTGAGAATGATAAAACTCGTTGCGTATGGTAAATGGTAGTACTGCAGCCAATCAGCTCTCATCTGTCATTTTTCAAACACATGACAGGAGCTGATTGCCTGGAGCACTAATTATCGTACGCAATGATTGTTATCACTCACAGCGAGTTTGATCACTCGTTAATTAATTAATTAGTCCCTCAGTCTCACACAGATACAGTATACACGTGTCATATATCCAGTTATTCACAGTCTTCCTGTTTCAATACATTACCACTAACACACATGCTACAAGATTCTCATGCGAACTGGACTACAGCAAATATGTATGAGGCCATATCTGTATTTACCCTGCATAGAAAATATAAATGTGTATGCAACATGGTTTGTTTCAGAAACAAAGGCGGTTATTCAGATATGATTTATTCTGTGCGAAATTGTAGCGGCCTGCGATCAGATAGTTGCCGTCCAGACAGAATGAAAACTGAATGACTTGCGAAAGTATCGGCGATCGTATGTGCGACTCACTCACCATCAAATCATTTTCGACTGTTTGGCTTTGCCCATGCATATTTGATCCTTGAGCATGCGCAGTCATTCATTAATTGATAAGCTTGCGAATTCGCACAACAGTGATCTTGTCTGAATAACCCCCAAGTTACTTGCTTTTTTCTTTATTTCCAAAATACAGAGTGTGGCCTTCTAAGAGGCAGCATTATGGATTAAGTAATAGAATATGGCCCTCTGGTGGTTTATTATAGTAGCTTCATCAATGAGAGCTAATCATATTAGCTGAAATGATACTCCTATTGCAGCCTTCTGTTCTAATGTAACAAAATGCATCATTGCTCTTACAAGAAATGTATTTTTAAAAGACTCCATCACAATTATTAATGCTTTGGTTGTATGTTTAAATCCAAGTGCTGAAAATAGGAAAATTGGGTGCTATAAAGGCCCTTATACACTAGCAAAGGCAAATTCCTTCTCAGATGGATAAAACCATGGCCCTTATTCAGATCTGATCGCAGTACACATTTGTTCTCAAAATGGGCAAAACCATGTGCACTGCAGGTGGGGCAGATATAACATGTGCTGAGAGAATTAGATTTGGGTGGGGTTTTACTGCAAAGTGAGATCTTAAGGAGCCCATACACGCACCGATCCCGGCGTGCGATCTGGGCTAAAATAGCATCGCATTGCATGCCTTGTGCATGCGTTGTGCATGCAATGCGATGCAAATCATGTACAAAAAGTATGTGCAGCACATACTTTTTGTACTGTGCGTTGAGGTGCCGCGGGAGCGCGCACCTCAAAGCACAGATTGCACCAGCGGGTATGGGCACCTTATATTGCAGTGTAACAATAAAGCAGTCAGTATTTTCCCAGCACAGAAACAAAATAAGTCATCCTCCTGCAGTGAAGCATGGTTTTGTCCATTTGAGAAGGAACTTGCCTTTGTGAGTGAACCAGAAAAAGGGCCAAAGTGTAGGAAAGTAAGAATGAGTATAAGAAATAGATAGAGAAAAGGTACTGTAAGCAATGGAAATTGTTGATATAATGGAAAAATATAAGAATAAAAATTGTTATATTTAAAAATAAAAGCTCAAATAAAAATATAAAATTGTAAAAAAAAATGCAAAATTCAATTTATTTTATTTGCTACAATAAAATAAATTGTTTCAAGTGGCTGGAGTGCGGCACGTCTGTTGGGATATACAAGCATTGGTTGCTGTGCGGGCACCCGCCCAAGTTATCTGTTCAGTGGCTGTGCCGGATCAACTGGAATTGTATATATATATATATATATATATATATATATATATATATATATATATATATATATATATATATATATATATATATATATATATATATATATATATATATATATATATATGGGATGGCGGCCTGGCACTCCCAATACCTTGGGGTATCTGCCCCGGTGCCCTCAGGAACAAATTGTATAGAAAGACAATAAACAAACAGCAGCACTCTGGGGAACTTGAAATAAACTTGTATTGTGGTCGGAAGCGGGACCATTTGTCTACAGCAAAAAGATAGACAACCATTAGGTAGACACCATTAGTTAGAAAAGCAAAAAGGTCGACATGCCAAAAGGTCGACACTGCCATTAGGTCGACAGTATCTAGGTCGACAGTCAAAAGGTCGACAGTCAAAAGGTCGACATGGGGTTTTGCACTGGTTTTTTTACCCAAATGACGACACATTCGACATGGACACAGTTTGAAGTGAACCGCAGCCCCTCGCTTCGCTCGCAATGCTTCAGGCACGGTGCCTCACTGCGCTCGGCACACTATTTTATTCTCACACCTCGCCCTAGTGAATAGTAGGGCATGAAATACCGCCTGTCGGCACATGTCGGCTCAAAAAAAGGCGAAAAACCCCATGTCGACCTTTTGACTGTCGACCTAGACACTGTCGACCTAATGACAGTGTCGACCTTTTGGCATGTCGACCTTTTGGCTTGTCTAACTAATAGAGTCAACCTAATGGTTGTCTATCTTTTTGCTGTAGACAAATAGTCCGGATACCCTTGTGGATACCTGAGAAATACTCGGGCGAATTAAGGGAACCAAGCACTCCTGGGAATTGAGGGCAATTTACGATCAAGCTCATATTATAGTGGTTGGAGATCACTATTAACGGTACACCTGCACTTTTTGGGGTGCTATTTTCACAGATGGTGAAGCATCAACATACTGCACTAGGAGGCGCCCATCTCATCTTTTTTTCCATATATATATATATATATATAAAGAGCACTTACCCCCTTCCTTTGCAGGTGAGGATTGAACCGGCACACGAATGTAGTAGTGAAAAAAAAGCGTTTTAATGTACAAGCATAATTTGCACAGACAGTCAGCTGTAACCTAACAGCTGTTTCCTAGGAAGTGGTTGAAACAGCTGTTAGGTTACAGCTGACTGTCTGTGCAAATTATGCTTGTACATTAAAACGCTTTTTTTTCACTACTACATTCGTGTGCCGGTTCAATCCTCACCTGCAAAGGAAGGGGGTAAGTGCTCTTTATTATCTGATTAAGTTCCTGGCACCGAAGACCTGTTACCTTCATGTTGAGTGCCATCCTGTTAAGCAACTTTGATATATATATATATATATATATATATATTTTTTTTTATATATATATATATATATATATATATATACACAACCCAATAGTGATCTGGAGCCTATAACTCTCAATTAACATCAACAGTTTTAACGGGATTGTTCGTAATCTCCAACACGGTTTAAGAAGAGGCATTGTTCATCCACAAGATGCTTTTTATTAAAAGGTTTTCCAGATGTCAACAGAATACAAAAAGATCCCAACGCGTTTCGTCAACCAAGTGACTTCATCAGGGGGATATTAATAAATCTATATAATTAGGTTATGGTTATGCTCCATATTTCCATAGAAGATTTGAGGTATTAAAGATCCTTTCAAATGTTTCAAAACTCGTATAATCACCAATAAATGATAAAAACGATGCAATTCCAGCTGTGTGGCTTCAGAACAAATAAGCCTGTAGACTGGAGCTCTGTTTCCTGCAGTGCTGGAGATCACCAGCACTGCAGGAAACAGAGATTAGAAAAAAGATGTATGCCCTCCACCGTAGATTAGTGCTAAAAAATATAACTTCCCTGTTTGAAGGCCCGTATCTAGATTCCGTCTCACATGTGAGACGGAATCTAGACACGGGCCTTCAAACAGGGAAGTTATATTTTTTAGCGCTAATCTACGGTGGAGGGCATACATCTTTTTTTCTAATTTCTTCACCTTTGGAGGTTTGGTGTTCCCTCCAAGCCCTCACTGCTTTATTGCGCCATAGGAATCCCCCCAATCCGTTTATTCACTGCAGGAAACAGAGCTTCAGTCTACAGGCTTATTTGTTCTGAAGCCGCACAGCTGGAATTGCATCATTTTTAACGATGAAGAAAGGTGTTTGTTTTTACAGGTTGTGCATGTTTAAACAAACAATACAGACAGCTGACCCACTTTCAACCAGAAGGTCCTGGTTTTCGTCACCCCTGATTGGGTCAGCTGTCGGTATACTACGTAGATTGGGTGAGTTTGAAATTCGCTAAACCCTGTGCACCAACCGGATTCCACACAGCGAGTGCCTTCCTGCCTTGTTTGATATATATATATATATATATATATATGAGACACTTACCCCCTCAGAGAAAGGATGGATCCGGCACACGGTAGTATAGGTGAAAAAAAAAAGGTTTATTAAGAGTGCAACATTGCACTAAGTGACAGCTGCTGACCTGACAGCGATTTCAACTGCTGGGTGCAGTTTTCATCAGAGGTATATATATATATATATATATATATATATATATATATATATAACACCTTGTGACACAGTTCTTTTAATCATAGCAACCCATTTAGGCACTACAAAATGACAAATGAGACATTACTATATTATTCATGTAGCACTCAATTGCAGGCTAAGCCTACAGCTGAATTAGTCCCCACCACTAGTAACTAATAAGTACAAGCCTAAGAAAGAAACTGCTCCAAAAGGGTGAAGCACATTTGTTGGCACACTGCTCAATCAGATTGTGATGTCATTAAGGCGCTAAAAGGGAGGGGTAATTCTGGTTAGGAAAAAAACATTTTGTCTCCCAATTGCACACATATGAGTGAGAAATATCTACATTATAATCAGATAATACAGAGATCTTGGTTGCGTATATCTGCAGATATAGGGCTAAGCCCCCAGGCCGTACGTCAAGGCCTCTCTGTCACTGGGGGTCCCTGGTGCGTCAGCTTGGCAGCTTGGCAGAGGTCAGCTGCTGTCAGCAGAGACCACAATGATTTTACACTACCCCACTACCCCGTTGTGTGCCGGATAACCCACCTGCATCACTGACACCTCCTCTGACTGTGCGACAGTCAGAGGAGGCAAGCGGCAGTGCAATGAGTGCGGGAGCCGCATTTCATTAAAAAAAGAGCCACTTGCGGCTCAAGAGCCACAGGTTGGCCACCCCTGGTCTAGAGTTTTGCATCACATGCACACTGAGTAGGTGTTGGGGTGTGGTTGTGTAGATTACATAACTTCCTTTCCAAAACTGGCATCATTTGAGCTCATTGTGTGGCTAAGAAGGTATAATGTATGTCTCATCCACAATGTATACAACATACACAAAAGGCAGGTTTCTGGGCTTTATACCACATAAAACAAGTGAAGGCATACAGAAACTGACAACATTTAAAAAACACAGATGTTACCAAGGACAAGATTCTGTAAACAGCCTTTATGCCAGCACTCTCCTTACATAAGTGTATGTTCAAATCCCCTCCTTCCCATTAAGAGCACATTGGTGGGGTCTTCCTCCAAAGGCAAATACCATTAACTCTATTTAGCAAGCAGTAGCACTTGCATATAATGGAGACCTTGCCAATCACCTTTGAGGCTGCTCAGGTTTCTATACATTAGGAGAATACTGACACAGCGGCTCTCTTAGCCCCATTGTGCTCGATCACTATTAACCAGCGATGGTCCAAGTCATATAAATGCAGGAAGCCAGATTAAAGCAAACTGTGAGATCTAGGAGGAGGAACAACCCCAAAGTATTAGTATTAGGAAGGGAAAAATAAGTGTTATTATAACGCAAATATGGGCCAAGATTAATCCTTCAAAAAAAGTAATACCCAATCACGTTTTCTAGTCATCGACAATTTACACAAACATGATTACCCAGATACTTTTAGAAATCAATCATTTTAGTTCATTCATATTTAGTTTACAATTAATATATATGCAAACTCATATAGGTGTATCTCAGAGGACACTGGTTCATCACAGAGGACAATAGCCCCAGTTCATTGAACACAGTGAAGATTGATCAGATGACCGGAAGGATAGGGACTCTGTATTCTGAACCTGGTTATATTTTGTAAGGTATACTTTTGACAGTTAATTACTATCAGTTAAAAAAGTTCACTAGTAAGAAGCTATATTAACCAATACACCATGGCAATGACTCTAGTTGACTCAGTAAACTGCGAACTGCTAATCCCAATAAATATGCCCCCACCGCTGTAACCCCTCGCAACCATGCGATGTGTAATGAAGACACATCCCCTTGCATGTGCCAGCTGCAGGATAAATCATTTGGGGGTTGCCGACCATCGCATGAGTTCTCCTGCCTTTGCACATAAGTCAGTGGAGTCAAGGGGCCTTATTCTAGTTCACTCTTTCTGACAAAATCCTTCTTAGATGGACAAAACCATGTGCGCTGCAGGTGGGGCAGATGTTACTTGTGCAGAAAGAATTATATCTGGGTGGGGTTTTACTTCAAAGTGAGATCTATATTGCAGTGTAAAAATAAAGTAGCCAGCATTTACCCTGCACAGAAACAAAATAACTCACCCAAATCTAATTCTCTTTGCACATTTTACATCTGCCCCCCTGCAGTGCACATGGTTTTGTCTATCTAAGAAGGATTTTATCAGAAAGAGTAAACTAGAATAAGGCCCATGGTGTGCGACTGACGTAGTATGACGTTAGCCGCCCATCCCTGGCACACCACGTCCTGCCCGCAATCCCATGGTAACACCCGTTTTATAGGGATACCCATGTCCGTTCGCAGCCACCGCCCCTGTCCGCCTCCATCCGGGAGGCGCAAACCAGGAGCATTGTCAGTGCTGACCCAAATTCGGTTCACTGCGATTGCTCCAGAATCGGCCCCCATATGCTTTCTTGGTTCTCAACTCTAATAGGCTGACTAACTTTTTTACAGATTTGCACCTGTAATACTAATTTTATGAATTTCATGTATAAAAAGTCTTTACATGTTCACTATACAGATCAAAGCCCCATCCACATTATTTGACATATAGCTAAATATGAATAGCGCAGCCACAGAGCTCCAGATAATGAGAGATGCCTTTTGGTAAAAGTGGTAGTGATCCCTTACACCCAGCATAAGCCTCAATACTACTAACGGATGCCAGCAGCTACTGCACAAATAAATGGTACTGTAACTGCAGAGTAGTAAAGCTGCAGTTATAACAATAACCTTGTAACCTTTGAATAAAGAATATGAGAAGGTCAAACAAGTCACAAACCACGTCTACTTAGCCAAATGTCCGACTTCATTTATATATAGCTCTTAAATAGGTTGGTAATTGCTGAGCAGGGAGACACAGACAACAGCAGAAGGGAAGGGACATTTGATACTGGGAAAAGGAACAATGCATGTCTGACCTGTAGCACAAGGTATTAGATTCCAAGTCACTCTCTCAACACAACAATATTCAAGTAATCGGGTATTGCAATTTAAGTTTGATGATTAGGTTCACCCATCACAACCATGCTGTAGAACATTAACAACCATAATAATGAATGCCTAGTTTAAACAAGGAAGAGTTTTGCTGAAAGGAACACAGCATTTTTGGAAAAGTAAAGATATGTAAAACTAGTGATATTAAGGCACAAGCTCTACCAGGGCTTAATTATATCAGATTTGCTATTTTTCTTCCTTACGGACCAGTTTCTGCACCATTTCATTAACTGTTGCCTGATGTGTGCTAACATACCATGGCTTCTTTTTAATCTTGTTTTTAAAAACAATCATTGGAACAAAAGCATGCTACTATAGATTCAATGGGAACTGAAGTTTCATTTTACTCCTGCCAGACAAACAAAGCACTTCATAGTATAAAAAAATATAGGTATGGTGAACGCGGATTCAATACAAATGAAGACATGATTATTAAAGCATAAAGTAATCAATGATCAAAGTATATCTGATTGTTCCCCATACATATAAGGATGACCTCCCCGGTTTTTAGATATGTGCCTTGAACACAGCAACAGTGATAGAAGTAACAGTTTATAAATGTACAGATGTATCATTATTGTCCTTTATCTAAACAAAGCCAATACAGTATATCCTGTAATGATTATACTGTATATGGCATTTGGTTATATCAATGGACTAAACTTTGATTGTAGCACTTTCAGGGATACTGATGAAAATTCAAGTACAGTACCTCATTCTTCTCTCTTGTGAGCATCATCTCTTCTGTGATGTCAGCCATTTCTATAATAGCACTGGCCTATCAGAGTAGGAGAAGTGAGTCATGCCTCTTTTACACCAAAATCCCTGGTCGGACCCTGGTCTTCGAACACAGGAGTTTCTAGGGTCGGACCCAGCTTCATACCCCAGTTACACAGTACTTCAACCTGGGTCAGACCCAAGTCTTCGCAGTTTACACTAAACCTGGGTCATTCCTGCTTTTCCCTATGGATGCCAGGGGTTGCCAGGGGTTCCATGCTCGTTGCCAGGAGGGATTACATGCCCGTTGCCAAAGGGGGTTACATGCTCATTGTCATAGGGGTTACATGATCGTATGGTTGTTGCCAAGGGTGATTAAATATTCATTGCCATAGGGGGCTACATGATTGTAGCCAGGGGATAACATGGTTATTGTTAAGGGGGATTACATGTTCGTTGCTCAGGGGGAGCTAAATTGCCCATTCGCCCACCTGCCCATCGCTGGAGTGGGAGGCACATCACTCACCCTCCTCTAAGCACTTGGTCCCGTTACTGCTTGTTAGTGCTGGCTGCCACTGCCTGTCAGAGCAGCGCACACAGGTCGGAGGTAGAGTCTCTGCATTCCATGCTGCTCTCACTCTCTCCCTCTGGTACCCTGGAGCACTGGTGCCGGGGGCTCGCCTGCTGCTGACATTGCCTCTCTAACTGAAAGGATTCAGCCCATCACCCTCTCTCCCCTCCCTGCACCGCCCAGCCACACACCTGTCACTGCAAGCGCCTTCCCCGGCCCCCGGATTGGGCAGTGGGTACTAGGCTGAAGCCCCCCTGACTGCCCTGTCCTGCGATGCTCGGCTCCTCCTCCTACTTGGATGTCCCCCCCCTTGAGTTGATACCATTTACACCGCCCACTACCCAGTTCCTACCAGTGTTACACCCTGGTCAGGACCTGGGTAGGATTCCCGTGCAAATGGACCCTTTTACACCAATACTAACCCAGGTTCACGAGGCAAAAACACGTTTTTTGCGGTGGTGTAATATGAACAAATGTTTTGAAATGTCCACATAGGACTATATTTAATTAAACTAATTGTTTTGCTTAATCAATACACTAATTGAACTTGATTGAAAATATGGTTCCATGCAGTCATTCTGTCTTATTTTAAGGTTCTAGATCTACATACTCAGTCTTCTCTTGTGTAGCAATAGCTATTTAGTGGTCGGGAAAGTTAACTAGAGTGTTGCACATGAGGCCACCACTAGTCACGTGCTCAATGGAAAGCAGGTTTTAAGAAAAGCAAAGGATTAGGAAGACACTATTACCTTGGTTGCTTTCTAAATCCTGACTTAGAGTTTCCAGACTACTGCTGCGAGATACTGTAGGTATAATGGACAATGAGGTTGGGCAGGATAAAGATGCTGATAAATCCATCTGTGTCAGAAAGGAGCAGGATACAGGTGATGTTGGAACATCAGGATTGAGCTGGGATTGTTCTGACGGATGATAAGACTCCTTGTGAACATATGGGGGTTTCCAGTGTGATATTCCTATTGAAACTGGACCTTTAACTTCAAAACCTATAGAACAGTAAATAAATAAAATGTTGATCACAAAATCCACAACTTCTATCTTGACAGAACCATACTTATTTCTGTTTCAAGGGCAATAATATAAATTCTTGCAATGTCAATGGTAATAAAGTAGATAATATTTGCTTTACATCTGTTCTACTGGCCCTAAAAAGCCTGCCAGGCCATGATGGCCTTATGGGCTTGTAGCACTTGTAGTTCACCAGTAAAAAAAATAAAAGGAAAAGAAAATACACAAACTGTTGGAAAGCTATCTTACTAAATAAATATACCTTAAAACTCCTTTTTATTACATTTATTACCCACAAAAGAAAGAAACACAGTCCTCTTTGGCGCAAAGTAAAATCCCTGGGATCTTGGCAATCAATAAACAAAAAATAGCCACTCATGGTCATCTCCCATAGGAATGACTGGGGCCATGGTAGTGGCCAGGGGAACTAGATCCACATCTACTGCCAAACATTGTTGGACTGTGCTGCAACCTGACACTGGCAGGGAAGTCCAGGAAGGAGTATTTTGTACCTGGTGGAATGGGTATTGTTGGAGGGTATGAGATCACAGCAGTTCCCATGTGATGACCAATCCCATCTGTCTATGAGGATAAGTTGCATAGGTTTTTTTTTTTGTTACAAGACCTCATGTATGCTACATGGACTAAAGTGGACTGTATTTCTTTCTTTTGTACTTAATAAATAAGTTACCTGGCAGATGAGGAGTGCTTCTGCGCTCTGTCTATTCACAGTGCACAGGTAACTGAGCTGGTAGTCTCTAGGACCCACTGTGGCTCAGCAAGAAGACTTGAACTCTGACATGAGCTACTGCATGCGAATTGTTGTCGCATCTTTCATCCTCACTGATCTAGGAGACTGGATGCACCTAGTGAGACTAAGCCATACAGAGCCATACAGAGCCATACTGTACACTGCAAGTATCATAAGCCACCATTGCTATTAGAAGGGCATAGCGCTACCATATATTGGAGAATTCACCATCTTACCAGGCAGCACACTGCAACTTCCAGCAATGTGTAGACTAGATGGGCCAAGTGATTCTTATCTGACGTCAAATTCCATGTAATACCCTTGCGCTCCAGGGTGTTCCAGACAGTTATTATGCATAGCCATCCGTGTCTCTATGCTATAGTGTATCTGTTGTTCTACTTGGTTAAACTGACCTGAGATCTGATTAATATGCACCATGTGTGGACTAACCACCACCAGTACCATCATATACTTTGGCCTAATGTATTATTTACCAACTTGATGATTACCAACAGGAAAACACCCAATGCACTTTCCATTCATCTACCCTGTGTTACCCTGCTACTATAAACAAATGGTGTATGTGTGTATTAATAAAATTATTTTTATATGGTAAGTATTTTTCTTAATTAAAAAAAAGTCCTCAATTAATATTTTTTTTTCACTTTAAACATGAGGAAATGGGGTACAGAAAAGCAAGGGAAGGGAGAAGGGTAGACAAGACATAGAGGTTAACAATCAAAACAATTAATTGCAGATGTAAACATTACAGTAGGCAATCAATAGGACATCATACAGACACAAAAACAAACTGTTTCATAGGGTTCAGTTGAAGGGCACAGTGTCTACCGGTTTGTTCAAAATACAGGTTGAGTATGCCGTATCCGAATATCCGTTATCCGAATTATTCCGAAAACCATACATTCCAGAAAGTGAAAAAAAAATGTTTTTTTGCTAAAAACTCAATGGGGACATTTGTAACAGCCCTACTGAGGGAATGATATGTAACTGGCACTATATATGTACAAGACAATGATTGCTTGGCCTTCAAATTCAATATCTGAGATAGTACACAAATTTTGTTTCATGTTTTGAAACCTTGTTTTTTGAACAAATAAAATATATTTGTGTGCATTTCATGTGGTAATAAAATATATATGTGTGTATTTTATGTGTTTATACAGCATAAATGCAAGATACTTCAAAATACATCATTTAAATATTAAAATATTCCGAAATACGGAATAATCCGCTATCCAAAATTCTCCTGGTCCCGAGCATTTTGGATACGGGATACTCAACCTGTACCAACAAAACAAATCTGCTACTTCAGTTATCCTGAAAGTGAAGATAGAAGCAGCAGAAGACTGAAATAATATGGAAACCCATGACATTAAAAGGACCAATGGCTGTGAAACAAAGGGAGAATCCTTAAAAGATTGGCCAAAAAATGTGTCACCTAAGGGGTTACTACATAGTAACCAACATGATGACCAAACATGTGGTATGAAAATAAAGCATTCAAACTATACTTAATATTTTAGGGAGATTTTCATATAACACATTGGGGCAGCTGTGTTAAGCCTTGTAAAGTGATAAAGTGGGGATAAAGCAGTGACACAGTGGAAGGTGATAACGCACCAGCCAATCAACTCCTGTAATTTTTCAAACAGAACTGATTGGCTGGTGTATTATCGCCTTATATTTTGTCACTGCTTTATCACTTTACCAGGCTTAATACACCTGCACCATTATTTCTTACCTATGGTGATCTGACTGACACAGCTGTAGTAGCTTGCCCCACTGGAGAGATTATTATAGCTCCCACTGTTCGGATCGGTGTCTGAAAAACATAAAAACTGCAATCAGAAACTAAATGGATAAAGCAGGAAAGTGATTCTGCAATTAGCCCCTCAGTATTGTCCTTTTAGAACAAAACATTATAAGGGAACTTATATATTTCACATGGGTGATCAACAACAGTCAGAAGGTACAGAAGATTGACAGGTTTAAATGGTTGACACGAAAAAAGTTGACAAGTTTTTTTGGTACTCTTTACCTAGAAGGGCGGCCATCGCGGGCATCGCATATACTAAAAAATCGCATGCGATGCGACCGACGCGATGACCGGGATCTCCCATAGGGAACAATGTTAAATGTCCCAATTGACCCGATTTTCCATAGGGAACAATGTTAAATGGCCCACAGAGGCCAAATAGGCACCCTGAAGTGTGAAATGGCCCCCCCAATTGTTAACGCCACCCCACGATCAACATCAACCCGAAGCGTGGCGAGCGCAGCGAGGCCGTGAGGGGTGGCGGTACGCGTCCTACGACCTTTTCATACCCCCACTATCCACGCTTCGGGCTCGGTGGCTCGCTGCGCTTGCCACACTTTCTATTCTCAACTCCACACCGACGTGGATAGTGGGGGTATGAAAAGGTCGTAGGACGCGTACTGCCGCCCCTCGCGGGCTCGCTGCGCTCGCCACGCTTCGGGTTGATCGTGGGGTGGTGTTAACAATTGGGGGGGCCATTTCACACTTCAGGGTGCCTATTTGGCCTCTGTGGGCCATTTAACATTGTTCCCTATGGAAAATCGGGTCAATTGGGACATTTAACATTGTTCCCTATGGAAAATCGGGTCAATTGGGACATTTAACATTGTTCCCTATGGGAAATCGCGGTCATCGCGTTGGTCGCATCGCATGCGATTTTTTTGGTCGCATGCGATGCGACCGACGCGATTTTTTTTTTCCTTACGATGCCAACGATCAACATCGTGGGCGCCCTTTTAGGTAAAGAGTACCATTTTTTTTGTTAATGTTTTCTCATCTTTTCCTTATATTACTATCCATGTATATTAATAATGGTAAGTTGTGGTGAGCATACGAGGACACATTTTTCTAATTTGAGTCATAAATTGGTACAAATACAAAATAACCCCCACACACACAATTGTGTTGACTATGTTTGTGTCGACCATTTTCATATCAACATTTTAACCTGGTCAACCTCATGCACATGTTAACCTTTTATCCCTGTCGACCATTTGTGTGGGTGAGATTTAATCAGATGAGAGATTCAGAAAGTGAGAGATTTGGTAATAAATCTCCAGGGATTTTTTTAAAGCGGCAATCATTTAGGGGAGTATTCAATGCCATGGCGAGCGCATGGCAGCGAATCCTGTTTTTGATTCGCAGTGCGCTCGCCATGATTTTTCACTCCCCTTCACTTCGCTGCCAGACGCCAGCCCACACTATTCAATGGGCGGTATTCAATGTGAATACCCTGCGAGGTGCAGCGAATCCTTTTTAGGATTCGCTGCACATTCGCCACGTTCCGGAGCCAGCGGGCTCCGGTATTCAACGTGTCAGGGGCTCGCTGCCCCTGACAGGCGAATATGAGCTCCTGCGGCGATTGCCGCAGGGAGCCTCAGGACGGTGCCAGGCAGAGAGATGGTAGTCTCTCTGCCTAGCCCAGACCTTTGTGGGGGGTTAGGTGTGCTCCCCGGGTGCCAGGCAGCACAGGCTGCCCCCCCGGGGCTGCCAGCAGGCAAGCGTATATTCACTACACAGGATCGTAATGATCGTGCAGTGAATATATGAATATGTAATGAGCGGCTCCGCTCTGGCGCCACCTGCTGGCTGCTGTGTAAAAAAAAATAAAAAAAAAAAATATTATTTTTAAAATTAAATATATATTCATGTGCTTACAGCACATGAATAAAAATAGCATGCCCCATCTCAGAAGAAAATTCCTGATTTTTTGACACCAAATGTAAAAAACAGAACACTTTATTTTAAAAGTTCACATTCCACTTCACCATAAAAAGATAGCGATTGCTGCTCGGTGAATCATGGTGACCAAAACCTTCAAATGTATTCGCCAACTGGTCATTGAATAGGGTGATTCACCCTTTTAGTCAGAAATTCGCCAAACAGCACAAATTCACCATAAAAACCTGGCGAATCAGGCTCATTGAATACCGCCCAATGCGTCAGGGGCTCGCTGCCCCTGACGGCGAATAGTGTGAAGAGTGACGAATCCCCCTGTGCAGATGCTCCATGCCTGTCTGGAGTCTGCAGGGGGATGGGAGGGACTGGTGTCGCGGCGGGGGAGCGCGCTGATGCAGGCAGGAGCCTCCGCACAGCCTGGGGACAGGTCCAGCAGCAGCAGAGCCTCCGGCTCAAGCAGTCCCAGCGCTGACATCACCGTGCTGTGGCTGCCGGAGTCAGAGGTCTGCTACTGCTGGAGCCGTCCCTGTCAGCTTGTCCCCCGCATATCTCTCCCCCCTCCAGTCCCCTCACCTCCCTCCCCTCACCTCCCTCCCCTCACCTCACCCCCAGCAGAAGCGCTTGCAGGGTGTTGCTGGGGTCGGAGCCGCTGCACTCTCACTGGTCCCGATCATCGGGATCAGTGTGCAGTGAATATATGAATATTAATGAGCGGCTCCGGCTCCCGGCCCCCTGCTGGCGAATGTGTAAAAAAAAAAAAAAAAAAAAATATTGTTTAAAAAAAATATATATATATTAAAAATATATTCATGTGCTGCACGTATATGAATAAAAATAGCATGCCCCTTCATAGGAAAAATATTCTGATTTTTGAACACAAAAAAAAAAATTAAAAACGCTTTAATTTAAAAGATCACATTACAGTTCACCTACAAAAGCTGCCGAATGCTAAACGGAGAATCATGGCGAAAATCAGTGGAGAAAGCAGTCCTCCATTTGAGCATTGAATACACTGTCGGCGAATTCCACTAAAAACCCCATTGAAAATCACAGGCGAATTGTGGAGAATCATTTACGGCGAATCGGCAGACATTCGCTGTTCATTTGTGGCGAATTGCCTCCATTGAATAGGGAGAATTGTTTTTTCTAACAGAAAATTCGCCGTAAACCCAGCGAATTGCCAGATTCACTGAAAAAAAACGGCGAATCTGAGGCATTGAATACTGGCCTTACACTTCAAAATTAAACTGGTTTTGCCGTGTAAATGATTGCCGCTTTAAATAAACTGGAGATTTCTTGCCAAATCTCTCACTTTCTGAATCTCTCATCATATTCTCATCCTATAGCTTTACATCCACTTCACATACACACACAGAAAAAAAAATAATAATAATTTTACTGTAGCATACTTGTAGTAAGATCTCCATTGCCCATTAACTATTAAAGTCCGGTGGAGGCCGGGGATGGTCGCATGCACGTGGAGCTCCGATCCCCCATCAACAAAATTCCACCATCCCCATCCTCCAGAGCAGCGTTCCACGGTGGTGGAGGAGGTGAGGGAGAAGGCAAAGGCAGCGCTGCGGCCCCCCCGGCCGCGAGGGCTGAGAGCCCCTTATGCAGGACGCCCCCCCCCCCCGGAAGAGGAAAGGAGAAGGAAGGATCCGCCGCAGCGCAACCAGGCCAGAGGCAGACAGCACGGCGGTCCCTGGCAGCGAGTGCTGAGAGCCCCAAAGCAGGATGGCTGGAAGCAGGATGGCTGGAAGCAGGCAGTGCGGCGCCCCCTAGCAGCACCATCTGCCTGGGGGGAAAGATAGCCGGCTCCTTCTCCCCATGGACGGGAGTGCCGAGGAGGTTCAGGCAAAGGAAGCAGGGATTTCCAGCCTGTAGGCCCCCCGGCAGACTGTACCAGCTCCGGGTGTAACCTCAAAGAGAGAAGGTATGGCTACACCACCTCGACCTGACCTCATGGACCCCTACCCCCCCCCCCCCATGACTCTCCTCCGGCCTCACTGACTCACTATCTCCACCCCCCACCCCATCCCATCACCCGCTCTGGCCTGTTGAGGTCTACTGCTGCTGTGAGCAGCAAGATGGTGCTACAAATGGCTGCCTATTTGTACCGCCGTGCACTTGTACCGCCGTGTCTCCCCAGTCTTCTGCACTGCACAGCAATGTATATCTGTAGTGTCCCTGCTGTATTGTTACCTACCTGGCTGTTGCGGCGACCAGTGGCGCTGCTGATGGCTGCCTAGGCACTGTGCAGCTCAGCGAATATATGTTCCCTGCGTCTATAACCCCCCAGGGTACATCTAGCCTATACCTGTATGTGTTATGTAAATCTGTACTGTCACTGTTTAACTGTACCTAACTGGCTGTTGCACAACAATCCAAACCAAATTCCTAGTATACACAAGTATACCTGGCCAATAAAGCTGATTCTGATTCTGAAATAAAATGGTGACTAGCGCAACCAGTGATCCAACTGCTTGCTTATATGAAATTGTGCAGGCTATTCATTCCTGATCGCTCCGCTGTGAATTTGCAGGATTGGTGATAATGGAACAACTGGGCATGTGTGCGGCTCTCAGAGCGCATGCGCAAAGCCATCCTGTGATGAAATCCTGCTACTTTTTTTTATCACTGGACATACGCAAGTTTATTGACAAGAAGCCAGCGTTTCCTGGGTGTGGTAAAAAGCCGTTTTCAGGGAGAGAAAAAATACAGGTGTACGCAGATTACAGATAAGGTGTGCGACTTCAGCTCTGATTGTGAGCGGCTTGCCTATGGATTTGCTGCTAATCGCAGGGCTGCCATATTTTCACAAACTTTTTGCAAGCCTTGCACAGTAATATGCAGGCTCACACAGGGCAGGATTTCACTTTGGCTTGACGGTGATTACCTGATCGCAGGGCTCTGCAAATTAGTAGGCCAGCGTTCAGGTCTGAGTAACCGATACAGTCCAGGCTTCGATAAATAAATAAATCCTCCTGATTACTTTGCCTCTTAAGGCCCATACACACACTGGGGGGTTATTCTGGTTAATTCGCAAGGCTGCGAATTAACGAGTCCACTAAACCCCACCTTGCGAATGGTGGCCCGACCGCCACCCATTTGCAAGGGCGATTCGCTTGCAGGGCCTTTGAGTGGCTGTTACACAGTAACATCCATTGGCAGCCTTGGGGGATCCTCCCACATCATTCGATGTTCGGCGACCATGGAATGATGGCGAATGTGCACGCATATACAAGAGACTCTCAATATATGTGTAGACGCTTGGGAGGAAGTGGGCGAGCAGCTGACATCCTGTGAAGTCAGCTGCCCGCCCCCCGTCCCAAGTCATCGGCCCATTAGCATGAGAGTGCCCAGCATTCTCATGGGAATGCCCATGAAACACCAGGCATTCCCATATGAAAATGGGCCATCCTGCCACCCCACGCCTCTGTCTGAACCCCGCCTGCACACTTGGGTGCGTGTGCCCGGCAAATGCACATGCGCAAAAAATAACCCTGCTCATGCGCATAAGCAACCATCGATGCCCTTGCAAAGACCAGTATGAGGACCACTAGGTGACCTTGAGCTGAAAGCCGATCAGTTTACTCGCCCGAGCTGCTTTCAGCTGTAAAGCCACCCTGTGTGTATACGGGGCAGCGCTGAGCACTGATGCACGCTCCTGCATCATCGGTGTCCATCATTACCAGCAGATAAGTGGCGGAGTGGACGGCTTTTCAAATTGTCCTGCCATGGAAAGTCCTCCACCCAGGGGAAAAAACGCTAAAACGGGTGAAAAGTCCTCAGTATGTATGTATGAGTGTTTTTCAGCGCAGCGATTTTCCCCATCATCTTTATCCATACGCGCTGGGCAAAAACGCCTAGTGTGTATGGTCCTTTAATCTATGAGAGCATAGCACAGTCAGACAATGACGATGAATCAATAAATAATATAGAACAAAGTGTTCTGCACAGTTCCTCTGTGGTCTTGTCAGCAAATGTGTTTTTGAGCATCAAGGGCTCAATTGTTGATGACACTACAGGAGCCTTATTCACCAAGTAACATCTTAAAATAGAGTGCCCTTAATAAAGATAGATACAGTGTTTATTGAATCAATACCATACAAGAATTGTCTCACTCGTCTGTCTCCAGTGACAGTATAATGATCTCACTGTGTATATTTTTTATCAATACTTTCCAATTTTCTAAGCAATAGATGTAAAACTGAAAATCATTTAGCTGTATAATAAGGTGAGGAAACAGATCTTTAAGATCATTTCCAATATACTAATGTGCAAACTATAAATAATTGAACATTCATATTTGAACATGTTGCTTATTTCACATGCAGTGGTAGCTATTTAAGAATCTCATAAAGCAAATGAAGTGAGAGGTGAAAAATATACTGTAAACACTAAATCAAAAAACATAAAAAAAAACCATAATCATATATATATATATATATATATATATATATATATATATATATATTTTTTTTATTTCTAGAAGGTGATTTTTGGTGATGATCCCTTTTTCTCTTCAAATTTAACCAAAATCGATAAATGAGGTACCATTTTAAAGATAAAACTTCTCTGCTTCTGAATAACTGTTAATTTGGAATTGCACATTATATTGTTTGTTTAAAAATGTAAGTTAAAAATGGACTTTTGGCCCTAGAATTATTTGCTTGGAGGTGTCGATACGGAACACTCAATGGGGCCTACACACGTAGCGATTAAAGGTTCCCGTACACGGTGCGATGATCGCACCCATTATTGGCTGGATCGCATCACAATGCATACGTTTTGTGTGCAATTTGCATGCGATCAGAAGGCAGTACAAAAAGTATGTGCATCACATACTTTTTGTAATGTGCAATGAGATGCCCGCGGGAGCGCGATGCAAACGCACCGTGTATGGGCACCTTTAGGGGCATTTTCTAAGCGATCTCACTAGATTGCTCTGAAAATGACCCTACGACGCTATGTGTGTAGGGGCCATAGCGATAGCAATGCGCATCCCCTGTTGGATATTAATGGGTCAGGGCCAGTGTTCTCACCGGAGAACACTGGCCCTGACAAATCGTTCAGCACACATTGCTGACACATCGCTGTGTGCTGAGCGATCTATCCGGGTGATCTAACATTGCTCAGGACGCTTCAGCATTTCCCTGTGTGTAGGCCGCTTAAGATGATCATTTAGCGCTCGGCTACTCAAATGACTACAAATGAACCAGTTCTTATTTCATCCTACTATAAACCACCAACCTTGCTATAAAATTAATTGTATTTTATTTGCATGCACAATTTTGCAAGTCCACCTGGTAAGTGTTATAAAACAGATGCATATCTCACTCATGGAAGCAAAAAACAGTTTGGTGTTATCTGGTAAAATACTGCAACTACAGTTGGGTACTCACCATATGATTCGCTGCTCTGCCAATATCGTTAACAATATCGTCAATGTTGCCAGATGAACGATCCAATGCACACACAATGAACGATATCGTTTATGATATCATTCAGAGACGTCACCTGGACCCCCGGTGAACACGCAGTTATTGATGATATACATTAAATGCATGTTCAGATGACATTGGGGTCATTAACCCCTTCCTGACAGAGCCAGTTTTTGCGTTCCTGACAGAGCCCTTTTTTTCAAATCTGACATGTATCACTTAAGTGGGGATAACTTTTTTTTGCTTTTACTTATCCCAGTGATTTTGAGATTTTTTTTTCGTGACACATTGTACTTCAAGTTAGTGGTAAATTTTCGTCGATACAGTCTGTGTTTTTTTGTGAAAAATACCAAAATGTCGGAAAAAAATGGAAAATTTAGCAATTTGCAAAATGTTAAATTTTCTGCTTGTGAGACAAATAATCATACCACTCAAAATAGTTAATAACTAACATAGACCATATGTCTACTTTATGTTTCCATCATTATTTCAACTTCCTTTTAATTTTTTTGGACACTAGGAGGCTTACAATATGAATAGCAAATTTTCAAATTTTCAAGAAAATTTCAAACACTGATTTTTTTAGGGACCAGTTCAGTTCTGATGTGACTTTGAGGGACTTGTATGTGAGACACCCCCATAAATGATGCCATTTCAAAAACTGCACCCCTCACAGTATTCAAAACAGCATTTTGGAAGTTTGTTAGCCCTTTAGGTGTTTCACAGGAATTAAAACAAAGTGTAGGTGAAATTTCAAAATTTCATTTTTTTTGCAGATTTGCAATTTTAATACATTTTTCTAAGGAACACAGTACATTTTACTAGAGAAATGTGACTAAAAATTGATTCCCCCAATTCTTTTGTTTTCATAAATATCCTATATGTGGCCCTAGTGTGCACGTTGACCAAACCACAGGCTTCATAATAGAAGGAGCACCTGCTTGATTTTGGAGCCTCCTTTTTATGAGATTATTTTTTAGGCACCATGTAGGTTTCTAGGCACCATAAGATGCTAAAATTTAGGAACCCCCCCACAAGTGACCCCATTTTGCAAACTACACCCCTCAGGGAATTCATCTAGGGGTATAGTGTACATTTCAAACACCCAGGGGTTTCACCAATTGTGGTACAACTGGGCAGTGAAAATGAAAAATTAAATTTTTTACACAAAAATGCAGTTCTGGCTCAAAATTTTTCATTTTCAGAAGGTATGAAGGAGAAAAAGCACCCCAAAATCTGTGCCCCAATTTCTCCCGAGTACGGCAATGCCTCACTTGTGACCAAAAAATACCATTTGGGTGCATGGCAGGACTCAGAAAGGAAGGAGTGATTTTTGGATTTTGCAGCTCAGATTCTGGTGGAATGTTGGTGGGTGCTATGTTGCATTAGCAAGACCCCCCAAGCACCAATACAGTGGAACCCCCCCACAAGTGACCCCATTTTGCAAACTACACCCCTCAGGGAATTCATCTAGGGGTATAGTGTACATTTCAAACCCCCAGGGGTTTCACCAATTTTGATACAACTGGGCAGTGAAAATGAAAAATTACATTTTTTTACACAAAAATGCAGTTCTGGCTCAAAATTTTTCATTTTCAGAAGGTATGAAGGAGAAAAAGCACCCCAAAATCTGTGCCCCAATTTCTCCCGAGTACGGCAATGCCTCACATGTGACCAAAAAATACCATTTGGGTGCATGGCAGGACTCAGAAGGGAAGGAGTGATTTTTGGATTTTGCAGCTCAGATTCTGGTGGAATTTTGGTGGGTGCTATGTCGCATTAGCAAGACCCCCCAAGCACCAATACAGTGGAACCCCCCCACAAGTGACCCCATTTTGCAAACTACACCCCTCAGGGAATTCATCTAGGGGTATAGTGTACATTTCAAACCCCCAGGGGTTTCACCAATTTTGATACAACTGGGCTGTGCAAATGCAAAATTACATTTTTTACACAAAAATGCAGTTCTGGCTCAAAATTTTTCATTTTCACAAGGAATGAAGGAGACAAAGCACCCCAAAATCTGTGCCCCAATTTCTCCCGAGTACGGCAATGCCTCACATGTGACCAAAAAATACCATTTGGGTGCATGGCAGGACTCAGAAGGGAAGGAGTGATTTTTGGATTTTGCAGCTCAGATTCTGGTGGAATTTTGGTGGGTGCTATGTCGCATTAGCAAGACCCCCCAAGCACCAATACAGTGGAACCCCCCCACAAGTGACCCCATTTTGCAAACTACACCCCTCAGGGAATTCATCTAGGGGTATAGTGTACATTTCAAACCCCCAGGGGTTTCACCAATTTTGATACAACTGGGCAGTGAAAATGAAAAATTACATTTTTTTACACAAAAATGCAGTTCTGGCTCAAAATTTTTCATTTTCAGAAGGTATGAAGGAGAAAAAGCACCCCAAAATCTGTGCCCCAATTTCTCCCGAGTACGGCAATGCCTCACATGTGACCAAAAAATACCATTTGGGTGCATGGCAGGACTCAGAAGGGAAGGAGTGATTTTTGGATTTTGCAGCTCAGATTCTGGTGGAATTTTGGTGGGTGCTATGTCGCATTAGCAAGACCCCCCAAGCACCAATACAGTGGAACCCCCCCACAAGTGACCCCATTTTGCAAACTACACCCCTCAGGGAATTCATCTAGGGGTATAGTGTACATTTCAAACCCCCAGGGGTTTCACCAATTTTGATACAACTGGGCTGTGCAAATGCAAAATTACATTTTTTACACAAAAATGCAGTTCTGGCTCAAAATTTTTCATTTTCACAAGGAATGAAGGAGACAAAGCACCCCAAAATCTATGCCCCAATTTCTCCCGAGTACGGCAATGCCTCACATGTGACCAAAAAATACCATTTGGGTGCATGGCAGGACTCAGAAGGGAAGGAGTGATTTTTGGATTTTGCAGCTCAGATTCTGGTGGAATTTTGGTGGGTGCTATGTCGCATTAGCAAGACCCCCCAAGCACCAATACAGTGGAACCCCCCCACAAGTGACCCCATTTTGCAAACTACACCCCTCAGGGAATTCATCTAGGGGTATAGTGTACATTTCAAACCCCCAGGGGTTTCACCAATTTTGATACAACTGGGCAGTGAAAATGAAAAATTACATTTTTTTACACAAAAATGCAGTTCTGGCTCAAAATTTTTCATTTTCAGAAGGTATGAAGGAGAAAAAGCACCCCAAAATCTGTGCCCCAATTTCTCCCGAGTACGGCAATGCCTCACATGTGACCAAAAAATACCATTTGGGTGCATGGCAGGACTCAGAAGGGAAGGAGTGATTTTTGGATTTTGCAGCTCAGATTCTGGTGGAATTTTGGTGGGTGCTATGTCGCATTAGCAATACCCCCCAAGCACCAATACAGTGGAACCCCCCCACAAGTCACCCCATTTTGCAAACTACACCCCTCAGGGAATTCATCTAGGGGTATAGTGTACATTTCAAACCCCCAGGGGTTTCACCAATTTTGATACAACTGGGCAGTGAAAATGAAAAATTACATTTTTTTTACACAAAAATGCAGTTCTGGCTCAAAATTTTTCATTTTCAGAAGGTATGAAGGAGAAAAAGCACCCCAAAATCTGTGCCCCAATTTCTCCCGAGTACGGCAATGCCTCATGTGTGACCAAAAAGTGGCAGGACTCAGAAGGGAAGGAGTGATATTTGGATTTTGCAGCACAAATTCTGGTGGAATGTTGGTGGGTGCTATGTCGCATTAGCAAGACCCCCAAAGCACCCATACAGTGGAACCACCCCACAAGTGACCCCATTTTGCAAACTACACCCCTCAGGGAATTCATCTAGGGGTATAGTGTACATTTCAAACCCCCAGGGGTTTCACCAATTTTGATACAACTGGGCAGTGAAAATGAAAAATTACATTTTTTTACACAAAAATGCAGTTTTTGGCTCAAAATTTTTCATTTTCAGAAGGTATGAAGGAGAAAAAGCACCCCAAAATCTGTGCCCCAATTTCTCCCGAGTACGGCAATGCCTCACATGTGACCAAAAAATACCATTTGGGTGCATGGCAGGACTCAGAAGGGAAGGAGTGATTTTTGGATTTTGCAGCTCAGATTCTGGTGGAATTTTGGTGGGTGCTATGTCGCATTAGCAAGACCCCCCAAGCACCAATACAGTGGAACCCCCCCACAAGTGACCCCATTTTGCAAACTACACCCCTCAGGGAATTCATCTAGGGGTATAGTGTACATTTCAAACCCCCAGGGGTTTCACCAATTTTGATACAACTGGGCAGTGAAAATGAAAAATTACATTTTTTTTACACAAAAATGCAGTTCTGGCTCAAAATTTTTCATTTTCAGAAGGTATGAAGGAGAAAAAGCACCCCAAAATCTGTGCCCCAATTTCTCCCGAGTACAGCAATGCCTCATGTGTGACCAAAAAGTGGCAGGACTCAGAAGGGAAGGAGTGATATTTGGATTTTGCAGCACAAATTCTGGTGGAATGTTGGTGGGTGCTATGTCGCATTAGCAAGACCCCCAAAGCACCCATACAGTGGAACCACCCCACAAGTGACCCCATTTTGCAAACTACACCCCTCAGGGAATTCATCTAGGGGTATAGTGTACATTTCAAACCCCCAGGGGTTTCACCAATTTTGATACAACTGGGCAGTGAAAATGAAAAATTACATTTTTTTACACAAAAATGCAGTTTTTGGCTCAAAATTTTTCATTTTCAGAAGGTATGAAGGAGAAAAAGCACCCCAAAATCTGTGCCCCAATTTCTCCCGAGTACGGCAATGCCTCACATGTGACCAAAAAATACCATTTGGGTGCATGGCAGGACTCAGAAGGGAAGGAGTGATTTTTGGATTTTGCAGCTCAGATTCTGGTGGAATTTTGGTGGGTGCTATGTCGCATTAGCAAGACCCCCCAAGCACCAATACAGTGGAACCCCCCCACAAGTGACCCCATTTTGCAAACTACACCCCTCAGGGAATTCATCTAGGGGTATAGTGTACATTTCAAACCCCCAGGGGTTTCACCAATTTTGATACAACTGGGCAGTGAAAATGAAAAATTACATTTTTTTTACACAAAAATGCAGTTCTGGCTCAAAATTTTTCATTTTCAGAAGGTATGAAGGAGAAAAAGCACCCCAAAATCTGTGCCCCAATTTCTCCCGAGTACAGCAATGCCTCATGTGTGACCAAAAAGTGGCAGGACTCAGAAGGGAAGGAGTGATATTTGGATTTTGCAGCACAAATTCTGGTGGAATGTTGGTGGGTGCTATGTCGCATTAGCAAGACCCCCAAAGCACCAATACAGTGGAACCACCCCACAAGTGACCCCATTTTGCAAACTACACCCCTCAGGGAATTCATCTAGGGGTATAGTGTACATTTCAAACCCCCAGGGGTTTCACCAATTTTGATACAACTGGGCAGTGAAAATGAAAAATTACATTTTTTTACACAAAAATGCAGTTCTGGCTCAAAATTTTTCATTTTCAGAAGGTATGAAGGAGAAAAAGCACCCCAAAATCTGTGCCCCAATTTCTCCCGAGTACGGCAATGCCTCATGTGTGACCAAAAAGTGGCAGGACTCAGAAGGGAAGGAGTGATATTTGGATTTTGCAGCACAAATTCTGGTGGAATGTTGGTGGGTGCTATGTCGCATTAGCAAGACCCCCAAAGCACCAATACAGTGGAACCCCCCACAAGTGACCCCATTTTGCAAACTACACCCCTCAGGGAATTCATCTAGGGGTATAGTGTACATTTCAAACCCCCAGGGGTTTCACCAATTGTGGTACAACTGGGCAGTGAAAATGAAAAATTACATTTTTTTACACAAAAATGCAGTTCTGGCTCAAAATTTTTCATTTTCAGAATGTATGAAGGAGAAAAAGCACCCCAAAATCTGTGCCCCAATTTCTCCCGAGTATGGCAATGCCTCATATGTGACCAAAAAATACCAGTTGGGTGCATGGCAGGACTCAGAAGGGAAGGAGTGATTTTTGGATTTTGCAGCTCAGATTCTGGTGGAATGTTGGTGGGTGCTATGTGGCATTAGCAAGACCCCCGAAGCACGGTGAAATGATGAACCTAATAATCCATAGATGTGTGGTATATTTTAAAACACTCCTTTATACATAGGCCGGGTTTGTCGGGGCAAGTTTCACAGTGGAAAATAGTTTCCTTTCTTATTCCCTTTTTATAGCAAACTTTGCACCTTTTATGTGTCCTGCCCTTTCTTGCAGAGGAGGGGATTTCGTTCGAAAAATGCTGCCCTGGTACAATACGGGGGCCAGTACTAGAAGTACTGGGGCCCTCTGCCTGCTGGTTCCCAAATATTAGGCCCTTTATGACTTCCTCTTGAAAGTGCATAAATGTCCCCCTCTGGCCGGTAGAACGGAATAGCACGTAAGCGTTATACAGTGCCATCTGGATGATATACACGGCCAGCTTCTTGTACCAGATTTTTGTTTTCCGCAGGGCACTGTACGGCTTCAGTACCTGATCTGAAAGATCCACTCCGCCCATGTACCTATTGTAATCCAGGATACAATTAGGTTTTGAGGTGTGGGTACTGGTACATCCCTCTTGTCCTTATATTTGACCAACAACATATTTTCGGTGCATATTCCCCTGCTTTCACCCCTTCTCATTACTTGGGCAATGTGCGTTTTTGGGAGGCCTCTTTGGTTCTTGCGCACAGTACCGCAAGCTGCTGTACCTCTTGAACCAAGGGCCTTAAACAGGGGGATGCTAGTGTAAAAGTTATCCACATAGAGGTGATAACCTTTATCCAGGAAGGGGTGCACTAAATCCCAGACAATTTTTCCACTAACACCTACGAGGGAGGGGGGGCATTCTGGCGGTTCAATTCTTGAATCCTTCCCTTCATATACCCTAAACCTGTGAGTGTACCCTGAGGTGCTTTCACACAGCTTATACATTTTTATGCCATACCTTGCCCTCTTACTGGGAAGATACTGGCGGAATTTAACCCTTCCTTTAAAATGTATAAGGGACTCGTCTATGCAAATGAATTTATCTGGGATGTACATCTCTTCAAATTTGGCACTGAAATGATCAATGACCGGCCTGACTTTGAATAGCCGGTCAAAGGTGGGATCATCTCTGGGTGGGCACTGTGCATTATCGTTGTAATGCAAAAATTTAAGGATCGTCTCAAATCGAGCCCGGGGCATGGCCATACGGTAAAATGGGGTGCTGTACAGAACATCTGTACTCCAATATTGCCTAATTTCTGGCTTTTTTACTATGCCCATATGAAACACCAGACCCCAAAACGTCATCATCTCTACTGCATCTACAGGGGTCCACCTAGCAAATGATGACGTGGGGTTTTGAGCAATAAACTGCTGGGCATATAAATTAGTTTGGTCCACCATTAAATTTATAAAATCATCAGAGAAAAATCATTTGAAAAAGTCAATTTCTCTGAGACCTGTGGAATCAAATTGGATTCCTGGCATGGCCAAAAACTCAGGAACCTGGGGCTCAAAATTGTCTGGTGGTGGGGTCCATACGAGATCAATTATTGGGGGGGGGGTCTCAGCTGCTCTACGGGGGCATCTTTGAGGGGGTCCCTCATCACCAGAGGAGGAAGAGGAGCTTAAGATGAATCCTTCAAATTCCCCGCTTGCATCACTGGCTGTGTCAGAGTCAGAGGCAAGCATGGCATATGCCTCCTCCGCTGAATACATTCTTCTGGATGACTGGGATGACATTTGGGATGACATTTGGGATGCCATTTTTATTTTTGTGTTACTGGTAGTGAAATGTTTCAACACGTGTATAGTGTAGGGGGGGGGGGGGGGGTACAAACTTTATTTCAACCCGGGGGGTATGTAGTGTGTAGTGTGTATGTAGTGCAGAAAAAAAAAAATACTTTATACAAAAAAAAAAAAATTGAAGGGGTTAAAAAAAAAAATTGAAGGGGTTAAAAAAAAAAAATTGAAGGGGTTAAAAAAAAAAAAAGGTCCTGCGCCAAAAATTGAGCACAGATGTTGGTCAGTAACGTCCGTCACTGAACAGCGCTCAAAGGCAACAGGAATTTGATCAAAAAAAAAAAAAAATAGATCAACCCTGTGCCGAAAAAGCTGATCAGTGATGTACGTCACTGATCAGCGCACAGTGGCCACAGGACACCCACAAAATCACAGTGTGTGTAAAAAAAAAATTAAAAAAAGACCCCACAGCACCCACAAAAAAAAAAAAGGTGATCAGTGATGCGACACTGATTACCAGTGAGGGGCAGCAGGTGCACAACCTTTGGTGCAACTGACAGTGCAACTGGCAGCAACTGACAGGTATATATAAAAAAAAAAAAACCTCTGCACCCCCAAAAAGTTGCTGATCACCTCAGATATAGTGATCAGCACAAAAGGCGGGGGCAGCAGACACAAAATTTAGCACTCTCTATCACTCTCTGTCACTATCTCTCTCTGGGGTGAATTTATGAAGCTTGGAGAAGTGTTATCTATCCCCATAAAGAACGTTATGAGCAAGGTGATAATGGTTCAGCCAATCAGCTACAATATGTAAATTGACAGGTAAGAGCTGATTGGCTGAACCATTATCACCTTGCTCATAACGTTCTTTATGGGGACAGATAACACTTCTCCAAGCTTCATAAATTCACCCCTCTATCTCTCTATCTCTCACTATCTATCACTCTATGACACTGCAGCAGCAGCACTGACAGTTATATATATGAAAAATAACCCCTGCACCCCCAAAAAGTTGCTGGGGGTGCACAAAAGGGGGGCAGCAGACACAAAATATAGCAGTCTCTATAACTCTCTGTCACTATCTCTCTCTATCTCTCTATCTCTCTATCTCTCACTATCTATCACTCTATGACACTGCAGCAGCAGCACTGACAGGTATATATATATATAAAAAAAAACCTGCGCCCCCAAAAAGTTGCTGATCAGTTAATTTATACTGATCAGCACAAAAGGGGGGGCAGCAGTCAGTTATATAAAAAATATATAGCACAATCTGTCACTATCTCTCTATCTCTCTCTCTCTATCTCTCTCTATCTCTCTCTATCTCTCTATCTATAACTCTATTACACTGCAGCAGCACAAAATATAGCACTCTCTGTCACTAGGCCTCTCTATCTATCTCTATCTCTCTCTCTCTATCTCTCTATCTAATAACTCGCAGCAGCACAACACAGCACAACACAGCACAGGATGTCACAAGAAGAAGCAAGATCCAGGCAGTGATCAGGTAAGTATTTAGCAAGGTTCTGGTCAGTATATGGCGGCAGCTGGGCACGGTGACCGCACTGCACGCAATTCCAGACCGGAATGGCGTCTGCAGTGCAGTCACCGTTAGTTTAAACCCCCCTCCATGGCTGTGATTGGTCCGTCGGTCCGACGAACCAATCACGGCCTTTGGGGGCGGGCGGGGTGAGGTGGGGTGACACCAGTGTCACCCTTACACCCCGCGGTGATTGGTGCTGTACTTTACAGCACCAATCACCTCCGATCCCGTGTCACCGGCGAACGTTATTCGCCGGTGACACAGAAAACGCTGTGAATGGCTGTTCACACTGAACAGCCAATCACAGCGATCGCCGACGGGGGGGCGGCATCGCAGCCCCCCTTGGGCATGCAGGGACATGTCTGCTGTCAGGGACAGCAGACATCGTCCCTCTGTCACTGCGTCTCTAGACGCAGTGACAGTTTGAAGTCATGACGTATATATACGTCATGTGTCGGGAAGTACTTCCCGGCCATGACGTATATATACGTCAAATGTCGGGAAGGGGTTAATAACCTGCAGGAGTGCGCATCGTTAACGATATAGTGGGTACACGATAATATAATTTGCAAATGGTGCATGGTGTGTACCCAGCTTTACACTCTTTGCTAATATGTCATATATTTAAGGCTCTGTCTAATTCAAAAGCAAATTCCCATTTACATGAAAGAAAGTATTTAAAATTTACTCAATATGATTACACTAATAAAATGTATTGAAGGTAAAATAACATTGGTCAATGTAAAAAATAATAGATAACTTCTGATCTTAGGAAACCAGATGGTACTTGTGTAGTTTCACGGCGCCCGATATATCGGATGCGATATCGGACGAATATATATTTAAAGGATAATGTATCCGAATCTCCTTTCCCCCAGCATTATACGGAAAAAGTTGTTTTCTGCATATATTGAACGTATAATGCGCCACACTATGCTGTATATATATAGGATTCCAAGCTGAGTTGGACGGGATTAATAAAAAGGTGATGTTCGTGTAACTTGCAGAGCTGGCCTTATCACTAGATCGGGTACATTTACTACAATTGGAGTTCTATTGAAGTTGGAATGTTGCCCATAGCAACCAATTAGATTTACTTAGCACCTTCTATAAGATATGCTATGGGCAACATCATATCTTCAATAGAACTCCCATCCTAGTAAATGAACCCCATCTAGTGATCATGCCAACTCTGAAAGCTAGGGATCTAGGGGCTGAAACTAGGATTTTGTCACCTGGGGCAAGGCAGTAATTCGCATACCCCCCCGAAGTCCAATTGCCAACATGATTAATGTTAACGCTGATATTATGCTGACATTGTCAGGATGTGTATAATATTGTTTTAACTTGAATCTAACTTTAAGCATAACCCTAGCTGAAGCCTAATGCTAACCCTAATCTAACCATAGCCCAGCAGAAAATTCTATTGCCCTTTACAACGGTTGACAGCGATAGAACAAACTGGGTAACAGACAGACAGACATTAAGGTAGGAGGGCCCTGCTGCAAACTTACAATCTATAGGGTCATGCGTTCATTTCCCTCCTACCTTGTGAGATATACGGTAAAGTAAACAGATTGCATTTTCTTCCAAGTCTACATGAGCCCCATACAGCTGCCAAGCTGTAAACCAACCAGCCCTGTTCTAGCCACACACCTCCTATTCTCTACCCCCTCCACCGACTGCCTATAAGATGGCGAAGCATCTTCAAGATTAAGGGCAGATTCTCTAAGCTTCAAAAGTGATAAAATAAAGAGTGATAAAAAGCCAGCCAATCTGCTCCTGCCTGACATTTTTCATACACAGCTTGTGATATAACATGTAGGAGCTGATTGGCTGGCTGTTTATCACTCTCCATTTTATCACTTTTGAAGGTTAGTACATCTGGCCCAAAGTGTTTGAGTTTCAAAGCCCTACATGAACAAGGCCCAAGCAACCTGACGCAGCTTCTGATTCCATACTGTCCCAGCTGAGTACTGCAATATGTAGATGAAGGACTTTTAGCAGTATCTAGAATCTCCCGTAATTCATCTGGGGGTCGGGTCTTTTAACCATGCGGCTCTTACACAGTTCGAGAGACCCACCACTCTAGAATCCTTCAAAAACACACTCAAGTCTTTCCTGTTAACTCAATCATTTCTGTAATTCCAGTAAGTATAGTTTATGAAAAGCTTTTCTGTACTTCATTGTTCCTGTACTGTATTACATTTATTCTATCTGTTAAGTGCTTTGAGTCCTATTGGAGAAAGAGCGCTATATAAATTAAATTATTATTATGCTTAAATATCTATTTAAATGCTCATATTTCTGATGGTTCAGTGTATTCAGAATATGGGGGTTTCCAAACGTGTCTTCCTAAAATCTCCATTGCCAAGCGTAGCGCACAACAGAGCAGAGCCCAAACCCCCAAAGTATCTCTTAGCAGTGTTCAGACTAATCCTGCAGGACTCAGAGTGAGATGTATAAGTGCTGATGTAAAATGTTGGCTTCTGCGCCCAATTCCCCAGGCAGGGACAGATCATATTAATGATTACATTTCCAAGCACAAACTTAGCATTGCCAAGGATGAAGAGGAGGAAGGAGACTAAGTGCATGGAGGTGCGCAAATACTCCCTTTGCCTCTGAGTGTAACCTAGAAAAGGCCTGAGCCCAAGTGATCGTCATGATAGATAAGCAAATCATTTGGGACTATCTAAAATGACAAGTGAATAGCTTAATTATGTACAGAATGGAAATCTGTATAATAGTACAGCATCTGCACCTTGAAATGGTGCCGACAAAGCTCTTATAAACGCTACTTAGTACACACTGTAAAAAAAACATACATGCCTTCAATACAAATAAATCTTGTTTTCAATCTTTCGCCCATCCATCTGATCACCATTTGTGGAAGTCAGGTGTGATTTCTTAACCCTTTGTGTGCCAACGTTGTAAGTATGTTACCATTAGCTGCTAATTCGTCCATTAAATCTCTGCATTTCTTAGGTAGGTATACATTATGCAATAATTGAGATGAAGAACTGCACACTCAGGTAATTGCATATTGTGTGCACAGCACCCAGAAATGATTATTCTTTAAAGAACCTTTAAGGCCCATACACACTGGGCGATTTTGAGCTGAAAGCAGCTCAGTTTTCTCATTTGAGCTGCTTTCAGTCTAAAAGCAGCCCAGTGTGTATGGAACAGCAGTAAGCAGTGAGTGCCGATGCTCGCTCCCGCATCATCGCCGGTCACCGACGTTCATCCACTGGGGTTTTGTGAGGAAATTATTGAAAGGGCTGTTGTTCAATGATTATTGAAGGGGGGACACTATAGGGGAAATTTACTAAGAATACGAACACGAAAATTCATATTTGTATTCTTAATACGAATGCATACGACTGGCATTTCCGTCGCATGGCATTTACGAATTCGTATTCGGAAAAATTACGAATAAGTCGTATTTGACTGATTCCTATTTTCCTATGGCGTATGGATTTGTATTTTCTCCACTAGGTGCCTAGCGGCCAATGGGGAGCCACTAGGCCGCTAGCCGGCCAATAGCAGCATTCGACAGAAGGAGCAGCACGAAGTTCGGCTTGGATCGGGATTTGTTTGTTTGCCAAGTCCCCCTGGATGGGTACATGGACAGAAGCGGACCGATCTACACCCTTGTAAGTATAATTTCCTTGCATGCGGGGGAGGCTTGCTGGGACTCACAGTTCCACAGCAATATACAATAGTTTTTTCTGTTTTTACACCATTTTTCAGCCCGCTGTCCACTGCCCAGGGGCACTGGGGACAGCCCCAGGCTTCAGCCTGGGCAGGTAAATTCTGGAGGTGGGGACCCCTTTATTTGGGGGTCCACACTCCCCCAGGCCCCCTGACCAGGCTGACCGGTCAGGGGATAATGTTTTGCCGCGGGACTTTATATAATAAGTGTCTCCTGCTGGCTGGTTGGGCCTGGTGCTGGTTCTTAAAATACGGGGGACCCCTATTCATTTTGTCCCCCGTATTTTGGGAACCAGGACCGGCCCTTGGGCCTGGTGCTGGTGTTAAAAAATAAGGGGAACCCCAACTTGATTGTTTCCCTGATTTTTTAAAACCAGGATCGGCTCTTTGAGCCTGGGGCTGTTTATAGCCGTGGGGGGGACCCAACGCCATTTTTTTAATTTATTTATTTTTCTATTTTTTTTTACAATAAAGCCTGCACGTATTTGACTGATCCGTGCAGGCTTCTACCAAATACGCCAGGAAAATGAAGTGTATTTTCCCGGTGTATTTGGCCGGCATTTAGCGGCCATTTACCGCTACTTAGCGGCCGTATTTTCAATATGACTGCTTACTAAATTAGGAATCACCATTCTTTTGGTGATTCCTATTCTTATTCTTTCTATGGCGTATACATTAGTATTTGTAAAGACAAATACCAATGTGCCATGAATACGAATTTATGTATTTTCTGGATTGTAAATCCCGAAAATATGAATTAGTAAAAATAGGTGTATTTACGAATTTAGTTTAGTAAATTTCCCCCTATGAGAGGTAGAAATTTGTACCTTGTTGGATGTTGCCCGATTGTTGCTGTTGTGGAGAGGTACCTAGAACTGCTCAAGCTTCAGGATCCCAAAAATGTAAGTCCGCCACTGTCAGTAACTGTGCATAGGAGATCCTCCCATACATCAACATTAGTGAGAAGGGAAGGAATCACATACACAGAAGTGGTTCTCAACCATGACCAGGGCTGGATTAAGCCTTCGGAGGGCCTGGGTCACTTTAGACATACAGTATATGCTAAAATACACATAAAAAGCCTTTTTTCTCCCTCTGTACCTTTCTCTGTAAGATCCCTGACAGGCTCAGCATTGCCTCTGATTAAAAACCCTCCCATAACGAGGCCACTGGTGCTGCTGTCCTCCATGGGTCTGAGAAGCATATCATGAGCTCCACCATGCAGAGCTCAGCACAAGCCTCTCAGCCCCTGAACTCTTGTGCAAAGTCTCATGGGATGCTCAGCACCATTAATCATTGTCACATTAGCAGATAGATGAAGCTGCAGTACTCCCCCCACTCCCAAGGCACAAAACCTTTAGCTAAAAAAAAAAAGCCAACCATAGGGGGCCCTTAGATAGAGAGGGACCCAGGGGTACTGACCCCCGGAGCCCCCCACCCTCTTAATCCAGCCCTGATCATCACTGCTTGTGGTAAAAAATGATAAGTGCTGTTTGGACTTCAAATCTCTTAGGTTGTTAATGGAAAGAAGAAAGAGTAGATAAGGTACTACACTATGGAGGTCAATCCTGCTAAAATCTGGCCACTTGTGATCTCACAGTTCTGCTTGTTGGGGGAAGTCTTTTATCCTTTAAGACAGTGGTTCCCAACCTGGGATACTGTGTACGCTGCAGACTGGTTGAGGGTACTTTAGAATAATATTGGTAATGGCAAAAGAAGAGGAAGAAGTCTAACGATGTTGGAATGTCTTCTTCTGCTGTGAAGATCATCCACGTGACATCACCAGTTACGTCTACAGAGTCCTCAGCATCTCTTTGTGCTTTTGCACGACCAGCAATCCACTTGGAGCTACCCACGCTGTCCCCAGTCATCAGTGTTCTTCTGCGCCACACTGACTCAGATGGAGGAAGCAGCAGAATTAAGCCTACAGGCGTTAGCAGGAACACCGGAGACAGTACACAGCCAGCCTCCATACACAGAGGGACCTGATTCCTGACCGCACACTACTCCTCCGCTACTCCTTAAAGTAAGGACAGGCATTATGATATGCATACTGCTCACTTCTGCTCCACTCATTAGTACTGTGGATATTTCAAATTGAGAGGAGGGATGTACTCATACATGAAAAGCCTAATCAAGGGGTACAAGAGAGAAAAAAGTTTGGAAACCGCTGCTTTAAGATGATGAACATGAGCTTATGTAGCCTCCTGACTGTAAGCCTACTGTATATAAAGGAACAGTGGGGAGCATTTTACATACTATACGGTCTGCGTTGTTATTCCGCATTGCTGACTCACAGTCCTACTGAGTATTTGAGTTCAATTTGTGGCCGAGACAGCATAAATTCACATGAGGTGAATGTGAACTATGCAGACCTGGATTTAGAGCAGCAGCAGGATAATTAGATCCAGTCCAGGTTTCCTACGCTGATATGATCAGGGTTTGGCTGATTAGCAGCACCTGTGGCTGTCTGTTAAATCTTTGTCCAGGGCAGAGGGTAATTGCTCTTGATGGTGGAATGGCCGCCCAGGTGATAGGCTGGTGGTGTGGGCTACGGTAAGGCCATTGGAAGCTCTGAGGAGTTTGGTGAACTGTGCTGCGGACACCTGTAATAATGTTATCTGCTACAAAAAAAGCCTCAGACTGCATCTGTGTACGGTATATTTAATTCAATGGGGTTGATGTATGAAGTGTCGTTATGGGGAGAAGGGGTATCAGCGCACGTTATTTGCACTGATAACACTTTTCCCCTATGTATGGCCATAGCAGGCCAATATGCAGTGCAAATGTATGAATGGTCAGCAGCGCTGACCGTTCGGCCCCCTGTTGCTCTCCAATTCACTAGCTGCAGGGTGGTGAAGCCCTATGTCCACAGCAGGGACAGCACTGTTACTGCTGCTGGCTCGGGCTGCGCTGGAGATCCTGCGAGAGTAGCGAGATTCTGCACATGCCCAGTCCAGCCAGCCAGGGGGGGAGGAGACAGGGTGTTAGTGTAAGCCGAGGCGCTGTCTACTCAAGGGGACATCGCCGGAGGGGGGGGAGTTTGCGCTCCCCCGCTTCGGCGGGCAAGATGTTAATAGCTCTTGACGTGTCCCTTCCTACTTCGCCTCGTTAATGAGTGTAATAAAGTGTTATAATAATCACTGCCATAATACATCTACCTGTTTGCTACAAAATGAACATCTACAAACAAGAATAACCAAGCTAAACTGACGCCAGTATTATTGCACTGAGAAATATTTTACTTGTGAAATCATAATTACATTTTATTTATAAAATGGACAGCGGGTTCACTTGTTGGCAATTAATGTTGGTACACAATGTAATGTTCAGCTTTTATCATTACATTAGTGTTACTAGTACTTCTTTTATATTGAACAAACTTGTATAAGGGCTATATAATATAGTGTTAATATAGTAACGTGTCCATATATGCATATATTTAAATCATTAGCACCAATTCAGTAAGTTACCATCACTATATTATGTTGCGTGTTTTATATTTATTTGTATTATAAACCCAACAATGCACATAAACACTGGAGTAAGGATACCCTACACCCCGTTTTGCTTTTTGACAATTAGAATTCTTGTCCATCCTTATTTCTGACCCCATGCAAGGCACAAAACATTAATATGGGCTGCCAATGTCATAGTCATCCACCCAATGTCAGCGTACGGAGTTCAATAGTGCATTACAGGTAATAAAGACCACAGGTTTCCTGTGACTTTCCTGTGTCAGGGTGATCTCTCGGGAACAAAAGGTGATTTTCCCCCCACACACACACACACACACAGGTTTTCATTCAGTCTAGCAGATGATCCATCAGCTCAAATATGAACAGGTTTAGAAAAGATTATTGTGTTTATTCTAATCCGCTGCATAACGTGCTGGGAAACCATATTTCCCCTAACTTTTCTTAAAAAAAAAAAAAAAAAGATATTTATTTGAAAATGTTACCCTTGCGCACACAAAGCGCTTAGCATACAACACATTCTTTTGCATTTTAATAAAAGTAGGAATAAAATATTCATAAAGTGAACTGCTATAATAAGAAGCTTAAACCTTGCATAAGATGAACATACAATAAGGTACATTAACCAAGGAAATGTTTTCACATATAAAAAGAGAAAAGGGAAGTGCGCAACCAGAACAAATAACACAAACATACAATTCTTTTTTATCCATTTCCACAGTTATTATAGATTACATTAAATTGTGTTTACAGTACAGTAATACAAGCATTACTTATGAAGAGCTTAAACCTAGAGAATGTAGTGTTTAATGCAGTGTAAATGGAAACTGTCACCTTGATTGCTGGTCTCTGTATGACAGGGTTACCTAGGCAGCACAAAGTACAGGGTACATACAACTTTAATACAGTATTATTAGCAGGCTTCCCTTGGTAGGATGATAATAAAACAATCTACTGTATGCTGGAAATGACCTAAAAATAAAGTAATGGAGGCGCTAGGGACTTTGGAGGGTTAATCAGAAAGGAATGAAATAAGAACATGTACCGTATCCAGTGAGAGGAGACCCCCTGCCTCTGCTGCAGGTCCTGGCTGGGCTGGCTGGCATAGACACAGCTGTCTCTGGACGAGAGGAGTTGGAATTAATATCCCCGGCATCACTCAGCGTATTCTTTGTATCGATGGACTTATAGTGCCTGAGCTCCAGAGCCCCCCCAGCAAACTCCTGCAGGGGGCTGCATTTAGCACTCAGCGTTCTCCTGTGCGAGCCCTGCATGGCTGACACATTCTGCCAGACCCACTGGAAGAAGAACTCTCCCAGGTCAGGTGCCCTGGGGTCCAGGACTTCTTGATGGGCGCGATAAGTGATCTTCGTGTACACAGCAGCCTTCTCTGTCCAACTGTTCTCCGCCTGTTACAGTGTGTGTTGTTGCAGAACAAAAGCCCTCAGCACTGGATAAGATTTATTATTGTATTTAATCCAGAGTAATGATCCGTGATCTGCAATCCATGTGTATATTACAGTAGTCACAGGGCCCCTTATTACATGCCACAGCCTAACAATCTAAGATTAGGCTCGCTCATCCCTGCCGGTGAGGAAGGAGAGACACTCCGTTTTGATCCAGGTTGCTGGCACGGAGTTGTCACTCCTGAACGATGCATCAGTGAGTCCCCGGTCTCTCCAGCAGCCGCTGCGTACAGTCCGGAGTTGGGCGTGCAGAAATGGGTGTGTCCCTGGCACGTGGATTCCTCAGCTCTTCTTCTGACCCTGTTGGGGTGGGGAGGATTTACATTAAAACACATCTATTACTAAAAAAACAAGATGCAACTTTTTTATTTTATTTCCTGGCTTTGATTTGGCTATTAAATAGTTTTTATTCTTTTAATATTTCTTTCTTTTTCAGGAATGAAAATGTACTAAAAGTTTTAACTAAACCAGACATTACTTTTCAATGGTCTGGGTGTCTGTCACCAGAGCCGGCCTTAGGCATAGGCAAACTAGGCAATTGCCTAGGGCATTTGGAATGCCTAGGGGCATCAGCAGCTTCTGCTGATTAAAATGATATGCAGCATGCCTATATTCTGTGTGTGAGTGAGGCTGTATCTGCATATGAAATAGTGTATTCATGGAAATCACTGTAACATAGCATTCCGTATTCAGGTACAGCCACAGTCGCACACAGAATATAGGCATGCCACATATCATTTTAATCATCAGAAGCTCCTTGTGTGTCCTGATCATAACAATGCAAATAAGATGAATTTTCAGCAAAAAAGGCACCCAACGTTAGCAGAGCTGGCCAGGAGCTGCATGGCCTATTGAGGCAAGATGTATGAGGAAACATCATTAAGGGGCATTATGTGTGCCATGTATAAATGCATTAATAATGTGCGACATACAGTGTGTGCATTATGTGTGTCTTTATGTGTATGAAGGGCATTAATAAAGGTTGGCATAATGTGTTAAGGGCATTATGGTTATAAGGACATTAATAATGTGTGTTATGTGTAAGGGACATTAGTGTGTGGTATTATCAGGGGTGCCGAGAGAAAGGGGTAGGGGGTACAAATTACCCAGGCCAAAGTCTGATGGAAGGGCCCAGTGGGGGCCCCGGGCCCCCTCCCCTTAAGTGACAGCAGCAGCTGCAGCTCTTCTCCGCTGCCCAGCAGACACTGCTTTGTGCTGGGTTGCAGTGTGGCCATGGAGGTGCTTAAAATATAATATTTTCTTAGGATTGTTTTCTAAGGGTATAATGTGAATAACGTGATGAGTAATGTATTTAAGGTAAAGTGGTACCACTGTGTGATGTAACGTGAATAAGGGACACCATCACATGATATAATGTGAATAAAGTTGCACTACTGTGTGGCATAATTTGAATTGGGGGTACTATTGTGTGGCCATGCCCCTTCCCAGCAAGAAAACACCCCTGTTTGGGCTGCGCACTGAATGTGTTCACTGTTTCTATTTAAAATATTGACGGTAGGAGCACCAAAATGATGACTGCTATGATGAGGGTTGATGGTGCTGGGAAAGGGGAGAAGGGTCAGAGGTGGAACTAGTGGCGATGCTAGGGGGCACCAGCCAAAATCTTGCCTAGGGCTTCATTTAGGCTAGGGCCGGCTCTGTCTGTCACACAGGCATAGATTTATGGATAAAAGCCGGAACCGGACAGAATACCAAAACACCGGACTGGACAGGCTTCATTCATCAATTTTTTCGGCGGGAAATTAGAGGGCTGTTCTAACATCCGCAGCCCTCTAATGCCCCCCTTCGCCGGGTACTGCATTATTAGTAATCACATATGCTCTAACATATGTGATTATTAACGCAAGGGACAGCTCTTGCGATAAGAGCTCTCACTTGCGATGCGGCCACTGCGCTGGACTTCCGGGTCTGAGACCGGCCGCAGGGCATGCTGGGAGGGATCCATGATGGATCCCTCACACAGTGCTGTGGTAAGAAGCCCATAGGCTTCTGCAGGGAATCGCCAGCTTTTGCTGGTGATTCCCTCCGCAGCGCTGACACTGCGGAGGGGGGTTAGAGAATACAAAATTTCTAGTTTAGAGCATCCCACCCTCTGTCATTCCGGAGCTTGTAGTGCAGGGCAGGGCCGCACTGGCCATCTGGCCCTTCTGGCAAATGCCAGAAGGGCCGATGGCCTTGTGGGCCTATTTTGTGCATGGGTGAGGAGGATGTCCGCCGGTCTCTCCAGCTTCATCAGCAGCAGCCCGTAGCCCCTCGCGAGCCGCCTCCCACATGCAGCATGTAAGGACACGAGGAGTCGCGGTGTGTTTCATAATGTGTAATGCCTCCTTTTTGTGATGCCATGGTTCCATTCCATGTGGCCACGCCCCCTTTTCACCACGCGGCTTCGCCGCGCAAGGGTGCCGCCTACTTCAAGTGGGCCTGTGTGCTCAAAATGCCAGGATCGATTTCTGGTCCCAGTCCGGCCCTGGTGCAGGGGTGTCAAAACTTTTTTGCGACGAGGGCCAGATTTTATGAAGTGTAAATGTGTGGGGGCCGACCATTCAGCCTGACATTCTTTGAATCATTAATCACATCAGAATGGTCCCCCACTCTGCCTCCGTTCACTCTATGTCCCCCAGCCTGCCCCTTCACTGTATTTCCCCCAGCCTGCCCCATTCACTGTATGTCCCCCATTCACTGTATGTTCCCCACTTTGCACCCATTCACTCTGTCCCCAGCCTGCCCCCTTCTCTTAATGCCCAACAGTGCCTCCATTCATTGTATGTTCCCAAACCTGACCCTCCTTCACTGTATGACTCCCATTTAATATGTACCCCACTCTGCCCCCATTCACTGTAAGTCCCCCAGCCTGCCCCTGCTCCCCTTCTCTGAATGACCATCACTGCCTCCATTCACTGTATGTCCCCCAACCTGACCCTCCTTCACTGTATGTCCCCCACTCTGCCCCCTCCCTTCTCTGTATGTTTCCCAGCCCTTGTGTGAGCCAGAGGAAGGAGAGGCAACGCAGGCACTGCAAGGACAGGAGATGCTTGGGCTCCCGCTGCTGCCCTCCTTTGCTCTGCATGTTACGGGAGCAAGCTTCCCCCTTGCTGCCCCCCTCCCCAAACACTGCTGTCACTGTCTACTGGGGTAGGACGCCAAACACATCTGACAGTGGCGGCCGGCACCTCCTCACTGCAGCAGAAAGCAAGGTAAAGGCGCGCTCGCTGGGGCCCCACCTTTAGTGTCCTGTGCTGTGCTTCCCACATCTGATGCTCTGCCCGCTTCCAGCTGGAGGCTTGAAATGACAGCATGGGCCGCAATTGGCCCCCGGGCCTGACTTTGGACATGCCTGTTGTAGTGTCCGATCCCGGAGGTGCCTGATCAGGGGTGTCCTGTCCGGGGGGCTGCCTGTGACACCTGTCACCAGGGAGAGGAGGGAGAGAATAAAGCCTGCCTGTATGGTCCGGATATGTATCAAAAACGTGAACAGTCTAGACCACATGGGGAGGCTGTAATCTCCCCTTCCACATGTCCCTGGGGAAAGCTATCCTAGGCATCCCCAGGGAAAAGACACTCCCGTTTGATGTCCAGTCTGACGTTGCGGGGTCCTGTCCAGTTCTGGTGTTTGCTTAGTACCACCACATATTTCTCTTTCATATCCTTCAAGAGTGCATTGTGTCTTTTACTGCTGCCTCTATTTCTATCATTCCTATTTATATTACAATTCCGTAGCTTCCTGTTTTTTTCGTGGAGATCACTGCAAGCTTGATCAATAAAATGCATTACAGCTTGTTACTGTATGTCTGGAGCTTGTCTATGTGTTTCATAACTGGAATAACTGTGCTTCAGGGTCTGCAATTACAGTAAATGCCACTACATTGCTCGCAGGATGCACTGAATATCCACAGACCATTTTGTCAGCAGTATGAAAACAGATAAATCATGGATTTTTTTGATACTTTTCTGACAAGTTCTGAAAAAACGTTAGTTAGAAACAGTGTTGGAATAGATCCAGTAGAAGCCCATAGACAAATTATCTTCATATACATTTTTTATACCAACCAACAGTCTACAATTTGGAAACTGTAATGTGAGTAAGATGTCTATGATTTATGTATGTTACGTTGTTAATGGGTACATTACATTAATACAGTATTTTTTCTATGGAGTCTTTAATGTGAAGTTTAAATTTCTTTGAGTTGATCTTTTTTTCTGACTTTTGGAAACAAATTAAAAAAGCTTCATTGTAATTGTCTCAAATGTTTCAACCCTGATAATCTCTCCTTTGGCATTTTTGGGGCATAAACAGGGAACACAATGCTACTCAAAAACTTTAAAGAGCAAATATACACAATCTATATTTCTCAAGCTTGTAGGAGGCCACAACAGTAGCTAAAAGAAAATCTAAAAATATATCATCAGGGAGAGTTGACGAGAGAAAAGGTCCCATCTGCAGTTCTTGTGCACTTATCCTCAAGTAGACTAGGAAACTGCTAGAAACTTATAATTTGATGCAAATTAAGAACCACTTCTAGACATCTAGGGCCCCATTTATCATTGATCGCATTTACAATGCGATCTGGGCGGAATATTACCACCCAGGATCGCATTGTAAAATGCGATCATTTTGCCCAAATGTATTAACTGCTGTGTGCAGGGACAGGGCTCCAAAAGGAGCCTGCCCCTGCTATACCCAGAGCCGCCTAGCCGGTGTCAGCGCGTAACCGCTTCGCTCGCCATGCTTCGGGCTCGGTGGCTCGCCACACTATATAAAATCAACTCCGTGCGAAGTTGGATAGTGGGGGTATGAAATCACCCACGGGTGACTATACAATTAAAAATCGGGTCTTTACAATGAAAAAACATATTGCATGAATTGTATGCCACTATATTGCATGCGATGCGATGCGATGAAAAAACCGAGCGCCCAGATATTACATAAGTACCCTTCTTTCTTTCTTTCTTATTCGCCTTCCTTATTGCTTTGTTTATTTGCATACCTGCCTTTAGGTCACCCCAAATAGTGACTCTTATGGGTAAATTTACTAAGATGGAAGTTTTATTGAAGATGGGATGTTTGCCATAACAACCAATCAGAATATATATATGATCTTCTAGAAGGTGCTAAATAAAGAAGTATAATCTGATTGGTTGCTATGGGCAACATCCCATCATCAATAGAACTCCCGTCTTAGTTAAATTTACCCCCAAGATCCCTTTCCTCGTAAGTAGTTTCCAATATAGTGCCATTAATATTATATTTAGCCTTTGGATTTTTGAGACCAAGTGATTGATTTTTCATTTTGTTTGGCATTAAACTGTAGTTGCCATGCTATTGACCATTCCTCTAGTATACGTAGATCATCTTCCTTTTGTTTTACCCCTCCTGGTGTGTCTACCCTGTTGCATACCTTTATGTCATCTACAAAAAAGGCAGATTTACCCTTCAATACCATTTGCTATGTAACCAATAAAGATATTAAAAAGCACTAGTCCAAATACAGATCCCTGGGGTACTCCACTGGTCACATTTCCCTCCTTTGACTGCACTCCATTTACGACAACCCTCTGTTTTCTATCCTGTAACCAAGATCTTACCCATAAAACCATCTTAGTATCCAATGCCATGCTTTCAAGTTTATTAATCACTGTGTGATGAGGGACAGTGTCAAAAGCTTTTCTATTACTGTAGTCATCCAGTCAAAAAGGTCAATAAGGCAGTGATTCCCAAACGTATTTTTTGAATCAGCATACCCTAGAGCAGTAGTGTCAAACTCATGGCCCTCCAGCTGTTGTGGAACTACACGTCCCAGCATGCCCTGCCGCAGTATCAGAATTTACTTTAGGGGCACCCCTAGGCCAAAAGTTTCTTATTGACAAATTTAGATAGAAATATTAAATGAAGTAAATTGCGTTTATATTTCATCCTTAGATTTAATGTTGTGGTGAAAAACAACATTTTATGATTGGCAGCCACTAGCACTGATTTTGCCTATTACACTGACCATAAGTCATTTTTATTTGCCCTGGACCACCAGCCCAAGGCACCCCTGCAATTGCCCAAATCATAGTTGACTTTCTGAAACAACAGCAATCTACCTCTCTCCATGATTAGCCTAGCAATCTCCTTCATTTCACCTAGCCCACATTACACTGTTACATTTTTTTGTCACCAAAAGAAGTACAATATAAAAAGGAGGAAGAAAAACACGGGCAGTGTAATAAAGTAGCAAATAGTATAAACTCATCAATACAAGTTATACAGCAATCAGCCTCATTTAGTCAGTAATGAGATGATAAACAGCGATACCCTATTAGAAGTTGGAGACCTATGGTTTAATACAGTAAGTGTGAAAGATAGAGCAAAAAGCAAAAACGGACATAGAAATCCAGAAGAGACAGACACATGAGGGGGGACACTGTTACATTTTTGAGGAAAAAAGGAATGAGAGACAGAGAGACATTGGGTGACATTCTATGTAATGCGATTTGCGTTTTTTGGCGTTAATTAGTAAAAAAAATGGCGATATCGCATTTGTCCTTCAAAATGCATATTTAATAGGATGCGCTAAGGGACAGAAATCGCATATTATGTGCGTCAATGCATGCTGACCAAAAGTGCGAGATAAATTCGCATTTTTATCGCATCCAGATGTTTTCGTAAAGAAAAGTATACAAATCGCTTATTTAATGCAATGCGTTTTCGCAAATCGCACTTTTAAGGTGACTAATATTCGCCCTTATTTCAGACCAGGTTCTGTTTGGCGAATTAGCCAGAACCCTGCACAGATCGCAATGTGCTGTGCAGGGTTCTGGTGTAAAAAAACAAAAAACGTTTAAAATAAAAAAAAACGAGCGCGGGGTCCCCCGCCAGAGCATAACCAGCCCCATGAGCCGTGAGCCATGAGCCGGTGCCATAAAATCAGGGTCCCCGACAAATAGGGGTCCCCTTGATTTCATGAAACCAGCACCAGGCTCAAGGTCCGGCGCTGGTTCCCAAAATACGGGGGACAAAATGACTAGGGGTCCCCCGTATTTTAAGAACCAGCACCGGACCCAACCAGCCAGCAGGGTAATGCCACAGCCGGGGGACACTTATTATATAAGGTCCCGCGGCCAAAGCATTAACCCCCTGGCTGGTCAGCATGGGCAGGGGTCCTGGGGAAGTGGGGACCCCCCCAATGAAAGGGTCCCCCCCCTCCAGGACTTACCAGCCCATGCTGATAGTCCGGGGCTGTCCCCGATGCCCCTGGGCGGTGGGCATCGGGCTGATGGATTGTGTAAAAAAAAGAAGAAGAAAAACTATTTTTTTCTACTGGCAAACTATGAGTCCCAGCAAGCCTACCCCGCATGCTGGGACTTGGAGAACCACAAGTCCCAGCATGCGGGGCATTAAAGGGCCCGCTGGCACTTGTAGTTCTACAGTACAAAAAATAGTTAAAGAAAACACACTGACACCCTGAAAAATAAAAGTTTAATACACACATAACACACACACACTGATACTTACCTACCTTGAGCCCGTAGGTCGGTCCCTGGATCCGGGCTCCGGGGCTCCAGGGCAGAAGAGTCCGGTTCCGGGGCCTTGGTCCTGGTTCCGGGGCTGGTCCGGGGTTCCTGGGCTGAAGAATCCGGGGTCCAGGATCCGAGGTAGTCCCCAGGGGTACCTAAGGAAGGAAATCCTACTCACCTGGTCCCCGGCGACGACCTCGGCATCCTCTCCGGCAGAAGCGCTGCTCCCATCTGGTACCCGGCTCACAGGACTTTCACAGGCGCAGAGATGTTTCTTCCTCGGCGTCTCTAGTCAGAATGATTTCTGGCCAATCAGGAGCCGAGAAAGTCGGCTCCTGATTGGCCAGAAATCATTCTGAATACAGACGCCGAGGAAGAAACATCTCTGCGCATCTAGGATTCTTCAGCCCAGGAGCCCCGGAACCCCGGACCAGCCCCGGAACCAGGACCAAGGCCCCGGAACCGGACTCTTCTGCCCTGGAGCCCCGGAGCCCGGACCCAGGATCCAGGGACCGACCTACGGGCTCAAGGTAGGTAAGTATCAGTGTGTGTGTGTTATGTGTGTATTAAACTTTTATTTTTCAGGGTGTCAGTGTGTTTTCTTTAACTATTTTTTGTACTGTAGAACTACAAGTGCCAGCGGGCCCTTTAATGCCCCGCATGCTGGGACTTGTGGTTCTCCAAGTCCCAGCATGCGGGGTAGGCTTGCTGGGACTCATAGTTTGCCAGTAGAAAAAAATAGTTTTTCTTCTTTTTTTTACACAATCCATCAGCCCGATGCCCACCGCCCAGGGGCATCGGGGACAGCCCCGGACTATCAGCATGGGCTGGTAAATCCTGGAGGGGGGGGACCCCTTCATTGGGGGGGTCCCCACTTCCCCAGGACCCCTGCCCATGCTGACCAGCCAGGGGGTTAATGCTTTGGCTGCGGGACCTTATATAATAAGTGTCCCCCGGCTGTGGCATTACCCTGCTGGCTGGTTGGGTCCGGTGCTGGTTCTTAAAATACGGGGGACCCCTAGTCATTTTGTCCCCAGTATTTTGGGAACCAGCGCCGGACCTTGAGCCTGGTGCTGGTTTCATGAAATCAAGGGGACCCCTATTTGTCGGGGACCCTGATTTTATGTCACCAGCACCGGCTTAATGAGCCCGGGGCTGGTTATGCTCTGGCGGGGGACCCCGCGCTCGTTTTTTTTTTTTTACTTTGCGCTTTCCTGCAAACGTGCGATTTTCAGACATGAAAATCGCACATTTTCAGGACTAAAGACATCGCACCACTTCGCCACAAATCGCACCACTTCACACTTTTCAGCCTCCAAATCGCATCACATTAAATATGCGAATTATGACTGAAAAAAGCGATTTGAAAAAGTGCGAATAGCGGCGATGTGGTGCGCTAAAAAAACATGCGCATTTATCTCAAAGCATAGAATGTCACCCATTGTATCAGCAGCATTTCCCAGCACTTTACCAAGTATAGTAGCTCTCACTAACTGCTTTGGACTCATCTACATTTGGATATACTGTAAGTAATTTTAAAAGATTCCTCTCAGATGTAGCAGTACCAGGGGCTGGCTGGCAACTTTTAGCCTGGGGGGCAAGTCCAGAGCACTGGCCCATAAGTAACAGCGCATCATTAAAATGGAGGTTTTTCAGTTAAAAAAAAAAATATGTTTTAATAAAAAAAATATAATAACACCACGACAGGCTGCTCCCCCTGTATAATAACAGGACAGCACAGGCTGCTCCCCCTGTATATTAACAGGACAGCACAGGCTGCTCCCCCTGTATATTAACAGGACAGCACAGGTTGCCCCCTTGTATTTAAATAACAGAATAGGACACCACAGGCTGCTCCCTCTGTATAATTATACCAGGACACCACAGGCGGCTCCCCCTGCATAATTATACCTTACACCACAGGCTGCTCCCCCGCATAATAACAAGAAGACACCACAGGCTGCTCCTCTGCATAAACTGAACAGACACCACAGGCTGCTCCCTCTGTATAATTATACCAAGACTGTCCTGGTATAATTATACAGGGGGAGCAGCGTGTGGTGTCCTGACAGGACACCACACGCTGCTCCTCCTGTATAATTATACCAGGACACCACAGGCTGCTCCATCTGTATAACTATATCAGGACACCACAGGCTGCTCCCTCTGTATAACTATATCAGGACACCACAGGCTGCTCCCCCTGTATAATTATACCAAGACTGTCATGGTATAATTATACAGGGGGAGCAGCCTGTGGTGTCCTGGCAGGACACCACAGGCTGCTTCCCCTGTATAATTACACCAGGACACCACAGGCTGCTCCCTCTGTATAATAATGGCAGGTCACCACAGGCTGCTCCTCCTGTATAATTATACCAGGACATCACAGGTTGCTCCCTCTGTATAACTATATCAGGACACCACAGGCTGCTCCCTCTGTATAATTATACCAAGACTGTCCTGACATGACACCACAGGCTGCTCCTCCTGTATACTTATACCAGGACACCACAGGCTGCTCCCTCTGTATAACTATATCAGGACACCACAGGCTGCTCCCCCTGTATAATTACACCAGGACACCACAGGCTGATCCATCTGTATAATTATGCCAGGGCACCACAGGTTGCTACCCCTGTATAATTATACCAAGACTGCCCTGGTATAATTATACAGGGGGAGCAGCCTGTGGTGTCCTGGCAGGACACCACAGGCTGCTCCCACTGTATAATTACACCAGGACACCACAGGCTGCTCCCTCTGTATAATTATGGCAGGTCACCACAGGCTGCTCCCCCTGAATAATTACACCAGGACACCACAGGCTGCTCCCTCTGTATAATTATGGCAGGTCACCACAGGCTGCTCCCCCTGTATAATTATACCAAGACTGTCCTGGTATAATTATACAGGGGGAGAAGCCTGTGGTGTCCTGGCAGGACACCACAGGCTGCTCCCCCTGTATAATTATACTAGGACACCACAGGCAGCTCCGCGGCCCCCATTATTACACTCAATACATTGTACAGGACACCTGCCTTTCAAAGGCCCGGGTCCGTGCTCTAATGCTCCCTCTGCCCTCTTTACCTTTCCGGCGCTGCCTTTCCATCCTCTGAGTATCTGGCGCATGAGTGGGGCGGCAGTGACGTCACATGGCGTCCGCCGCGGCCACACTGTAGAATCCGGCCGGGACTAGCACATGTCCTCATGCAGTAGGCGGCCATGTTACTGTAGCCGCGGTGCTGCTTACAGAGGACAGCAGTTAAAATAGGAGGCACTCAGCCCGCGGCCCACAACAGTGCCCCCCCGGCCCAGCCCGCCCCTGAGCAGTACACACCCACGCTTCTAAGTGCCGCGTTCACTATCTGTTTTCACAATCTCTCCATATATCGAACTATACGCCCTTTGGGTGGAGCATGACCCCCCCCTCCCCTGTGCAAAATTCTACTACCGACTATAATCTCCCTGAAACTATTTTTCAAATGTAGGCAAGTATGGCCCAAATCCACCTCAGGGAGCCACACAGTTTGGGGACCACTGCACTAAGGTTTTGTTTTACATGATCTCCCTCGAGTAAATTCATGCTGTTTGCGATCCTGTAAATTGATAGATTTATGCCTAACCTTAACCTCATATCTCCACGGCGTCACCCTAACCTTCCCCACCTCACAGCCTAACCTAACTTCATCCATTCCATTCCATCCCTTCCATCCCTCTTTTCCACCTGGCATACTTATGTTTAGCATCTTGGCCAGAGCAGGCGACAGGGGGGGGTCAAGGGTGACATGTGTGATGGGCCCCCGGCAATCTGAAGGGCCCCAGAGCCGTGGTTCATCTGTATTATTAACTTTTTGTACAGTATGTGTGCCCGTGTCTCGGCTATCTACTTTACCGCCCCCACCCCTTTCTATATGTCGACTTTGCTGGCCTGCCGCTGACTTGGACACTGTGTGCTGACAGTGCAGCGCTGCTGCCGTCCGCTACATCCCTATGTGCAGCAGCAGGCCACAGCAGCTCAGCGTTCATGCTCAGACACTGAGTCAGCTGTCTCATGCGACTGCCTGCACTGCGCACTGACAGACGTACCCGCGCGCTACTGCGCATCTGCGGCACCATTGTTAGACGCTGCACGCTCTCCAGCTTTTTTTAAATTGAGTATTTTTTTATTGCATTTTCAAAACATGTAAATAACTAACAAAATCCAGACAGAGACACAAAAAACAAATGCCGCATAGTGATGAGTAATTTTTTTGAACATACACAGGATGATATGTGAATATAGATAAATGAGACAATACTGACTCCCTTCACTACTAAGGATATAACGCAGTAGCCCGAAGGCGCCATCCGGGCACATACACCAATAAGAATAATGGGTCCTAATCGCAGAGTAATATTGTATATGGTACTGCAACACTATAGGTGAGAAGTACATAAAAAAATAAGTCAGCTGTCGGGAAGCATAAACCCACTAACTCTAATACAATAATCCCCCCATAAACCCAAATTAAACCTATCATAAAACCCCCTACCCTGTACAATCAACCCCCAACTAAGGCATACCTGGATCCCATTTACTACCATTCTAACTTCCTAAACTATGCTAATCTTACCGAAATCCCCCCTCCCGCTCCAGCCCACCCCCCAACATCAGAATATTATAGCAAGTATTTACCGAGGGCAATGGACTTAGACCACAGGTACATACGGATTGAAATAAAGCGCTCCCATATCTATAACCACTATTTTTACATTCGTTATATACAAAATGTAATATAGAGTCACATATTAGAAAATAAGAATATTTGCGGCACAAGTGTAAATAGAATACATACAACTAAGACAGCATCAATAAAATAACAATTATAACAGTAAAGGAAGAAGGGGATATACACAATAGAAAAGGCATCTCAAAGGTAAATAATACTGAGTATCTCGTCAATCCGGCCAGTCCTCAAGTCCAAACAAAAATAGAGAAGTAGTAATAAGAAATTTGGCTTCAGCAACTCATGGATAAGCCGGGCAACAACCAATGGAGACAGGTAAAAGGTCCCAAAGATCTACAGTGACCAAGATGAATTTGAATGCAGGATCTGCCAGAAGGGGGTGCATATCCAGAGCAGGTATAGGAGGGGTAAAGTTCCCAGATAAGGTGGATATATGCAGGCCATCCTCCATGACCCCCCCCCCCCCATGACATCCACAGGGGGACAGAAAGTAGGAGCACAGCAGCGTACATCTTCAAACCTTCATAAAAGTCTGGAGGTAGAGGCTTGGATTGCTAGAATTATTTGTTGAACGGATAGTTCCATAGTCGCGTATAGCACACAGTAAACAGGAATTTTAATATTACCGATAAAAGGTACCCTCAGCTGCAAGATATTCACACCGATGAAAGGCAATGGCTAGCACATCACCAGATATATGTTAAAGAGCCACAGCTTGAGGGACATACAATAAAGCAATATTCAAGGGAGAAAAATAAAGTAATTATATACTGATGTGCAGGCAAGCAGGTTATACCAGTACCCCTCACACCAAGGGCACCAAACTAAAAATGTTTTCAGGGTTTTTAACCGCATTTTTATATGCAGAAAAGCCCCACCGCCAGGGCTTCGCTGCGGGGGGTTACGCCAGTTCTAGATGGCGTAACCCCATGGAAGCCTATGGTCTTCCCTTCGTGTCCCCCGCCGCCCAGCACCCCCCTCAGTGATCTCGTCCTCCCTGCACCGCTTCCGGGTGCAGGGAGGAGGAAGCAGAGCCCTCACAGCCGGGATGGGGGACCCGCTGCACATCACCGGCCATCGCCTTTGCGTTAATAATCGCATATGTTACTGCATATGCGATTATTAACAATGCGGATGCCAGCAATGTGCAGCCGGGGTTATTAGAGAATTCTGCCCCAAGACTCGACACAAATATAGGCCAGCAGATGCCAAATAGTCATGTCAGGAATCAGCATCTCACCAGGGCATACTCCTTGCAGGTTCTGAATGCGACATTCCATCTGGCAACTGTCATTATGTGGACTAGCCCGCCGTTGACTCTCACTCTGTGTGGGGGGTCTCAGAAATATCTGTACAGGACCCCAAGATCCCGGCAGTTGGAATTCTGGCACCAGTATCCTCATTGATGTTGGGATTCCACTAATAATTCAGTGACACCTGACCTAGACTGACCTACTAGATTGTAAGCTCCTCCGAGTAGGGCCCTCTTCCCTCCTGTTGTCAAAGCCCACTTCTCTTCACATTTCACTCACAGCTCTTCTATACACCAACACTCAGTGACCATCTTTGTCCGCATACTCATCTCCACCATTGGCATCAAGCCTCTAGTTGTATGTTGATTGAGTCCTCACTACTTACATTTAAGCTGTAATGTGTATTGATCTGTGGCGCTCTTTATTTGTACTGTATTTTTGTTATTTATTCAATGTTATGCCTACGTGTATTGTTCCTTTGTACGGCGCTGCGAAACACTTGTGGCGCCTTATAAATAAAATAATAATAATAATAATACTAGATGACTGGATTATGCTAAATGAACCACTACTGAGGTGTATGATTTTGGTAAGGAGGAATACCTAGGTAAGTTACCTCAACCATGCAGTAGCGCACGCAGGGGGGGTTTCTGAGTACCCAGAAACCCCCCTCAGGAGTCTAAGGGCCCTAGGATGAAAGCTGAGGGTACCCTCTTTCCATAGGTACAAGAATTTTAAAAATCGGCCCTTGGGAACCGGAGATATCTGACTTCAAATCAGTGGTCCCCATCCAAGCCTGTTAATTGCTCTTCCCAGTCAGATATTTCAGGTTCTGTCTGACTTAGAGTTTTTCTGAGGGTATATTCCAAAAGCTGGGACTCTCCCCCTTTGAGGGATACTAGTATCTTGTCTCTACTGTTACCAGAACCAGAGATATCATCCTTCCAGCAGCTGGTTACTGCTCTAGCTCCACACACCTGGTATGTAGTTTTATATTCTAGTTGGCAGATTGCTCTGCCTCCTGAACTCTGATCCCATAGTCCCCAATACCATTTGGTAGGTGGGATTCTCTAGTTTTTCATTCCATTAAAATCTTAGAAATCTATTTCCGGGAACTGGAGATATCTGCAGTGAAGCAAGCTGTCCTCCCACCAGAAAATTATGAATAATAAGCCCACTCCACTATACACCCCTCCTCTGCACATTAAACATCCTCTACCACACTGGAAGTTATGTATCAGAGCCCCTTCATTCAGCCCAATGCCCATTTCTCCCACCATCTGTCCAGTAAAGGGGTAATTAGTGGAAATTACTGATCCAGGCTCTACATACTGAGTGGTTGATATAATACCCCCTACCACCAGCGGGACTTCAAACCTTCCCCCACCCCTACCGCTGGAGGATTGGTAGGGGCCCCAATACATTGCTATGGAGATTTGGTTCATGAATTGATCAATGCATTTAAGCCTGCAGCCCCCGTCAAGGGACCCCACTGTTCTGCAGGTCCTACCACTATCGCTGAAAATGGCTGCAATACACATAGCTATTTTCAGCGATAGTGGTAGGACCTGCAGAACAGTGGGGTCCCTTGACGGGGGCTGCAGGCTTAAATGCATTGATCAATTCATGAACCAAATCTCCACTATTTATTATCAGTTAATTTAGTGTGTGCAGAGCCCATCCAATGTCTGTTTAAACAATGTGGTCACAAGCCATAGGGCACCCCAAAACTAGGAAAGGTGAGTGCCGATGTTAAGTGTATATATTGTTTATTAGATTATTTTTTTTTAATTAGTCTTATTGTGGTCACATTCTCTCATGCACCCTGTTTTTAACTAAGATTCCATAGCTTGTGTTAGCCATTTCCCTAGATGATTAGTGACAGGTGTGTTGGTAGCTGCTCACCTATAAAAGCAAAGTCTGCTGTGAGCTTCAGACCTGATAGCATGCCTGGTATCAAACATTGATGTGATAGCTATGTGTATTGCAGCCATTTTCAGCGATAGTGGTAGGACCTGCAGAACAGTGGGGTCCCTTGACGGGGGCTGCAGGCTTAAATGCATTGATCAATTCATGAACCAAATCTCCACTATTTATTATCAGTTAATTTAGTGTGTGCAGAGCCCATCCAATGTCTGTTTAAACAATGTGGTCACAAGCCATAGGGCACCCCAAAACTAGGAAAGGTGAGTGCCGATGTTAAGTGTATATATATATATATATATATATATATATATATATATATATATATATATATATATATATTTATATTATTTATATATATTATTATTATTATTTTTTAACCCTATATACATTTGGTCTATCTATAATACTTTAACTGACCCGGCATATACTGGGTCACCTAAGTGTCCATCTTCGTGCTTTGCTCCGCCCCTCTGGAAACCCCCTTCTGAAAATCCTGCGTTTGCCCCTGCCATGTTTATATTTACTGTAATTGAAGCACATGTTTCAGTATGAAAGCATAAAACCAGCACTCACATAAAGTGCAGCAAAGCAAAGGAGGCGTGGGCCTCCTCTAGCATCCTTAAAAACTGTCTGCTATTAGGGGGCAGCCATTTTGTGATGGTAATTTTTCATTAGAACTGCAGGAGGAGACGGAGCCAGAAGAAGATCTGCGCTGCGGGCGCAAATATTCTAGTTACACCACTGATCACCGGCCAATCAGCTCCTGACTGTTAAGTTACAGGCTGGGTTTAATATGGAGCTGATTGGTCAGTGAAAAAGTACCAAGCACTTTATCACAACTACTCCCTTATCACTGCTTCATACATCTGCCCCTTATTTCTAGGTGTGTGTGTGTGTGTGTGTGTGACTATATAGGTGCCTTGAGGACGGAGTTTGGGAATTCCCGGTACTGAATATAGGGGTAGATTTATTAAGCTCGGAGAAGTGATAAAGTGTCACTGGCCAATCAGCTCCTACCTGTCATTTTTCAAACCAAGCCTGTAACTTCAGTTATAAGCTGATTGGTCGGTGATAAAAAAACAGACACTTTGGGCCTTATTCTGGTTGGAGCGGCCGGGCCGGGTTTTTTTATGATCTGCGCATGCGTACATTCGCTAATGCGCAGGCGCGACCACTCACCCACGCTTACGGACGGGTCTCTACGTGCGAAAAAACCTGTACGCGAGTGTACGGGTATTGGGGGCGGGATAGGGGCGTGAAGAGGGGAGCGGCCGAAATAATGAGGGAAAATGGGCGTAAATATGGGCGTACACGGGGGTGTGCACCAAAAATGAGCGGTGCTACTACCGCACGATCGACTAAGGCACCGTTCATTTCGGACACAAAACAGGCGGCCGCCAACCGCCATCTCAAACCACCCCTACAGATACCGCATGCCAGCGTGCGCCTGAGTTTGCTAATTAACGCTGATTCCTACTCAAACACATACACCTGAATGTAATAAGCAATGCTGCAGTCTATTAAGTCCAAACCATGATTTCACTACCTGCAAGCCACACACAGCACTCAAACACATTGGAAGCTTATCTTTCTATACTTCTCTACATTTAAAGGTTTGTTTAATTTAAGGTAAGAATCTTTTTAAGACCTGCTTATATATGCTAAGGTAGGTATTTGTTAAACAGTTATACACATTCACTACGTGCTTTCATAGACTTTACACAGTAGCACACTCAATCTACACAAGTCGACATGTGTCAACGTGTTCACTCTAATACAAACATATGTTTTGTATTTAGGATACAATAACATAAACCACATCTAACACCTACAAAGGATGTTTCAGCAATGTTTTAAGCCCATGACCACTATTTTGCACATTAATTAATTCAATCAATTAATTAATTTTCATAATTATAGTTGAAAGGCAAAATTTGCAGGTCCATATATATGAAGGGTATGTCAGCGTACACGGACGTACGCTCACTCTCACGAGCGGTGACATAAGCTGAGTTTTCTATTGAAAACAATAGGGACCCGTCCGTGCAAGCTGGCGTACGCTCAGATCTCCGCAAGAAGGCGGTGGGAAGACGGACGAGAGACGTCCGTAAACGGCGGCGTACGATCAGTTGTACGCCAGTTGACGGAGTGTAAGGGCTGGCCCGTCCGTGTACGTTGGCGTACGCTCATTTGTACGCCACTCCCCTTCTACGTTGTTTATGCCCGTACGTATGCGGCTGAGTTGTGGGTGGACTTAACCCCAACGGCCGCGTGCGGCTAGCGTACGTTAATAGCGAACGTACGCACGTTTGGCCGCTCCAACCAGAATAAGGCCCTTTATCACTTCACCGAGCTTAATAAATCTGTCCCATAATGGGTTTTTTTTTCTTGAAAAATGTCCTATGCATCATTGTTACCATCAAATACAACACATATATTTAACAGAAAGCCACATAGAACTTCTAGTCATCTGCTACAGCATGCCAAAAGCTAAGTAAAATTTGAATTACAGTTTGGGCCTACTACAGTTATAAACATAAATATTTCATATTGTATGCAAACAACCACAATGCTCTACACACAATGTTCATGTTCCCCACCACACGTTATAACTGCAGCAATGAGAGAGTTAAATGCTTCATTGCACTTGACAAAAGCACTTAGAAAATGCCTGACTTGCTTTACATTTACTGGAATGCAGACTTCAGGATAGAATTGATCTCAAGGCCCAAATCTCTTGTCTCTGCAGCACACTGGACTCCATACAATTATTGAAACAACGTTCTTGGGTCCCTAAATTGTTAATTCAATAATTTTTTAAACATTAAATATGTAATTCTCATTAGCAAGATATTTTCTTAAATGTTTATATTATGTGTATTATATTATAGGTTCTCAAAAAAAAAAAATGAAACGTAAAATGGCAAACTCGCCACTTCCGGTTCCGGGTTTCATGGGAACGGCAGCAGAGTGCTGAGCTCCGCACCGTCCCAGCCAGCGCCACACGCCGCTCGTTACCTGCATCTCCCAGCTCCAGAATACAGGGTGAGGGAGAGCCCAACCACCGGCACCCGATGGACAAGCTCCTGGCGTATCCACCCGCTGGGAAGCCGCAATGCGAGCTCCCGCACTCCTCATGAGGCATTTCCAAGATGGCGCCCGGCACACGCAGCAAGAGACATCACAGAAGGCCATCCCAGCCCAGACTCCGGCTCCCATTTCCACGCCACGACTGGTGCCAGTAAGTGTGTCTGCGACACCTCACTTTACACACACACACAGAGCTTTTCTCCCCGCACAGCCCGCAACCTCCCCAACCACAGAATGCGCCCCTGACTTATGCTGATATGGTCAGAGCCATTCAGGATACTATCAACCCTATCCTAGATGCCCATGCTGCTAAATTGCAGCAGTCAGTCCAGGACATTAAATCCCAACTGAAGCAAATCTCTAATGCTGCGTACACACAGGGGCGATTTTGTGTAATATTGCGGGAAATATGGTCGCTAAGCGACCATATTGCCCGCGATGGGAGTGTGCACCGGCGATATATCGCCGGATGCGCGCTCCCATTTTTACCCCTGAAGTGATCGCTGGTCGCAGGAACATGCTCCTGTGACCAGCTGATTTCCACTGCAGGGCTCCCCCGGCAGTTTATTTTTCATCGCCGACCATCTCTGGTCGCTGATGAAAAGGAGAAACTGAGCAATATATTGCTCAGCCATATATTGCTCAGCAATATATGGCTGAGCAATATATCTCCCCCGTGTGTACGGGGCTTTAGAGAGTCAATGCTAATGAGGCCCACATGGGTGAGGCTTTCCAGGACATACACTCCCTTAGAGCCTCAAATGACACTTTACTGAAAACTACATATGCTCTGCAGCTTAAACTCGACGATTTGGAAAATTGTTCGAGAAGGAACAATCTACGTATTATTGGCCTGCCAGAAACCCTTAAAGGCCCAGACCTGTACTCCTTTTTAATCACAACCCTGCCGGCGCTACTCCAGATAGAGGACACCTGCGTGGGAATGGTAGTCAAGAGAGCCCATCGACTGGGCCAACCCAGAGATAATGCAGCAAACAGACCCAGGGCAGTGATTTTTAAATGCCTCAATTACCAACACAAGGAGGCAATCTGGGCGACATTCTGTCGCAATAGATCCCTGCAATGGAATGGCAATAAACTGCTGATTTTCCAAGATTTATCGGCAGAAGTTACAGAGCCAGAAAATAATGCTCCCCCCTGTGTACCCGGTTAGTGAAAAACCACACCAAATTTGCCCTCCTTTACCCCGCTGATCTACGTATCTTTATGGGAACGTCTTTTAAGGAATTCAGCACAGTCCAAGATGCTGAGGGCTACTTAGTAGAACTAGCCCAAGCCACCTTCTCCCCCGCGGGCCCGGACCCCATTGATCAACCCTGATTTGGACCCCTTGTCGATCACTTCCAGACTTCTTTTCGTTGGCTGAACAGGGGATGACACCTATTACTGGCATATTACCCCTCCCACACACACAGAAATGTCTATATGCCAGATTGGCATACTATCCCAAGTGCCATTTAACCACCAAGCCCAACCTTTACCACATGTATGGACTTCCCTCAATCTACAACATGCTGGACTGATCGAGTAACCCCCCCCCCCCCCCAACCCCAACTTGCTCAGCCGAAGGAACTATGTCTATTTTTTGCATCTCCCTCCCCGTCTTTGGAGAGACTTGACCGGTCCCCCTACTTATTTGGATCGCAACGGCTGAAAATAGTCTTTACCCTGACGTCAGCTCCTATACGGAAGTGAGCTGCCGACTCATTCTCAGGTTTATAGATAAACGTTTGAAAGCAGGATTATACTCAACTTGCCTTAATGTGTGGCCTTCCCCATAGCCTCTTCCTTTCTTATTGACCTATTCTAGGTGCTAAGTATCGTTATGGTTAAACTATGCGTGTTAAATTTGTTATTCTCGGAGGCCATGGCTAACCCTGACGGGCATTATTTGACCCGCAGGATAGTACATGGACTCTGACAACTGTTTAAAGGCTGGGGCGAGCCTTGTGTTGACGCACTTACGCTGCTTTGACTGGTGGCCACGGTACCCAGAGGCCCATTCTGCCGCTGGGATACTGGAGGTCCTCTTATTTTTTTGCTCATTTGTTGTTGGTTTGGGGCATCGGGGAGTTTGGTTGTGATGTCCATCGCAATGCTACACATTTGTATCACAATGCTCATAACTTTTAAGATGGCCGACCCAACTCCCTGGTTTCCCCCACTTACTTTTACCCCTCCTACTTTTCCCTTCATGTCTTTCCCTTACATGTATTGTCTTGTCTCCAATGTTGAGGATAGCACTCATGATTTATTCCTTCTCTATGCGATATATCCACAGAGATAATGACTGTTTCTTTGTCTTCTTTTAGTGCAAAATGCCTGACGAAGATTTTGACACTGAATGTTGGTGGCTTCCATATTCCCTCTAAACATTAAAAGATACTGCTCTACCTGCACAAATTAGAGGTGGAGGTTGTCTTCTTGCAGGAGACTCATCTGACCCTCCCAGAAATGCTTAAATTGAATTCTCTGGTCTGGTTTATGGGGATTGAGTAATTTCCTTGGGACAGCAGCTGTAGTGTATATCCCTTAGCGCTTTGAATAAAACCCCCCCTGGTTCTTATTTTAAATGTATTTATAGTGTCTGCCGACAACACTTCTTAAGGAAGAGAGTTCCAAAGTTTGACTGTTCTGAATGTAAAGAAATTTTTTCTTCTAGATCAGTGATTTTCAACCTTTTTACCTTGCGGCACACTAAATAAGACTTTAAAATTGCCAAGGCACACCATGAAATCCCCACAGAAAAACACATTGGCCCCCATAGGAAAAAAAAAAAACATATTGGCTCCCACATTAAAAACAATCACACTGGTCCCCACAGGTAACAAAAATAAAATACATTGGCCCTTTACATGAAAAGAAGAGACCAGTAAATAACAGTTGAACTGGTGGTGGCTGTAATCGGGTTTGGGCATCTCTAGATCTGGGGGCACACTTGAGAACAGCTCAAGGCACACTGGTTGAAAAACACTGTTCTAGATGAACAAAATCTTTTTTATTCTAATCTAAACTCATGCCCTCACGTCCTAGATTCCTGTCTAGCAAAAAAAGGGTGTTTGGCAGTTCCTTATATTGGCCCCTAATGTATTTATACATATTGAGCATATCCCCCTTAAACATCTCTTCTCTAGTATAAATAGTCCAAGATTGCTTAATCTTTCCTCATAGCTTAACCCCTTCCCGACATATGACGTACATGTACGTCATATGTCGGTTGCGGGGGAATCAAGCCAGCTCACGGAGTGAGCTGGCTTGAAAGAGAGCAGGTAATGGCTGTATATTACAGCCAGGTACCTGCTCTCACGGCCACGAGCGGCGAGTTCGCCGATCGTGGCCGTTTAACCCTTTAAGCACCGCGGGCAAAGCGCCCGCAGTGCTTAAATAGCTGATCGGAGGGGGGGCGCCCCCCTCCGGCGCCGATCGGGGCCCCCCGCGGCGAGATCGGAGGGTGCCGATCGGTTGCCATGGCAGCCAGGGGTCTAATGTAGACCCCTGTGCTGGCCATGTCAGCATTCCTATTACATCCTGCCTGAGGCAGGATGTAATAGGAAGTGCTGAAAATCACTATGTTCAGCCATAGAGCTCTATGGCTGAACCTAGTACAGGCGATCGCGCCCCCTAGTGGTCAAGTACACTAGGGGGCCTTGTAGTAAAAGTAAAAAAAAAAAAAAAATTTTTTTTAAATATATATAAAAAAAAAATATTAAAAGTTCAAATCACCCCCCTTTCCCCATTTCACAAATAAAAATAAATAAAAAATAAAAAAAATAAACATATTTGGTATCGCCGCGTTCCTAAAAGTCCGATCTATTAAAATATAACATTAGTTATCCCGCACGGTTAAAGGCGTAAACGGAAAAAAATTCCCAACTCCAAAACTACGTTTTTTGGTCGCATCGCCTACCCAAAAAAATGTAACTAAAAGAGATCAGAAAGTCGCACATATCCCATAATGGTATTAATTAAAAAGTACACTTTAGCCCGCAAAAAATGAGCCCTCACCCAGGTCCGTAGGTGGAAAAATAAAAAAGTTATAAGCCGCAGAACATGGCGACGCGACGCAAATTAGAAAAACCGTAAAATTTTCTATTTTTTTTTTTTTAGTGGTAAAACGTAACGAAAACTATATAAGTTTGGTATCACCGGAATCGTAACGACCCATAGAATAAAGATAACCCATCATTTTAAACGAACTATGAACTCCCAAAAAACCGTAACCAGCGCAAAATTGTGGAATTGTGGAGACTGATTCCCCAGAATATTATACGGTATAGTAAATGGTACCATTAAAAAGTACAACTTGTCCCGCAAAAAAAAATGCCCTCATCTGTCTATATAGCCGGAAAATTAAAAAAGTTACGCTTATTTGAACGCAAGGAGGAAAAAAAAAAAAAGTTAACAAAAAACGCCCCGTCGGGAAAGGGTTAAATTCTCCATTCCCCTAATAAGCTTTGTTGCTCTTCTTTGGATTTTTTCTAATTCTAATCCTTTTTATAGTGTGGGGCCCAGAATTGTACTCCGTATTCGAGGTGCAGTCTAACCAATGATTTGTACAGAGGCATAATTACTTTTGAGTCCCTAGTTTCCATGCCCCTTTTAATACATGCTAGAGTTTTTTGTTGCTTCATTACATTGAGCACTACACCCTAGTTTGTTGTCTATTTGGACTCCTAGATCCTTTTCGAGTACTGAATTACCCAATTCATCCCCGCTTAGGTTATCACTAGCACACTTGTTATGTTTCCCAAAGTGCATGACCTTCCATTTGTCCACATTGAACCTCATCTTCCACTTTTTTGACCACTCATCTAGATTGTCAAGATCATTTTGAAGCGTGGTGACATCTTCTGATGATTTAATAACTCTGCTCAGTTTTGTATCGTCAGCAAAGATGGATACATTGCTGAGTAACCCCATCCAATATCGTTAATAAAAATGTTAAATAAAATGTGCCCTAGAACCGAACCCTGTGGCACTCCACTTAGTACTGGTATCATATTTGAAACGGCACTGTTCACGATCACTTTTTGTTCTCTATTACACAGCCAGTTCCCTACCCATCTACAGATATTTGCCCCTAAATCCAGGTCCTCCACTTTATTTATCAACCTCTTGTTTAGTACGGTGTCAAAGGCTTTAGCAAAATCTAGGAAAATCACATCTACAGCGTTTCCATTATCAAGGTCCTTGCTAACTTCTTCATAGAAACCAAGTAGATTAGTTTGGCATGAACGATTTTTCACGAACCCATGTTGGTTAGTACTGAGTAAACTATGAAGGTATAAATATTGCTGGATATCATCTCTTAAAAATCCTTCAAATAGTTTACCCACTATTGATGTTAAACTAACAGGTCTGTAATTTTTTGAATAATGGCACTACCTCTGCTATTTTCCAGTCTTTTGGTACCTTTCCTGATGATAGTGAATTATCAAAGATATAATGTAGAAGGGAAGCTAATTCTTCCCTTAATTCCATTAGTACCCTAGGATGAATCCCATCTGGCCCAGGTGATTTATTTGTTTTGATTTTGCTGAGCCTCAATATTATTTCCTCGGTAGAGGGGTGCCCCAGGACACTTGCAGGGGTGCCTCAGGACACTTGTAGGGGTGCTTCAGTACACTTGCAGGGGTGCCTCATGACATTTGCAGGGGTGCCTCAGGACACTTGCAAGGGTGCCTCAGGACACTTGCAGGGGTGCTGTGGGTTGGTGGACTAGGATCAATTCCTATTATTTAAGGTCAATGTAACAGGCAAAACCTGTGCTGGTAGCTGCCAATCATAATACATGTAGACAAACAGAAGCAAACCCTATCCCTCACCACATAATTGTGATACATAAACACAATGTACTTAAATTTATATATTTTGTTCTGATATTCTCAATACGAAACATTTGGCCAAGAGGTTCCTTGAAACATTTTGATGCTCTAGGGCGCTGTGATTATAAAAAGTTTGGGAATCGCTGCCCTAGAGTGAACGCCTTTTGTGAGCATCACCCTCACCTGGGCGTTTGCTTCAGGTGGGGCGGGCACAGAGCGGACGCAGGGTACCTCCCAGCATTTAATGGGCGTGCTTACAAATAAATTTTCCACGCCCATAGAAACACTGGGCGTACCCCTACAAACACAGGTATGTTGATGACTGCTTGGGGCAGGTGCCTGACATCAGCCCCTGACCTGAATTCGGGCATCTAAAGGCAGTCTAGACTAGCTTTTATTAATGAATGGGAGAAAAGCGGATGTGTATATGAACGCAGAGAAGCAAAGTTTATCTGCGGGAACAGACTCTTACCGCAGGGTCAGTCCCAGAATAAAGTTCAATTTAAATAGTGCAGTAATAGTTTCGAAATATGCCAAAATAACATGAGGTATATTTCAAAGTATTACAGCATTTGTTTTCTAAATATAGCCCTAAATCCTCTAAAACATTCCCATACACTAGGCTGCTATGCAACATGGAGAATATTTGTCAACAATGTGAAAATAAAATCCTGTGTTAAAAAAAAAAAAAACAGAAGAAACACTTGGCAGAGTTGAAGGCAGGCAAGCTCACACATGCCTCCTTTAGCTATATTAATTAAATCTCAAGGAAAATCCAGTGTTTACAGGTAGATAGATGTTCTGATATTGGTGTAGTTAAAACATAAGAATAGTACTAGCGGGGGGCGTGGCTTGGTGGCCATGCTGAGCAGACGCATCTGAGGACGGCTCCTGCTCCAAAGCCGATAAAGCGCCTCATCACCCCAGCAAAATTACCCCAATCCAGCCTACAGACCCTCTCCTGCCTCCCCCCGGAGCTCCGGTCGCTCGCAGCCCCGGTCGCGGAGCCGGGAAGCGCTTCTAAGCGCTTCTGCAGGTTGCGGCCTGGACGCGAGGCCGGAGCCGGGAGCTCAATTTCGGACCGGAAGCCGACGCGCGATCCCGAGGCCTCCACAGCGGACTCGTGAGTGCTCCCGGACACCGCCGCTTGCCAGCCCCGGACCCCAGACAGCCCCTGCAGCGGCACGGACTCCCTACTGTGACCTACCCGCCCCTCAAAACCCAGCGTGCGTCACAAGGCCGGAGACGCCGCCATTACCGGGCAGCACAGAGAGGCACAGCAGCCTCCACCCAGGTCCCTGATCCGACCGTTCTCCACACCCCAGCCACAGTGAATACCCTCTGGGCAGCCCCCAGCAGCTCCTACCCGCCACTAGGCCGTGGGCCACCCAGCTACCAACGGGCATCTCCCAGAAAAGGAGAAGCACCCCAGTCAGGGTCACATCCTGGGGCTCTACCTCCTCCTTCCCCATCACACTGGGCCTCGGGGATACCCCCTGGCCTCCTGCTCTCCTAGCAAACAGCTCACCATTGCCCCAAACCGGCCCTGCTGCTGACCAGCACTATATCCCCCCCTCTGCATAAGCTTGCAGACACCCCAGACCCCTAGCAGCGTTTCACCACTCTGCTGCTCACTCTCCCTAGCCCTCCAGACCCTAAGGAGAACCACCTGTGTGTATTCCAGACTCCCTAACTGCAGCCTCAGATGTGAAGAAACAACCTGCTTGCTGCCACTCACTCAATCTACCCGACCTGAGGTGATCATGATCCAGTAATCCTCCACTGCTATCTCCCCCTCCGGTACCAATTACTTTGAGACTATCATATCTCTTACGAGTGCTCCTCGCCTTCACCATTCCCGCTAAAAGGGTTAAACATGTGGTCCCCTCCAAAATACCTCTCCCCCCAAAAAAATCTCCCCTGCCCTCTACAGCCCAGCATAGCCCCTCCGCCCTGGCCTCCCACTCCCGGGGTGAGCCAAGCGAAGCACCATCAACATCAGGGTTCGCTGGGGTAGATGTTGACTCTGATGCACCAGTGACAATGAAATCCCTTTGTCGGGTCTTTTCTGCATTCCAAGCAGAGCTGACCAAAGATCTGAAGTCGGCCATTCGAGAGGTCAAGACGGAACTTGTAGCTATAGGGGACAGAACAGACCACCTGGAGCGAAAAATTGATGAGCTAGTAGCGTCGCACAATGACCTGATATCGTCCTATGATAGCCAACAACGTGATCTCGACCAATTCAAATCCAAGATGGCAGATTTGGAAGACAGGTCCAGACGCAACAATATAAAAATCAGAGGCATTCCTGATTCAGTGGCTAACACAGAATTAGAAGATTACGCCACCACCCTGTTCCGCAAACTCCTCCCCTCCACAGACCCTAAAGACCTCCTAATAGACCGTATACACCGCCTCCCACGACCAAAAACAGTCTCCTCTGACCTTCCGAGGGATACACTCCTCCGTGTGCACTTTTTCACTGTCAAAGAACGCATCCTGAAGGCGGCTCGAGAGTCCAAGCTCGCAGATACCCTAGGCGGCCTACAGATCTTCCAAGACCTCTCTCCCGCGACGGTAGCCAACAGAAGAGCACTTGCCCCCGTTACAACAGCACTCCGCAACCACGAAATCCGGTACCGGTGGGGATTCCCGGTCAAATTGATAGTGTACCACGACGACTCCACCTACATCATATCATCCCTGGATGCTGGGGTTAAACTCCTGATGGACTGGGATATCTCGGTCACCAACTCCCAGGAATCAAAACGCCCACAGACCCTGCACCAGGACTGGTCCACTACCTGAGTACCCCCCCCCCGGGTCTCGAAGATTGCTTGAACCTGTTTGTGAACCGGTTGCCTACATTCCTGAGTTCCCCTCCACCGGGATGGGATCTGTCTGTTAAGTATTACCTCATATTGGTTATCTTGCATGCAGGATGTTTGACAACTAGGTGGTTGCCATGTTAGAACTGTGGTTATATTTTGATAGACAATAAGATCAGTTCATAAGTTTAGTTATGTTCATTACGTTACACTGTTAACTTACCTCTTTACAGGTATTATTCTGTTTATATGTGAGTGGCGGCTCTCCACTGTGCGAACCAAGCCACCACCCCGATGTTGCACATACTACTGCACGACCCCTCTTTCTCTCCCCCCACCCCTGCAGTAGTCATGCAGGTCCAATATACCGGACCTTTTTGTTTCCCCCCTCCCTGTTCCCCATTTGCCCTTAATGCCCCCCCTCTCATCCCCTGCCCCACACACACCCCTACTCTCCCCACCTGGCTCTTAGCGGACAATGTAGCTGTCAGCCTCTGGGGCAGGACCCCCCCACTTGCTGAGCTGCAGCCCCCCACCGAAACCCCCCCTAATACATAATGCCTAATTTTATGTCCTTAAATGTGAAGGGATTGAACTCCCCTAATAAAAGATGACTGGCCCTGTCCTACTTCCATAAACAAAAGGCTGATGTGGTTGCTATACAGGAGACACACTTCAACTCTTCCAACCCTCCGATGTTTAAGGATGCAAACTACCCCACAGCCTATTATGCCAATGGCCAAACCAAACGGAATGGTGTTGCCATCTTGTTTAGCAAACATACCCCCTTTGTACTACAATCCCAGACCCAAGACAAAAATGGTAGATATATTATTCTAACAGGTCTGCTGGAGGATAGGCAGATCACTGTTGTCTGCTTATACGCAACTAATTCCAATCAGGTCCCCTTTCTGCGCAAACTTTTCCTCTTAATGCAAAAAAACTCAAAAGGCCCCGTGATTCTATTGGGTGACTTCAACCTAGCCCTTGACCCAAAACTTGACAAATCACGTGTACCTTCCCCATCTCCCTCACATACCTCAGGCCCGTCCTTAGCTTTTCGAAATCTCCTCCTGGAGTTTGACCTCTATGACATATGGAGATCCAAAAACCCCTCTGGTCGCGAATATACCTTCTATTCCCCAGTTCATAACTCGTACTCCAGGATAGACTATATACTCTGTGACAAATGGACCCTGCAGCACACAAAAGAGGTTGACATCTTACCCATTACATGGTCGGACCATGCCCCGGTCACCTGGCAATGGAATATCCGCTCTCCCAGAACCCCTTCGAGACCTTGGAGGCTTTTCCCCCACCTCCTTAAAGACCCCACCTCTAAAACTACTATACTAACCTCCATTAACGCCTACCTATCTACCAACTCCCCCCAAGATACTTCCATCACAAACCACTGGTGCGAGCTAAAAGCAGTTACCAGGGGCGCCGCAATCCAAGCGGGCGCCTCTCTCAAACGACGTTCTGCTAAGACCCAACAGGAATTAGAAGCCAGATTGAGTGCACTAGAAGCTCAGAATAAAACAACCCCCTCCAGAGATCTCAAAAAAGAGATCTCCAGTATACGTAGTCAGATCCAGAAATTCATCCTAGTCAGATCCAGAAATTCCTCCTAGCCCGCACCCAACTGGCATTGAATAGAATGCGCCACAAATTTTATTTGTTCAGTAACAGATCAGGTAGAATGCTAGCCAGAAAATTGAGAGCCCAACAAGCCAGAAACAAGATTAAACACATTACCACCCCTAACAACACCAAAGTCATTAACCCTAAAGACATTGCGAACCAATTTGCCCAATATTACTCAAAACTATATAACCCGTCCTCCGACTCTTCTACCCCCCAACCATCTGCTGACTCGATCTCGACATTCCTGGATAAGATACAATTTCCTACTCTTAACCCAGAACAGTTAGCAGCCCTCAATACCCCCTGGTCACAAGCGGAAATTCAAACAGCTATTAAATCCCTCCCACGCAACAAAGCCCCAGACGGATTCATAACTGACTTCTACATAACATTCAAGGATTTATTAACCCCAACACTAACAGACCTCTTTAATGAGCTGTCCTCTTTAGGATCTGCCCCTCCAGAACTATTGGAAGCCCGCATTGTGACCATACCTAAACCGGGAAAAGACCCATCCCTCTGCCAGAACTACCGCCCCATAGCATTATTGAATTGCGACATTAAATTATTCGCCAAGCTGATGGCCCTACGTATCAACAAGATACTACCGTTGCTGGTGCACCCTGACCAGACCGGGTTTGTCCCGGGAAGACAGGCCTCCGACAACACCAGACGGGTATTCGATTTAATCGACTCCCTCTCCGGTGAACAGGACCTCCTCTTGTTATCTCTAGATGCAGAAAAACCATTCGATAGACTGAACTGGCACTACATGCAGGAGGTTCTGTGTCGCTTTGGCTTCAAAGATCGTATCCTCACATCTATAATGACTCTCTACAGCTCCCCCTCGGCCCGGGTGCTCAGCAACGGCTTCCTCTCAGATGCCTTCAATATCACAAATGGCACCAGGCAAAGCTGCCCCCTCTCCCCGCTTATCTTTGTTCTCTCAATCGAACCCTTGGCCATTACCATACGTAACGACAACAGGATAGGCGGCTTAAAGGTAGGCCTAGATCGTCATACATTAAGTCTCTTTGCAGATGACGTCCTGCTTTTTATAACCAACCCCGTCTCTACACTCCCACACCTCCACGATATTCTAGACACATATAGTAAGGCCTCATACTACAAACTGAATACCACCAAGACAGATGCACTCCCGATCAACCTCTCCGCATCCATCTCCCAACTACGATCATTATACCAATATAACTGGCAAAAGGAGTCCATAAAATATCTGGGAATCAATATTCCCTTCACCACATCCAAAGTCTTTGACATTAACCTTACCCCCCTGCTCTCGACCCTAACTGCCATTTCCAATTCCTGGACTGCATTTGATATCTCTTGGATGGGTCGCATGGCGGCTTTCAAAATGTCCCTCCTACCAAAACTGATGTATCTGTTTAGGACTATCCCCTACAACTTCCCTCAGAAAGCCCTCCGGCTGAGCTAGTCTATTATGACAAAATACATCTGGACATCCAGACCCCCAAAGATTGCTCGTGCCAAAATGTGCCTACCCAGAGCATTTGTTGGCCTGGATCTCCCAGATCTGCTCCTCTACCAGTGGGTGACCCTTCTGGCCCCCATCAAAAACTACTCCATATCCGACTCCCCTACTAGCTGGGTTGCTATTGAGCAAACCCTGTCCCCTAACATACCCCTAGCCGACCTAATTAGAATCCCTCGTCAGCTCAGACCGAACCAACCTCTCCTTCTCCCGTCCACCAAAGCATCCCTACAAGCCTGGGATCAGCTCCTATCCACCTTAGCCACCACTACAAATAACCTACCCAATGTTTCCATAAAGACTGTAGCAAAACTGATTCCAAACCTTAACCTAAACTCTTGGAAAACCCGAGGCATTAATACTCTAGGGGATATTTTGGACTCACACGCTCTCCTTTCTTTCACCTCCCTACAAAATAGCTTCCAGATCCCCGCTTCAGAATACCTACACTACATCCAACTAGCTCACTGGTGGAGAACCAACATATCAAAACTACCCCCCCCCCCACAGCCCACACTCCAGCCCATTTTCTCCAGACCCTTCACCCCCCATACTAAACGTGACATCTCCTTCTGGTATAAGACCCTAATAACCCCCCACTCCTTCTTGAAAACCTCCGCACATACGAAATGGGAGGCCGACCTAGGGCGAACGTTCTCCCCAGTACAATGGCGCCAAATTTTTCTCACCTCCTTTGATATGTCCCGCTGCTTGAACCACACAGAAATGCATATCAAGCTCATAAACAGAATCTACATGACTCCAGAGCGTCTACATTCCTTTTGGCCATCAAGCTCTAACAAATGCTGGAGGCTGTGTGGTCAAGTAGGGAACATATTTCATATTTTCTGGACTTGCCCCCTAATCCTTAAATATTGGACGAAGGTATTTGAGCTAATCTCCTCAGTACTCAAAACCACAGTCACCCCCGACCCATCCATAGCCTTACTCCATGTCTACCCCCATGAGATCCCAATCGAGAGGAGACTGGTTATGGGGCATATATTCATAGCCGCGCGAGCTAACCTAGCTCAACAATGGAAGCAGCCTACCCCTCCATCCCTCCTACAGGTGATCCTGAAGACGAACCACCACTTCATGATGGAGAGCGGCCCCCCCTTCCACATGCCACCATCCTCTCCTACCTCCCACCGTTGGCTACTATGGCACACATATGTGACAGAGGGTGAGGGAGCTAGATTCTTCCCCCGCGCATCCACATCAGACCCCCCGCCAGTTTAGCTTAAACGAGCCTGAAGAGCCAGGATAGGGACAGCATCCGGTGGACACTACCTTCTCCCCCCTAACCTGTAAGATTGATACTATGCTCAGCAAAGATTAATTGGATAACCGAATGCTCATGCACCATGTATATATGTTATACCTGTACTACATTGTTCGCTCTGCGAAGCGAAGTGTTTGATTTTCTACTTGTCTGCTACCCCCCCCTATTCCCCCCCCCTGATATTGTCTCCCCTTTTCTAATTTCTGTACCCCATATTCTAAATATACTACAATAAAAATTTATTGAAGTTAAAAAAAAAAAGAATAGTACTAGCTTGTATTTCATCATATCACAATACAGTAATTCTGACATAATGTACTGTATGCATGTGCTCTTTTTTTTTCATCAATGTCGCATATGCAGGTCAAAGCAGGATGACAGCATGTCGTCCTGAAATACATTCAATGCTAAAAGTGAGAGCTCTGCTGTGCAGATACAGTGGGCAGTATTCAATGAACATATTCACGGCATGCAGCGAATCCTGTTTAGGATTCGCTGCACAGTCGCCGTGTTCTGGAGCCTCGCTGTCCCCCTGCTATCCCCCTATTCAATGAGGCAGGGGCTCGCTGCCCCCTGACCGCGAATGTGAACCCCTGCGGCGGACGCCACAGGGAGCCGGAGGACGGCGGCAGGCAGGGAGATGGAAGTCTCCCTGCCTGCCCCAGAACGTATGTGGGGGGGGGGGGGGGGAGTGGGCTCCCCGGGAGCCAGGCAGCACAGGCTGCCCCCCGGGAGAGCCAACAGGGGACCGGGTATTCACTGCACCCGATCGTGGATATGTAATGATCGAGAGAAGTGAATATATGAATATCTAATGAGGGGCTCTCGGCTCCCGGCCCCCTGCTGGCTGCTATGTGTAAAAAATATATATATTTTTTTAATTAAATATATACTCATGTGCTGTAAGCACATGAATAAAAATAGCATGCCCCTTCTCAGAATAAAATTCCTGATTTTTTGACACCAAATTTAAAAAAACAACAACATTATTTTAAAAGTTAACATTCTACTTCACCATGAAAAGATGGCGAGTGATACACGGAGAGGCACGGAGAAATTAAGCTATAAATTTATTCTCTGTCTTCTCATTGAATACACTCATTGCGAGTGACGGCGAATCTCAATGCAAAATCCTATTGACAAGACACGGCGATTGGCAGCGAGTATCAGATGGAGAACCATCCATTATTCACTGTTCGCCGATGGTGAAAATATCACATTGAATAAGGTTGTTCGCTTTTTGAGACCAAAATTCTCCGACCAAGGCGAAAAAAGCAGAAATTCGCCATAAAACACGGCAAATTTTCCTCATTGAATACTGCCCAGTGACAGTAGATTATTAGTTTATAGAAAATGGTGACAAAAGCTGATAAGATAAAGAACTGAAGTTTCCTCACAACAATCTTCTTATACTTGGTCCTGACCGTCAGTACTTCCCAATATACATATTTTGAGATTTGGACTTCTGTGAATGTCCCAAAAAGGGCGTGGCTTCATGAGAACGACGCTATCATGAGCCACACCTCCCATCTTTATCATTAGGGGGCATGGCCAATGCTCGGAGCTGTTGGCATGCCCCCAGCCTCTCTGTCTACCATGAACAGATGCTATGCACATGCGCAGAGCATCTATTTACTGCCGCTTTGCTATGCAGAGCTGTGAGTGACCAGGTCTCCCACTTATGTACTGCACATTTAAACTAGCCATTGTTAGATTACACGGGCTGGTGTGCTGTTTTCCTGGCTGCTGTGTGTTTGGAGTGTATACCAGAAGATCACACTTATGTTTGGATGAGGTGGCCCCAAGAGGAGAGATTCAGGTATATGCAAATTTATACAAAAAATGTATTGTAAATGTTTTTAATCAATTCTTTTATCATTATTGAACATCAATTTACTACACAATGCAAGGCCTTTTTTTGTGCGTTTGGTACCTGGGTCCTGAGGATGTTCTGTGCAGGCCTGTCCCCTCCACATGCTGTTATGCATTTAGGGCCTTATTCTAGTTCACTCTTTCTGACAAAATCCTTCTTAGATGGACAAAACCATGTGCACTGCAGGGGGGCAGATGTAAAATATGCAGAGAGAACTATATTTGGGTGAGTTATTTTATTTCTGCGCAGGGTAAATACTGGCTGCTTTATTTTTACACTGCAATATAGATTTCACTTTGAAGTAAAACCCCACCCAAATCTAATTCTCTCTGCACAAGTTACATCTACCCCCCTGCAGTGCACATGGTTTTGTCCATCTAAGAAGGATTTTGTCAGAAAGAGTGAACTAGAATAAGGCCCTAGTGGCAGGGCAGGCGACAGGGGGGTCAAAGAGGACACTCGTACCGGGCCCCGACCAGTTGAGGGGCCCCAAAGCTTTGAGGAACTCAGGGTCTGTAAGCATGACTGCCTAATCACCTGTCTGGCTACCCGTACTAATGAGTTTAATGACACAACACACCAAACCACACAATGCACAATGCTGTGCCCTCCCATCTGCCCTTCCCTATTATATTGCATTGTGAATATTAATTATCTGTTTATTTCTATTAATAAAAAAATACATTCAATATGCAATGTAATAACAATCCACGTTCAGTGTTGGGGGGCCTCAAAGATATCAGTGTTCCGGGCCCCAAGATTTCTGTTGCCGGCCCTGCCTAGTGGATGTGGCTGGTACAGGATTATATTGGATATACAGGTTGTTTTTTTGTGTGTGTGGGGGGGGGGGCAGTATGGAACATAAAAATAGATCATATAGGAGAGGGTGGAAAAGCAGGTAACATGATAAATAGTTGGGGGGGAGCACAATACAGGATATGCAGAGGGAGGTGGGGGAACAATAAAGGGTACACAAAGGTGGGGGAGAACAATACAGATCAGCGAGGCACAATATTGGACATACAAATGAGAGAGGGCACAAAAAATTACAGGCAGATGAGGGGGGGCATCTGGACCTGCACAGACCTACATTTATTTGCATGCTCTCTAATGTCAAAAGCTGGCAAAACCAATCAATTCAGTAACTGGACATGTTTTTGCCCTGTGCCGAAGAGAACTGGTGTGCCCCTCTCCCCACAAATAAATGGGTGTGGCTTTATGGGAAAACAAGGGCATAGCCACAGAACAGTACCGATTCACATTACACCACAAAGCAGTTTCCACTATTCACGTGACATCAGACAGTAGTAGCAATCATATAAATTATGCCATGACATGCCCTTTATGTAAATCCAATACAGTGACAGGGCCGGCGCTATCCACTCAGCGGCTCTTGCGGTGCAGGGAGGCACCGGACTGAAGAGGCACTCAAGCCTCTCCCTGCACTACCACTGTACTTCTGCCGGGACACAGTGCCTCCTGTACTGCGCCTGTCATACAGACAGCGGTGCCGGAAGCACAGTAACAACGCAGAGCTGACTACCGCTTAATTGGGTCTTCTCCACCGCGAGTGTCCCAATTACCATTATTTCCAGCAATAGCCTGGACACCGCTGGGGCAACTGCAATGTTGCTGTGCTTTGCGATGCCTGTGTGACATGTGCAGGACCCGCCTGGAGCTGCAGCATGGACAGCCCTGCTTTCTCTTCACTGCCCAGGGTAGGTGTACTGGGCTGGCTGCCACCAACCCCAAAACTGCTGGGAAAGGGGGGAGGTTGTCTGGTAATAAACACTTGCTGAGTGCTTTCACCCTAGACCACCAGGGAAAGCAGAGTTATAATAGATAAACTGCTTATTTTAAAAGCAATTAAATATGCTTATCTAAACCACACAAATTAAAAGACATCATTATATATATATATATATATATATATATATATATATATATATATATATATATTGCCTGACCCTAACCCCCTCCTTGCCCCAGTACTGCCAAAACTGCTATCTACCTTTACCATATAAGCATTTAATGGTAACTCCGTGGCAATGAGCATGAAACCCCTAGTAAGCAGCATGTGACCCCTGTATTTGAGCAAGAAACCCCAGGCAACGAGCATGTAACTCCTGGCAATGAGCATGTAGGTAAGCGCCACTTATGTGGCATAATATATAACCGGCATTACTGTGTGTGATATATGTATTAGGCATTATGGTGTGTGTTATAATATGTAATAATGGCATAATGTGTAATAGACATTACAGTGGGTTATAACATGTAATAGGAATTATGGTGTGTGACAATGTGTTATGGGCACTACGGTGTGTGGCAATCATGTGTAATAGGATTAACGGTGTAAAGTTAGCCTATCACTGGTTTTGGTGTCTGTGTGTGTGTGTGTGTGTGTGTGTGGGGGGGGGGGGGGGGGGTACCAATTAGTTTTCTAACACAGGGCACCAAAATGTCTATATATCTACATATGGTATTGCTGCTACAAAGCCCATTATGTGTTTTTTTCATCGTGCGCCTTCAGCAGGCATTGAGATCTCATGCAGACAGGCTGTTATACCGATGTCTACAAGATACTGTATATCTGCCATGCTGCAGGACAGACCTGACATGTAGGTAAACAAAATCATTCACAGACTGTACACATAAGCCTATGCACGAGCGATGTATTATTCAGCAACTGTAGGTTGTGTGGGGAAAGGTAACTAAATAATAAGTCATGGTGCCTAAATTTTAAGTATTATCCAGGTCGGGGCGGGGCTTGAGCACAACGTCATTAAGCCCCTCCCCCATTATGGAAATGACCCGGTTTGCCCATCACCATGGCGGGGTGGGGCTAAGATGACACGATTCTGTCACTTTAGCCCCGCCCCCTCATCGACATATCCCGTTCTGTAAATGGCGCGGTACAGGGGAAGGTGGCCGCAAACAGGGGGGGTGTCCCCCAGAAACCGGGAGGGTTGCCCACCTTTCTGGGAGGCCGGGAGGGGGACCCTATATTCGGGACCCTCCCGGCCGTTCCGGTAGGGTAGGCAACCCTGGTATAATCTTATTCTAAAATATAAATACAGTATTTATAATCTACTTAAATGGAAAGAATAAGAAAAAGAGATTGTGCTAGAATTACACATTAATAATGGTATTTAAGAAACTTTGTCCTTTAGTTGATTAACATAATAAAGCGGAAACTAATGAACTGCCACATATATTCGCCTAATGTTTTATAACAATGATTCCAAAGCACAAATAACAGGAAGAGAAGAGGTGTAGCAGATGTAAAAATAAAAATACAGAGTTAGCAATACATTATAAAGGAGCAAAAGAACATCAATATGCTGCTGGAACTAATAATGTTGCAATGCAAGGGGTGCAAATGCTTTTATTTATTGCATACATACACAATACAGACTTTAGGATTGTACAGTTAACAAATGTGTACTAGGCAGCTTTGTGTTGGTCCTGACATTTAGAATTAAGATAGGACACACCCCTCCCAAATATCTGTACATTTTTAGACTGCCCTACCCATACCTTCCAACTGTCCGGCACAGGGTCAGCAGTGTCCTGTGGTAGGGGGCAGTTGCTAGTCCCCCCTAACCGGCCCTGTTGAGTGGGGAATAGTCTATATAGAGAGGCTGGGGGCATGGCCAGCGATGTGTAACCTGCTGGCCATGCTGCCTAGTGATGGGAAATGGGGGCATGGCCTGTGGCTGCCACATCCCTGCAAGGGCACGCCCCTTATGGCATAGGCCATGCCGCTTTTCTGAAACGAAAATGTTGGGAGCTATGCCTACCTGCAGTGCAACATGTTCATGTCAAGTTGATCCATTTTTATTTGCTCCTAACCCTGAATTAATCGGTGGCAGGGTTGGGGCAACCGCGGTGAGGGGCAGTACCTCTCTGTACGACTGGAAATGGCACCAAAAAAACGGCCTCATTAGAGACAGTGTTTAAGGATGCATCATTTTGTGAGGGCAATTTAGCAGCAGCAGAGAGGAGGAGGCAGGCAGGCCTCAGAGGTGCCAGGCGGTACCACAGAGCATTTTGGGGACCATCATACTGAACAATACACTGAACATTTGTGGGACACACACTACAAAGAGCATATTTGTGTTTCTGCCACCATACAAAGAACTTTGAGGACTGCACCCCCTGGCTACATCACAGGTCTATTAGGATAAATAAGGGCATTTATTCCGCAACCATACCATATGTCTGCTCTAATTTCTGCACTTATTCAAAAACTCTGTTGATAAAACTTTTGCAACTTAGGGGAACATTTATAACGCTACTAAAGATCATATAAAGTGATGTAAATCAGATTCTGTCCATCATTTATTAGGATGCAATAGAGAAATGATAGACATTATCTGTTTAGTTGCTATGGGCAACATCACTTTTAGAAGTTTTATAAAATGTACCCCTAAGTGCATGTTCTTCGGTCACTAAAAGTAGCGTCTGCAAAAGGGAACAAAGACATCAGATTGTTCACAACTGTGTGAATGCCTACTAAGCGCATATAAATTGTTGTGTATATTCCTAGATGATGATGTCTCAGGTATGACTAGTATACGTCCACTCTCCTAACAAACATTCTATCTGCCCTTTGCCAGGCAGGATACAATGATGTTGGCTGCTGAGGTAGTGCTGGATCATACTTGGAGGACAGGCGCCATGAAGCCTGGGACACTTGGGCCCTTATTCTGGTTAACTCGCAAAGGCAAATTCCTTCTCAAATGGACAAAACCAGGTGCACTGCAGGGGGGCAGATGTAACATGTGGAGAGAGAATTAGATTTGGGTGAGTTATTTGGTTTCTGTGCAGGGTAAATACGGACTGCTTTATTTCTACACTGAAATATAGATCTCACTTTGCAGTAAAAACCCAACCCAAATCTAATTCTCTCTGCACAAGTTCACATGAATTTGTCCATTTAAGAAGGAATTTGCCTTTGCGAGTGAACTAGAATAAGGGCCTAGATGTACGTAGTGTAGCCTTATTTACATGTGATCAGTTACAGGCTTACGGCTCGATTTCACAACATTTTACACTTTTCGAAATCAACTAATATTAATACTACAACTAATATTTCCTAAGAAAACCTTCTAATACTTGTGTGTAAGCCAAAGCTGCAGTGAGTAATGTGAGGAGCCTTGTTTGTAGCTCACCAGTGGTATACACAGTATGTGTTAATGAATGTGTCTCACTCAGCTCGCTGTCATTAGCTGCTGCAAAGTCCTAATGTATAGACCTGACACGGTGATACTGCTCCTGTTACCTGTTAGGAGAGACACTGAGAAGGTTCTGTGTGCTTTACAGCAGGAGAAAATAACACTATCAATTATTCAGCAAAAAGGTGATATTTAATGTCATTCTGTCCACCTTTAGTAATTTGATAGCACGTTAAAATAATTTATTGACCATGTCTATAGTAAAGAAAGTCAAGTTGGGCTATTCTGCAAAGTGAGAATTGAGCATTACAGTATTTATCATGAACACTTAAATGAGGCAATTGTTTACATATAATTAACCTTTAACCAGTTAACACTACAAGAAACATCAGATAAATTAGAATTTAGGAATTCAAATTAAAAACATTTGTATTTGTTTACGGTCACTGAAATACAATTTATAATGTAATTATGCATTTTTTTTTTCCATTGGCTCAAGTACATAAACACAGTTAAAAAAAAAAAGAAAAGAGAGAGACATTGTTTCATCTGTTATCATACCACAGATCCTAATTGTTTTGATTCTGTGGAAGTCAAAACCAGTATCTGTTTATCCTAAGAATTGGTGAAACGAAAATTAACCTTTGACATAGATGTATGTTAACAGGATTACAGTTTTGACATTTGGAGGGATGAGGGGGGCTGTACAGGCATGCTGTGGGCAACATGACTTCATGCAACACTTTTAAATGAGGGAACACTGCCACTGTGCAGTAATCAGAACAAAGGTGAGTTCATCTTGTGTCTCCTGAGCTTGGAAGCCTTCTGGAAGGAGTGAGCCACTTCTTGCACCATGTCTCTAGTTTGAGTTTAATAGCGAACTGGTAGGTGCTGAAAGACTCCTTTGTGACAAGCGCCACAATCTGCACCCTTGATTATGCAGCAACAGGCAAGTCTGGTCTAAAATCAATTCAGTCCAGAATAACTATTCCTTCCCCAGGTGGGCTTGAGAGAAGAGAGAAAAGAGTTGGTGTGAAGCCCAGTTACTGGATTATCTGGGCTTTAGACAGGTGATTAGTAACACCTAGCCCCTCCACATCTAACAGTAACGAATGGTTACTTACTACAACCAAGTAAGAATTGGTTTTAAAAACAACCAATTCTTACTGATTTCGTTGCGCTGTAGGCACTCATTGAATGTGCATGAAACAATCGTACATATGAGAAAATTACACAGTTGGGAATCAGTTACATTTGGTGGTCACTTCTCTTATGCAGAAAGCAAATTGCGCCAACACTGTGTTGTGACATTAGGATAACAATAAAGTTACACATACTTATCATCATGGATACATATATAGACATACCAAAACACACACATGAAGGAAAAACTAAGACACATGAAGAAAAAAGAATACTTGACGTCATTTGATTGTTTGTTGCTAACCATAACGTGCCATTTTACAACATAGAAAGAGCTAGATACCTATGTCAAGGTGTTCCGAGATCTACCGTGGAAAATTCCCCACTTTGTAGTGATTTAAGAGTGACCAGGGGCGGAGATTTGTTTAGTATTTTCGAACAGTTTTAGGATATGATTTCTGGTTGGAAGGTCCAAATGTCTTTTTCCCATTTTTTAAATATTATCTTTATTGACATTTCATTTGTTGACATGCATAAAATATGAGAAACATCAGTGGCAGGTCTGTGGGGACTTGATTGTTGTTCTTTTACGTGGATTGCATCTAGGATATACAAAGGACAGCCGGGCAAGAACACACCATTACATACAGAAGGAGTGGCGTATTTGACAGTCCATGGATCCAGAAATATATCATATGTTGATACAAAGAACATATTGCTGCCATCACTTCACATTTATACTTGGTTTAATTAAGAACTTTGTGAAGGCAATGGATAGGAATGGGCAAGCATTTCATTACCTTAGGCAAAAGTTCCCAAGCCTCAGTGAAGCGAAAATCAAGGAGGCAGTGGCGTAACTATTTATTGGGCGCCTCCCCGCCGGAAATTTCAGGCACTCCCCCCTAAAATAAAGGCTTCCCCCCTTAAAGTAAAGCCCGCCTCAACTCCGCACTTACCCCTCGGCTCGCCGCTGCAGATATACTTGTATCTTGTCTGCGGTCCCGGCTCTCTTCCTGTTAGGCGTATTAAAGAAAATGGACCATCCAAATTGGCAGCCCCCTAACAGCAGACACTTTTTGAGGATGCTAAAGGAGGCGAAGGAGGCGGCGGCGGCCTCCTCTAGCATCCTCAAAAACAGTCTGCTGATAGGTGGCGGCCATTTTGGGAAGTCCCTTTTCATTAAGAAACCTGACAGGAGGAGAGCCGGGACCGCAGACAAGTAGATCTGGTGAACCGAGGGGCTAAGTGGTCGCGTGTCCCGCGGCAGCGAACAGAGCAAGGTTGGTCAGCAGCGCAGTGCATGATAGCCTCACAGACCCCCTGTGCCCATACGTAATCAGTGCCTCCCCGCGACCGCGGGGTCTGCGGAGCTATTGTTACACCACTGCAAGGAGGGCATTATGTTGGACCGCAAATACGAAAGATTTTGATAGTATCTTAACAGATAATGAGAAGACTGCTTGGATTGGCTTTTATATGGTAGCAGAACACTTTTTGGGAATAAGAAGGCAGCAAACTACGTTGAACTGGTTAAAAATATGATTTCCTCATATCAGACACTTGAGTTCAATATGTCTTTGAAGATGCATTTTCTTCATTCTCACTTACTAACTGCAGCACCGTTAGTGATGAACACAGTGAACGTTTTCACCAGGATATTTCTGAGATGGAGAAGAGATACTGTACCAGGGGAAATGAAATACTTCAATACTAGCAGACTATTGTTGGACACTTGTCAGAGATGCCCCAGAAATAATGTACAAGCGACTTCCAAAACAAAAGCGGCATTCAAAGCAATGATTTGTATTGTTGTTGATGTTGTGTATGTATATTAAGCTATTTGTTTTGGAAAACAACAAATGTGAATAACTATAAAATGGCAACAAATCTTAAAATTTCATTGTCGTTTTCAGCTCCATAAATTCTATTAATAAACATATGTAATTATTAAGATAAAAAAAAATGTAAAAAATTGTTGTCCAGTGTAATTAGTGAACTGACGTTTAAATACATTCTAACTAAACAATGAAATGTTATACATTGCAGTTAAATATGAACATTTAGTACTGGTAGGTACCCATAAAAAAATATATAAAAATAACACTCAGCAGGGTCATATTATGTTGTTTGCTCCAGCGTGGAGGAAATCAAAAATCAATGCTTTCACCTTTATTTATAATGTCCCAGCGATGCGATTCTAAGAAAGGATTGATTTTTAGACAACAGTGTAATTTGGCCTAGGTTAATTTCACTGTGCCAAGTGATGAGCAATACAGCTAAGCAGAAGTACACAGGGGCCAATGTGGTCAACCTGAGCAGTGACACACTGACAGTATATGGAGACAGAGTAAAAGAAAATGTACTATATTTTGCACATGTGAAGTTACTTGTACTGTATGTCCCCAGGAATGAAACATTGTTTCTGTAAAAATGTCAGTGTGTTCTTACATAGTCAGTAAGGTTGAAAAAAGACTTGCGTCCATCAAGTTCAACCTAGGTTTTTTTTTTTATAGCTTATCCCTTGCTGTATAGTATGTTGTTACAGACAGTTTATGATTAATAATTTACCCATGGATATTATTAACCAATAAATGTTTACCCAACCTTAATTTGAATGCATTTATTGTCTCTGCTGACACCACCTCCCCAGGAAGATCGTTCCAAAGTTGACTGCTCTGACCGAAAATAAGTTTTATCTAAATTTGTGTCCTAGATTCCTTTCTTGCCGTAAAAAGGGTGCTTGACAGTTCCTTATATTGTCCCCTGATATATTTGTACATGTTAAGCATGCCCCCCCCCCCCCTTAAACGTCTCTTCTCTAGTGTAAATAGTCCCTAATTTATCAATCTCTCTTTGTAGCTTAAATTCTCCATTCCCCTAATTAGTTTTTTCGCTCTTCTTTGTATTTTGTTCTAATTCTATGATGTCCTTTTTATAGTGTGGGGCCCAGAATTGTACTCCATATTCAAGGTGAGGTCTAACCAATGCTTTGTACAGTGGCATAATTACTTTTGAGTCCCTAGTTTCCATGCCCCTTTTAATACATGCTAGAATTCTGTTGGCCGTTTTTGTTGCTATGTGACATTGAGCACTACACCCCAGTTTGGCATCAATTTGGACTCCCAGATCTTTTTCCAGTACCCATGATGTAATGCAGAAATTGTACAAGAGTAATGAGTTCACATGACAGATTAACCTATGAATGGCTAATATTGCTGGGCAAGTATCCTCCAGGATTGCTTTGTGCTAGTACCAGAGGCACTAGACGCTAGACGTGCTGTTGCCAGTGACGCTAGATGCAGTGCTGTTACCAGTGACGCTAGATGCAGTGCTGTTACCAGTGACACTAGACGTGCTGTTGCCAGTGACGCTAGACGTGCTGTTGCCAGTGACGCTAGATGCAGTGCTGTTGCCAGTGACGCTAGATGCAGTGCTGTTACCAGTGACACTAGACGCAGCGCTGTTACCAGTGATCCAGACAAAGGACATCGAAGAGAACATGAATCCCTCCACAAGCTAATACTATACCACCAATTCAATAATCACCGACAACTGTGGGCCTTATTCTGGTCCACTGTTATAGGCAAATTCCTTCTCAAATGGACAAAACCATGTGCACTGCAGGTGGGGCAAATGTAATTTGTGCAGAGAGAGTTCTGCCCATTTGTGAAGGAATTTGCCTCTGCGAGTGAACTAGAATAAGGGCCTATGTGACAGACATTTTTTTTCACTCCCATACATTTCATATTGTTATTTACAGCAACAAGTAAAATGTGTCACTTTATTTGCATGGCGCCACCTTGTGTGCAGTCCTCACAACATTAAGAGTTGAAGTATTAATGAAAGAAGTATGACAAAAGCAAAACAATTTAAATGACAAAGAATTTGCAATCTAAATGATTCAGCAACAGTAGGAATACTAATAATTGGTCTGTCTTAAACCCAGTGTACTCCAGCTCAAAATTGTCATCTTTTACAAGAACGCACATAGATACCATATAATCACAATCTCCTACCTGCGGGCAATTAGAACAAGGAAATAATAGGAAACTAAAAATAAAAGCTAGAAAAGTACATACAGTAGCAGGTGTACAGAAGGTCAGATTATAGGCTACACAAAGAAAATCCCCCCACACTACAGACAGCTAATTCCGCAGCTGTGGAAATGTGCCCACAAAGTATTTCAATGACTTTGGTGTTTTGTCTGCAGGTTGACATTATGACAAGTTCTGCAATGCCTGCTGTTCTACTTACAGAAAGCCGAGATTAACATTTCCAGGTTCTATAGGACTTAAATAATTTATAGGGTCATTTCAATTGTAAAGCATCATAGACTGAAGACAATAGACTTTACCAAAGAGATGAAAAAAGTTAAGTACAAATAGGGTTTTTGTATTTTAGGGGCATATTTATCAATTAATGGGTGGACCAAGCTAAGGTTGACATACATTGGGTTGACCAATGAAGGTCGACACGTGAAAACAGTCAACATGCCTAAGGTCGACATGGAGAAAAGGTTGACATTGGGAAGGTCGACAGTCAAAAGGTCAACATAAGTTTTTCCCTTTTTTTTTGTACTGAATGTCAACACAAATCGACCTGGACATCGAAAAAGTGCACCGCATCCCCTCGTATGGCTCGCCATGGTTTGGGCTCGGCGCCTCACTACGCTCAGCACTTATATTCTCAATCCATGCCCTAGTGCAGGGATGGGGAACCTTTGGCCCTCCAGCTGTTGTTGAAGTACACATCCCAGCATGCCCTGCAACAGATTTAGCATGGCCAAATAGCAGAACTGTAGCAGGGCATGCTGGGATATGTAGCTTCACAACAGCTGGAGGGCCAAAGGTTCCTCATCCCTGCCCTAGTGGATAGTAGGGCATGAAATACAACCTGTCGGCTCCAAAAAAATGGTGAAAAACCCATGTCGACCTTTTGGCATTTGGCCTGTTGACCTTCAGTGGTCGACCCAATAGAATTGTCTAAATGTGTTAAGTTGCCTTTTTTTAATATAGTAAAGCAAAAGTCATTTTGCTAATTGTAAGACATAATTTGTATAATATACACATAAACTGAATGGCCACCAACCATTAATATTGCAGAGTTCTTCATGCTTTATGCTCTGTATTCCAGCTAATGTACACAAGGCAATGCTGCTGTACTTTGTATCTGGAATGAATCCACTGCTCCCTTTAATGCTTGCGTCCTATTGATTCATGTATAGTATTTATCCTTGCTGAATCCGCTGCAGAATGTGCATTGTTTTCCATTTGTGATGACTGGATGTTTTTTAATACAGCAATTTAGAAACAGGATGTACTGAATCTGCAGTATGAACAGAAATCAGTGCTTACAAGCGGTTTTCAGACGTCCTACATTTTACGGTTGTCCCCTAGTTTGTCTGCTGGGACAACCTATTGCTACTATATTTGTGCGACTCCCAGTCTGAACATTTCTTTTAGACAGTTCATTTTATTATTCCTTCATTTTACTTCTCTATATTTTAGTTTTATTCCCCCCAAACTTGTAAATATTTGTATACCATATTACTTGTTGCTGCGAATTACAATTTGCATCGGTGATAGGAAAGTGTGAAATGACAAAAAATGGTGTCAGCTGATTGGTCACTCTTATTGTTAATCACACAGAGTGACCAGGCAGCAATCTCTTCTGATTGGTGGATGGCTGTAGCTATCCACCAGAGTGCTGAAAGCCATTCACTTTATGGCACATAACCACAGAAACAGTGATTATGATTTTTTTTTGTTTACATTTGTTTATGTGAAAGGGTGTGAAGGGGCCCCAAATGCATTACTTTTCCCAGAGCCTACAATACCGTTAAAATGGCCCTGCTCACAGTGACCCGAAAGCTGAAACATATTTGACATGCTGTTGGTGTTCGAGGACAGCAACATAACGGTGGGCATGTTGGCTCCTTTTTATGCGTGTACCATAGACAGCGGCTGCGGCTTTGGATACAGTCACTGGTTCTAGCAGTGTAATTTCACTGCACATCCTTAGTAACCCGTTTAATGCAGATTTGGTGCTGCGTCTTAAGATACCTCCTACAGTTTTGCATTGTTTCACAAAGATCCTGCATACACTGATGCAGAGGATGTATTAATAGCATCCACCACTGAATCAGCCCCATACTTGTGATGTGTTTTGAAGTTCTTCATTATATTAAATAATGAGATGTTCACAAACAAAAGTTGACCTTCAGTCTCAAATTCAGACCGATTTCTTAAAAACCTATAAAGAACTAAAAAAGCCAGTTTGATAGGTTGGGTACAATATCCCAGAGTTCAGAATCCCAGCAGTGGAATGCTAAAGGTTCACAATCCCCAAAAATTGCAGTGAGTATTCTCAAACTGTGTACACACGACCATATTGCCAGTGATTGGAGTGTGCACCAGTGATAAATCGCCGGGTGCGCGCTCCCGTTTTCAGCCCCTGAATGGTCGCTGGTCGGAGGAGCATGCTCCTCCAACCGACCAGCGACTTCCACTGTCTTTTCTCCCGGCAGTGTGACATTTTCATCTGCGACCATCTCTGGTCACAGATGAAAACAGGACACTGAGCAATATATTACCAGCGACATATTGCCCCGTAAGTACACACCTTCACCCTAACCATTACCTTCAGCAGCCAAACAACATCCCATTGAGGAAACCTAACCCACTATATTGCCATTGATAATGACATTTTAAACCTGCTGTTACCATTATAGATCAGCATAACAACACCTCGACCAAGGACAGACTTTTTGTTGCTATAGGCAACATCCCATCTTTAGTAGAACATCCATCTTTACCCCAGAAACAGGCAGCCAGTGCATGGTGACAGACAATAGGGACAGAGTGATACAGTAGGTTCATGGATAAAGAAGTAGCAGTAGGCAAAGGAGACATGGGGCCAGATTCTCTAAGCTTCAAAAGTGATAAAATGGACAGTGATAAACAGCCAGCCAATCAACTCCTGCCTGACATTTACAAACGCAGTCTGTGACATGGCAGGTAGGAGCTGATTGGCTGTCTGTTTATCACTCTCCATTTTATCCCTTTTTAAGCATAGAGAATCTGGCCCATGGAGACATAGGCAGTAGGTGCTTGGAGGTCATTGGGAGAGGACAGGGACTGGAAGCCTACAGCACTAAAGCTGCCCACACACGTACCAATTACCCGGTACTTTTTGTGCTAAAATAGCATCGTTGTGCATATGTTGTGCATGGGATGCGATGCTATTTTAGCACAAAAAGTACCGGGTAATTGGTACGTGTATGGGCAGCTTAAGAGACAACAGTGAGGAGAGGGAAGGGTCGTGTGCAGGGGTTGTGCAGAGTGTGTCCTTGCTGCTTCTGCATAGCCCAAACTACAGACATCCCTTGCCATCCCCACCCCGCAGTCACACACTGGGTGAGATTTAATAGGATGAGAGATTCAGAAAGTGAGAGATTTGGTGAGAAATCTCCAGTTTTTTTAAAGCGGCAATCATTTACACTGCAAAATCACACTGGTTTTGCACTGTAAATGATTGCCGCTTTAAAAAACCTGGAGATTTCTCACCAAAACTCTCACTTTCTGAATCTCTCATCCTATTAAATCTCACCCAAAGTGTTAAAGTATAAAAACATACTATGTGGCTATGTGTGTGTGGCACAGGGCCTTCTGCCCACCCACCACCGCAAAGGTGTAAAAGGTGGCTGTCTGGGTACTGTGTAGATGACGCACTTGTATCTTACGCATGCCTACTGAAGACCACACAGAGTAGGGAAGGTGGTGGTGGGTCAACTGGATTGCTTAGTGGAAGACCAATTAGCCACAATGCTGCAGTTCTACCTCCAGACTGGCGAGATGACATCATCATCATCTCACAAGTCTCTATACAATGGGCAGCTCCGGCGCCAAGCATACTGTACAGTTGCAGACTCCAAATGATAGTAGAAATTACTCTATTCTCACTAGACTGTTCTCTAAAAACCAAAAAGTGAACCAAATATTTGAACTCCTATGGATAGCTGTGATGGCTACATTTTAAGTGTCAGAATTAAACTTTGATTATGGCTTTAAGCTTGGTTTGCCTCTTCCTGTACTTTGGATTATCTGACCATGATTGGTGTACTGTAGGAAGAATGTCATGCGGTCTCTCACCACAGTGCTGAGTAAGGCGCTGTTGAGTACAGCGTGGAAGTAGCTTCTCAGTCTTAAGTCAGAAGTCACATTTCGTATTTATTGGCAGCCAGGTGAAGAAGTCCTTTCGATTGCACCGGCTGTGCACTCCCTGTATGTTATTATGAGGGTTCTATCACAGGAGCAGAAGATGATGATCCAGGCAGTGACCTCAAAGTACAATTGGTAACGAGACTGTGCAGGGTATGAAGTCACGCCCATTTTTATTTTTTTTACTGCAAATATTCCCCCATTTAGGTAAGGAGAGCACTAACACGCTTTTTAGAACAGGATGGCAAAATGTTTAGATGCGACTTTGCCGGAGGTCATGAAGTCGGCTGATGTTTTTCAGGGGAGAGGGTGCTTTTTTTTCTTCCAATAGGTTACAAACATGTGCCTGGTTCACAGGAGGCATGTACCACAGACGGGATGCAGTCAAGATCCTGGCAAAGGTGAGTTCTGACCTTGGGGTAGTATCAGGGGGGTGTACCCAGAAATACTTACCACAATCCATCTGTATTTCATACCATACCGCACCCCCAAGAGGATATGGGTCATTGGGTCCACATGCTTCAGGTTGGGAGATCGACACATGAAATAGCTCAATAATGGGCAATTCGACAGTCAAAAGGTCAATTAGTTTTTCACGTTTTTGGTCCAAGATGTTGACACAGTAGACACAGACACCGTCAAAGCATACCGCTGCACTCGCCATGCTTCGGGCACGGTGTCTTGCTACACTCGGCACACAATTCTATTCTCCCTCCGCACATTAGTGGATGGTAGGACATGGAATACCGCCTGTCGGCACGTGTTAGCTCATAAATAAATAAAAAAAAAACCGAAAAACTCATGTTGACTTTTTGGCTGTTGACGACCTCATTGTCAACCTACTGCTTGTGTTGACCTTCAGTGGTCTACCATATTTCACCTCTAGCATCTGACAGGGAGCACAGCGCTGCAGCGTTACCCGCACTTAGCACTGTGCTCCCTGTCAGACGCTAGAAGTGAAATATTACCTCTAGCGTCTGTCTCAGAGGAAGGTGGTGTCAGGCGCTGGAGGGACGGGGGGGGGGGGGGGGGGGGTGGCGGCGCTGGAGGGACAACCGGGTGCAGAGTGGTCGAGCTCCAGGAAGAGGAGCAGCAGAACACGAGGACATGCACTGAAACTAGAGGGAGGAAGATTCAGGGGAAATGTGAGGAAGAATTACTTTACAGAAAGAGTAGTAGATAAGTGGAATAGCCTCCTGCCAGAGGTGGTAGAGGCAAATACAATAGTACAATTTAAACATGCTTGGGATAGGCATATTGATATCCTTACAAAAAAAATAAGGACCAAATATGGTTTGAGATAACAGGTTTAAAAAAGGGGCAGACTAGATGGGCCAAGTGGTTCTTATCTGCCGTCAAATTCTATGTAGTGATGTAGAAAATCACACAATCAGGGTCAGGATTCTAAACAAATACACTGCGGAGGTTAGTTTATGCTGACATCAGCTGCTACACACACCCATTCCTGACCAACCACAAACAATACAGCTTTCTTGGACATAAAGAGAGGTTTCCTAATCTGCCTGTATACACCACTTCGTGTAAGTGGCTTATATTAGAACACCCTCATCCTTCCTCACCAGATGTAAATATGATATACAGATGGGGCCACTCTAATTGTTTCCACCAGACCGCCATTCCGCAGGATTCTGGCAGATGCCAATCCAGCGGCCAGGGACAGGACATCTCACATGTGTATTGCCGAGAACGGGGCACGCGAGCGTCTCCAACTGCACATGACCCTGTCGCAGGGTTACGGACGGCGCAATGGAAGCCGCTCAGATGAGAGCAGCTCCATCTGTACTTGCAGAACACAAGCAAAAAAATGTGGGCACATACGGTATGCATTCATCCACTGACCTGGGTATGTGCAGCGAGCATGCATACAAGTACTCACTCCACATCAGCTGAATAGATATAACAACTTTATAAGTTAATAATGGGACCATATATACACACAACATGAATAAGTACAGTTTGGAGTATGAGTCTATAGACAGACATGGTTAGATAATGGTCTGGTTTCAACTCCTGCAAAAAATCTAAATTTAAGTATTTAAGTATTTATATCAAGATGCTATGGGCCGGATTTAGGTTGGTCTGCATCTTTCTGCGTTGTTGCATCAGATTATCAAACACTAGACAACCATTGCAACATTTTAAGCATGTAGTAGCATGTTAGAACTTGCAGTCCAATGGCAGGTGAGCATGACGCTCGTTGCAAGCATCTTTGAACACAGCCACTTCCAGCAAACACCCCCGTCTCAGCGTAACCACCCTCCTGTTCTGTCTCAGGAATGCCTACTAAAATGTTCAAACCATACCGCAGATTCTGTAATGTGTGCAGACAATTGGGATCAATTCAGATGAGCAGACTTTGGCTGTTTGCCTATTGATCTGATTTAGGCCATGTAATTAGCACAATAAGCGCTGTATATGTAGTTTAGCCATTTTAAACAAATTGTGCCTTGATCGTAGATACCACATACTGTAAGAGTACTATTCAACTGCTGCGCGAGCCTAAATCTCTTTGTAAACCAGACATAGGGCTATACAGTAATCCACAATAACTCTCAAATGCATTAACTGTCTTTAAACTTTGCACACTAACTTATCATCTTAAGGGACATTCTAAGTTTGAAGATAGGTTTAATCGAATGACCCCTTAAAGGTCCTGTCATAAGGGTCCATGCTATTTCTGTTGTTTACAATCATTGTGGTATGTCATTGGAAAGCTTAGGACTTTCTGAATAGAACCAGGGTCACTGAAAGCTCTGCAGAACCTGGTGAAAAAGGGAAGCTGTATAAAAAAAAAAAAAAAAAAAAAAAAAAATTAGGCCATATGTATGTTACAGAATAGCACAGAGATCAGCATTGAGCTGTTTTTGCCTTGTATCCCATAAATATGCAGAGGCACTTTGGCAATGCAAAGCTGCCATAATGTATAGTAATGTGCCCATCCACACATTGTGATCCAGCAATATATTGCTCTGTGTGTATGGAGCTTTTCTCTCTACACATTACATCTGACCCCTGCAATGCACATGGTTTTGTCCACTACATATTGTACCATGTATGACTTTTGTATGACAAAATTAAAAAAAATAATTACCATTACACAGAATTGAAATACCCACTTATTGAAAATTAAAAATGAATAATGTAGTACAGGCTTTATTTTGGTTATTTATGTGAAAGCCTTTCCTTCAAAAGCCGGTACCCAGTCATAGGAATACTTTACGAATGGTGTGAACCATGGTATTATACAATTATCCGTATAAGAGGATAATATTTTGCAGTGGTCTATCTCAGCGGTTGTTTTGCCCTGCTCTAGATTAACACACACAGAATTTAGAAATTTTAGTTCATACTAGAGATCATTTTGATTGTACTTTCAATTTACAACACTAGAGGTCACTATTGTATATTGTTCGTATTGAAGGATGAACAGTTTATTAAAGTATTTTGCTCTGAGACCAAAACAAAATAGGAGGTAATTGGCCATACATAGGGGAGGATTACAGCCCCATTTTTAAGCGATCTGTCTAGATCGCTTAGAAATGAAGCATAGATCGCTCCATGTGTATAGCCCCCATGCAACGGCAATGTACTATCACCTAACTAGATTTACACTGCATGCAGGATAAATCTAGAGATTGCCAGGTTTTTTTTTCTTTAAATGGAGAGCACTGGCCGTGACAGATCGCTCTGCACACATCGCTGTGTGATGAGTGATCTGTGCTTAACTAGAATGCTTCGAGAAAAAAAAAAAAAAAATAGAATATATATATATATATATATATATATATATATATATATTTTTGGTACTCTTTACTTAGTTGGGCGCCCATCGCGGCCAGTACATTAACGGCCGCGACGCGATGCCCGCGATCCCCGCGATTTCCCATAGGGTTCAATGTTAAATTTAGTGCTGCCCGTGATTTTACATTCAATGCTTCAATGGCCGCGATTTGGCCATAGGAATCAATGTTAAATGGGCCACAGAGCCCAAATAGGCGCAATTAAGACTTAAATGTCCCCCCAAATTTGTAACGCCACCCCACTTCCTCCTACAGCCCCACTGTTGTGTTCAAGCTAGTTTTTATTTTTGAAACAATGCATCAAAGGCAAAAAGGCATAACTACTATAGTTGCAAGGGGTACAGCTGCTATAGGGCCCAGAGCTGAAGGGGGTCCATCTTTACTGTATAAGGCATATTTTCTATATACATTTATCGCCAATATTTGGTATGGGTGCCAGACGGGATCCCGACAGCCATTCACCAGACGTCGGGATCCCGACTGTCAAAACACCGACAGCCGGGTTCCCGACGGCCACCCACTATTTTCACTCATGGGGGTCCACGACCCCCATAAAGGGAGAATAGAATAGGTGGCTCGCGTAGCAAGGGGCTTAGTTGCACTCACCATGCGGTCTGGGTCTGGCCAGTTGGGATCCTGATGTTGGGATAATGACTGTCAGACCCCTATACCATACCCATTTGGTTTAGAGGGGCCCTTATAAATTTTTGCTGTGGGGCCTGTGAATATCTAGTTACACTCCTGATCAAGAATTATTGCAGCACTTCATACATATCTTAATCACCACTAGCGAATGCCCAAAACATTCCAGAAGAACAATTTTTTATTATATTTTATTAATAAGATTTTCGTTCAAACATACATTCAACCTATTAAATTCAAGTGCTGATTTTTAAACTGTCGGAAAAAAATAGTTATATTAGGGAAACATTTTCAGCTATTGCAGATTCGACTTTAACAAAGCAAAACCTGCACTGGCGGAAAAAACAGCTGAAAATTGACTCATTGAAAAGGGATGTCCACATTTATTGGCCAGCACCAAAATCCAGACATAACTGAATACCCCTAGAGTTGTGGCTAGTAGTCAACACTACTGAATCTCAAAACGTCAGCTGATCTTTTGCTTTCTACATATTTCTTACTGAATAATCTCCTTGACTCATGTATATGACATTTGTAGTGTATATTTTTGCCATGCTTGTCTTCAATAAAAACCATTTTAAAAATAGGTAGAGTAAACAATTTTAGCAGATTACCAATGCTGCTTTTGTGGTTATTCTTGAATAAAAAAAAACATGACAATTTCACTTTCAAAAACATTTGACTTCCATTAACTATACAAAGTTCTAACATACAAATACTGCAGTTTAAACTAGCTGTAAGATGATAATTCATAAGATCCAATAACGCACAACCTTCTTCCCGATATACTAAAATTATAACGCTGCTTTTCATATTTACGGGGGGGAATTAAAGGGTCTTGCATGCCGGGGGCCATTAGATGCATCTGGATCAAGTCACATGATGCTCCGTTCAGATGTGCACAGCCACCAGTGTTGACATTATGGTTGTGTTCTTGTCATTTTCAATGGCTAGTAACTAGTACGGTATAGAGGGGCAGATTTATTAAGCCTGGTGAAGTGATAAAGTGGCCGGTGATAATGTTCATGAATTAGCTCAGTCTGAGTCAGCAAAATGACAGCTGATTGCGTTATTACTTTTATCACTTTAGTTATTACATTTATCACTTTACCAGGCTAAATTTAACATCTTCAAAGTTATATTTGCTCTAAGCATAGGTTACCATGCATAAATCAAATGTAGCTACATATGAAAATATGTAGTCTTTTTTGTTGCAGATGGAGCGCCAGCAATAACGAGAGGCACTCCATCTGTATAAAATGGCACAATATTAACATTTATAGTTTTCAACATAATTCAGCCTCTTGGACAGATGTACTAAGCTTGAAAAGTGATAAAATGGAGACTGATAATGCATTGACCAACCAGCTCCTACCTGTCATTTTTCAAAAACTAACATGGCATTTAGAAGCTGATTGGCTGGGGGTTTATTACTCTCCATTTTATCACATTTTCAAGGCTTAGTAAATCTCCCTCTCTAAAAATACCATTTAATTTGGTACTTATATGTTAGTTGGGTGCCCACTATAGTAAGTACGCTCATACCCCCACTATCCATGTCGGCATGGAGTTGATTTTATATAGTGTGGCGAGCGCAGCGAGCGGACGCGTAAAACTAAGCAAATAGCTTAGTGGGCGCCCAACTAACATATAAGTACCTTTAATTTTGTATTCAGAAGTCCAGTGCAAGCTATTCAGACCTGAACCACCAAAGATATTGAAATAAAATAATGTTTGGTATGAGGTGTAATGACCTAAAGGGCACAGGACAGTTACAGAAGTCTGTGCTACCTGCTCATGATCCAGTTGTGTTACACACAATGGGGTAGATGTATCCTATTCCAATTGCAGGGACAATGCTAGCCCTGCTGCTCGCTTCAGGCTGCGAAGCGGTTGGGGCGGCTTAATGCCTAGGATGCTAAAACATCGCCCCACGCCACTAATTGCTTGGGGGATTGAAGGGGACAGCAGCGCTGAGCATTAAGCAGCGGGCTGTCCCTAGTGCACGTTAGGTGTGCCAGTAATGGATTTTAAAAAACCTTATCCCCCCCCCAAAAGTTAACATTAGTTCATACATCTGCCCCATTATGCCAAAAATCTGATCAGTCAAAATGGAAACTTTAATTACATTTCTTTTCTAAAAAAAAATTTACATGAAGTTAAATAATGTTCCCAGAAACATAATATTATTACTTAAAAACAGGACATTACTCATGTATTAATAAAAACAACTGGGTTAGTACTTGCCAAACCTAGATCCTGTGACTTGCCAAACCTAGATCCTGTGACTAACCATCTCTAATCGCACACAGATTTCCTGTAATGTCATTTGTTGTCCAAATTCACCACAGAAATATATTCACTGTTCACAAACTGTGGTTTATTAAAGTGCAGTTGTTTATATTCAAATACAAATCATAGTAACACATATTACATTTATTGTACATTGAAAGCTTTTGTGCTGTTTATAAGGCAACCAAAACTATGTAGACATGGATGAACAATATTTCAGACATTATTAAAACGGTTAAAAAAAAATGATAAAATCGAGCTTTAACCCTTTCTAGTCCAATGTGTAGTCAGGCTCAACAGCCCTAGTAGCAGATCCAATGGTGAGCCACTTTAAAATAAGAACATTAACATCGTTCAACATTCAATGTAGGCCATTTTTTAGATAAAAAAATAAAAAACGTACAATGAATTTAAAAACATTTAACCCTTTGAGTGGTGGGTTTATCAGGGCAGGACAAACCTATCAGGGCAGGTTTGTCCTGCCCCAGAAATACCCTCCACAGAACTTAGCGGCAGCTCCCCACCCCGTTGCTCACCGCCAGCCAGTCCTGACTCCCCATTCCGGATCAGTCACAGCAGTGACCAGGCTTGGGAAAGCTCAGGCGCCCTTACTCCCGAGTAGCCCCAAACTTTTCCGAGTGGGGCTCTGGCGTACTATCGCCGGGGTGGTGAGTCGTGACTGGCCGGAGGTGAGCACCCAGGTGCCCCTAGAGGTGGTGCACAGTTGGAGGCAGCACGGGCGCACACCTATTAATCAGTGGCATGCACAAAAATGTCTCAGGCGAGCCAGCGCCGGCAGTGAGCTTGAGAAATTTCCAGCATATCACTGAAGTGGTTATACAAGACTGATTTTCAAAAAAAAAAAAAAAAAGTGAATTGCAAAAGGTTAATGCATAAGTAGTGTACCATTTTAGCACCCTGCAGACCCCATGCAGTTCCTTTTTTCTGCCTGAGGTGCCACTGTCTACAGTCTAGTCTGTATTGAAATACAGGCAACAATGTGACACCACAGCAGACAGCGTCACCCCAGACAGGGAAGAGGAACTGCATGGGTTTTGAAAGATGCAGGGTGCTAGATAAGTGTCATTATACTAATCAAACAGCTGTAGCTACAGTGGTACACCAGTACAGACACTGCAGCAAGAGAAGACAAGTTTCCTGGGGGAGGAGGGTGTACCACTACCGGAAACAAAGATTATCGGCGGTGTGCCTGTATACTATTGGCAAGTAGTGTGTAAACTAGGAAAATTAAGATAATTTTCACAGTGCCAATGATTCAGCTTCCTGAATAACATTCTCCATAATCATAGGCGTGCGCAGCACATTTCATTAGAGGGTGCACATTTCATTAGGGGGTGTCTTACACGCCCATCGGGTGTGTCTAAAACCACCAATCAGCCGTGTCTACCATCAGCAATTTGCACTCGCTACAATATAAAATGTCTCTCAGCCACACCATAATCTTCTGCCTAGTTCAGTTTTAATCTTCTAATTACTCTGTGTAACAGTATTTGCAAATAAAGTCAAAAAACATATATGGATGACGCAGGTATGTAGTGATATGACAATGGTCTATTACAATTAACAATGCAAAACACACATACTTGATTGAATGGAATACCAGCACTAAAAAGCAAAAGTATATAAGGGTGGGCACCGCATTAGGGGGTGCCTGTGCACCTCTAACACTCTATGTGCGCACGCCTATGTCCATAATATGCTGCAGAACACATCAGCATCAAGGGGTCAAAAAGGTGCGATTGATGTTGCGCCATCAAGCAACACTGGAAGCATGACTACAGTCGGTGATTGACAGTCCGCTGTCGTTCATGGATCTGGGACTGAGCAGAAACTGCCTCGGTTTGTGAGAAACCTATGCAGTAATAATGTGTTACAAAAACATTAACTCGACAAAATAATAGTTTTATGGTTATTGGCAAGCGGCAAAACATACAGAAGGTTTATGTGATAAAATCTGACAGAATATATAAAACATTAACAATGAATATTACATATTCAGAAACAAAATAATTGTTAGAAAAAAATATAAAACCTCAATATTCCAGTTCTTATAAAGGATAGGAGCAATTATCCAAAACCTATTAACCCACAGCAGCAACTGAAGAGAAAACAAAAATATTGCATATTGGATTCTGCAGTTATAGGTTAACAGTATAGATGCCAAAAGTGACTGCTTCTAAACATTTACCCATACAAATAGTTCAGTGGTTTCAGATTGAACAACTCATTTGTGTATTGTAGACTGGTTCTGTGATGCAGTTTACAAAATACGACCACCACCATCATGAAGTGCTGGTTTACACAATAATTATCCATAACTTTAGAGGATTACCTTTGTAAAAGACCACGCCCGTTTCATCTGCTACCATGGCAATCTCAAGTTTATTGCCACAAAAAGAGTGATACATGTAGAAATGCACACCGAGATATTGTTATTCGAGCAATCATCCCCCCCGGCGTGGCTGTAATAATCATTTACCTTGGTTAAAGAATAAAAGAAATGGAGAATTGACATTTTAAATTTCCTTTATATGCTCAACCATTGTGCTGATTGTTCTGATCCAGTGACTGCTAGTGCTGAGTGTATGATAGATCACTTATCAAGCACTCCCAAGTTCTCCTGGCTTACCCAGAAGGGAAAATGGTCTGTTCTTCAAATGCTCACGTAATATGCAACCAGATCACTTGGGTTGTCAAAGTCAGACTGCATTTCTATGTGGATATGTAATCCTGCTAATGGCGCTCAACATACCAATGCCTTATATATGGTCAGTGACCAATGCAGTTTTAGGCAATTACCTAGCGAGATTTACTTTAAAATCTAATGGAGGAAAAAAAAAAAATTAAGTTAAAAATGTGATTTTTAAAAATGTCCGTTCTTCCTGCCAGCAGGAATGTCCATATAAAAATGCAGTGGGCATGAACAGTTTCTTGAATAATAGGTGACAATTTATATAAGGGTATCTGCTATCCTGCCATCTGCCATTTTGATAGTGTGGCGAGCGGACGCGGATTACATGTGAAGTAATCTGCTGCGCTTGCCACAATATCTAAAAACAACTCCACGCCTACGTGGATAGTGGGGGTATGAATAGGTCAGAGGACACGTACAGCCGCCGCTCGCCACACTTCGGGTGGCCGTTGATAGTGGGGGTGGCGTTAACAATGGGGGTGCATTTAACATAGTAATCACCCATCAGGGTGCCTGTACAATTAAAAATCGGGTCCAATTTGTTTGCATCGCATGCTATGCGAACAAAACTATGTCGTACGATGGAAATCTTGGGCGCCCAGATAATACACAAGTACCAAAAAATAAAATAAAAAAAACCTACCTTCTTTGCTTTCTTCTAGATCAGCCAACTCCAGCCCTCAAGAGCTACCAACAGTTCATGTTTTCCAGACCACCTAGCTCTTTACTCACTGACAAATTACTAAATATCCACAGTTAGAGATAATTACCTCTGTGAGGAGACCTAGAAAATGTGAACTGTTGGTAGCTCTGGAGGACTGGAGTTGGCTACCACTGATCTAGATGATAGTACTTGGCAAGATATTTAGCAGAAGAACTTTACCTGCAGACAACAGGCCAAACCTGCTGCAACACAGCCTTGATTTTTTTTTTTTTTTAATATCACTTATTTCTTGGACACAATACAGTATTCCTTCTTGTTTGTGGGCAATTTATCTCTCACAGGATGGGGGCCAGCTTTGCTGGCCAGTTTGGTCTTTGAGCAAGTTGTGTTTGAGGTGATTTTTTTCACTTTGTTGTCCGCTGGCTGACTTTTTACAACTGGTTTTGTCTTTGGTGCAGTCTGTGGAATTTTAACTACAGACAGGGGAGTCCGTCCTGAAAATGCGGCCTTATCAGGTACACTTTTATCAGTGCCATTTTTCAGAGTCTGAACCGGTTTAGTAGTGATCCTACTCCCAGCTTTTAGCTGAGCAGCTGTACTCGGCTGTTTCGCCGTAGGGTGAGAAGGGTAGGGGAATAGGGGCATTTTAGCAGGCACACGTGAAGACACCACAAACGGCTTCCTGTCTATTAGAGGTTTCTGTGGCAGGTTTGCCTTTTTACTCTCTTTCATGATGTTTAAGGTCTGTGTGGTTGTAGCAGCGTTCTTTGTGGTTGCAGTCCTGCCGTTTAGTACTTGAGCAGAGTTAGATTTTGCTGATGCAGTAGCTGCTTTGCGAGAATTTGTAGCTAGTTTTAAAGGTGCTGACTGTGGCTGGGAGCCAGGAAGCTTTGGTAGAGTTTTCAGGTGCACAGGTGCCGTGGGAGAAGTTCTCGGTAACTGTACCTGTTGGTTTGTACCAGCGCGTTGTACCAAGTTTCTGTCAGTTACTTTAACAGAATGTGTTGACCCATTGCTTTTCCCAGCAACATAGTGAACATGGGCAGCAATGTTACTGCTACTAGAGGTAGCAAGATTTTTCCTCGAAGGATTATCCGGTGCCCCTTTGATTTCAAGTCTAGTAGTACCAATATGTGGTGGGGAATTTGATTTCTTTGCCACCTTCTTCTGTGGCTCAGGAAGTAAGGGTGAACCCTTTCTTGGCACGGTTTGGACTTTGGTGTACGCTGCTGCAGATGGTGTATTCTTTGTTCCCCTTTGATTCGTTGTTATTGGAGACTGTAGAATTCTGGGACTAGGGGATGAAGATGTTGCTGTAGTCGTTGGTGTGGATGCAGGCTTCCGAGAAGCATTGACTGTAGAAAAAGGGTTCATAACAGGGGGCTGTGGAGTTTTGCTTGATGGCAATGATACATTCTCGCTTTGTCCTCCTTTCTGAAACTGCAGAATTTTTTGCTCCAAAGTTGTGAACTGCAGCACTCTGCATGGATCAAATTTCAGCAAAAACCCTTGGAGAGTGTCCCATCCTCCCCCAACTCGAACCATAACATGCTTTCCATGTAGCATCTGCAATACAAAATAAACCAGCAAGGTGATGACCACATTCTCAAATGGCATTTTCTCGTTAAGCACCCTTTAAGCATCTGTTTTGGGTGACAAATTACACAACTGAAGCCATCACTCATTTAAACAATGATATTCTAGAAGGAAAATGTTAAGCTAATGTTGCACGTCAGGATTTCAGAGTTACAACATTTTTTCCTACTTTAAATACCTTGAACTGAAAGGGTTAGGAAGAATGTGTGTTTTAGCACTAGCGCCATGTTGAAATATCGATCTCGCTAGATTGCTTAGAAAACACCCCTACATCACCCTGTGTGTTGGGGCCATAACGCCTTGCGGCGCTATCACACGCCGATTAATATCCAGCACGCTGGTTATTAATTGGTTAGGGCCAGCATTCCCACCGGAGAACACTGGCATTGACAGATCGCTCAGCAAAGAGCCGACACCTTACTGTGTGCTGAACGTTCTAGCATCGCTCAGCACATCTCCACATGTATAGGCCCCTTTAGAGTGCATTTCCTTAATAAATAAGTGTACGGATAAAAATCCCCAGGCTCTCTCAATTTATTGTGAAACAGCTGCATAGGGAAGACAATGATAGTGACGCCCATGCAATAGGTCTGAGGACATTGGCACATTTGTGTATCCTGCATCAGCATAGAAGCTCACACAGATGGGAAAGTAAATGGCACCTTGATGCTTTCCTGTTGTAAAGCCAAATGCCACGGTTAAGCTGGGCATACGCTACAGCAATTTCTTTAAGCAGTGTACACCCAGCAGATCACCCACGAGCCACCCGTTGGGAACGGCGAAATCGGCCCAAATCCAGTTAGTGTTTGGGGTCCTTCAGGTTTTTAGGCAGGCAATCCGCGAATGCCTGGCCCTCTGAACAATTTCTGTAATGAGTAAGCGGCGGTGTGGCGGGATCTAATAATAAGTGTGCAGTGACAGAAAGTCACCTAACGCTACAGTCCATGAAATATTGCTTAGGCAACCAAGTGGTTCTGGTTCTTTAACAGCTAAGTTATCGCTTTGCTTAGACAGTCTCCATGGACATGCACATAAGCCAGCTCACACGTGCAGAGGAAATTAAAGTCCATACTTTAGCTTTTGGGCTTTCAGTTCTGCTTAGTAAACAAGAGGAAAAAAAAACTAGTAGAACATGATTCCCAAAGTGGGCAGATGATACATCAAGTGAATTATGATTAGAAGAAAGTATGAACTGACGACCATGTTACCGCCTGGCAAATCTTCATCACCGAAGATTTAGACTTTTTAGCCCAGGAAGTGGAAACTGCTCAAGTAGACTGTGACTTTACTATAGACCTTTCCTTCTTGCTTGTAAACCAGTAAAATAGTGTCTCTAATCCAACGAGATTTTTTTTTGCCGGTACTGAACTTTCCTGGCTCCTTCTAGAATTACAAAGAGGTGTTTTGTTTTCTGTAAAGTACTAGTTCTTTCCAGATATATGGATATAGCCCTTACTAGGTCCAGTATGTGCCCCACTTCTTGATCCTTATTCTCTGGTTTAAGATAGAAATGTGACAAGTTAATCTCCTAATTGAGATGGAAGGTGCACTTGCACACTATGCCCCCCTCTACTTTCAATCATGTCAGAAGCCCTGCTGCCATCACAGATCTCTGGCGTTACAGCCGCGGTCTCTGCTGCCAGAACCGGATGACCCCTGCCGCCTGCAGGCTGAATGGTGCACAGCCAGGCACATGAGGTAACTCCATTAGGGTCCTATAGGCAGGTAATATAATTCATGGAGGCAGGAATCAATAAGGACACACTCCTCCTGCATTCCTCACTAGTGCAGACACTGTAAGAAATTGTTTATGCCTGTGGTACACTGTTCAGTTTGAACCACAAAGAAAAAAAATAAAATTGTGATAGCCCCTTGTTTAGGGCTCTAAAAGTATCACATGATATATAATAAACTGAGAACACATTCCCACACATGAGGTCAAAGGGGAGAGAAATCAATTGATGGTTGCTGACTAATCTAATGATTTCTCTCCCCTTGGGAAATGAAAGTTAAGCTGTGTACACTTGCTTAGATTTTTCCCTGTTTTTGATTCGATTTTGCTTATAGAAGCAAAATCGAATCCACATCGAATGGTTTTTAGGACACTTTCGATCTGCATTAGATTCGATGCGCGCTCCTGTTTTCTCAAAATCAAATAGAAAAAAAAAATTGACTTTGCAGCCAAGGAAATCTCGAATTTGATCCAGCAAATCGAATGAGTACATTGTGCCTACATTGTAAAATCGAATGCAAAAGTACAGATCTAATGCCAAATCGAATGGGATGATCTAATGCCAGATGTAATAGAAAATCGAATCTAACATCAAATCTAAGCGTGTGTACAGGGCTTTAGTCTGAACTGACTTCTCCTCCGCAGATCATCGAAAATGATGATGCTCACCCCCAGCAGGCATCGACCCGCCTGCATTCCCAAGGGAACATCCTGTGTTTTTATGGGGACGCCAATAAAAAACACTGGGCATTGCCCTGCTCCAGCGTCCTGCCTGCCATATTTGCAGCAAACAGCCCAGCGAGTGTGAAAACCGCCAAAGCCATTTTCTCCAGGGGTTTGTGCATACACAATCAGGGAAGGGGCCATATTCGGCCTGCCACGGTTGTGTCCTTAGCCTTTAGGTGTGTGACCATCAATGAAACAATTCTCTAACAGTAACTTAATAAAAACTGCAATAATATTTTTACCAATTTCTGATTTTACACCGTTAATGGAAACTAAATGCAGTACTGGAAAATGCAGGCTACAGCAGCGTGCTAGAGCTTCGCTCGTCACAAACCGCAGCAGTAACTGTTCTACTTTACAGCCTTTTAATGGGAGGGCTCATAATTAATGCAACACTTTATTTTTTGTTTAGACTTAGTAGATGTATTACAGTGTTATCTAATGGATGTGAAAAGGAACCTGTAGTAGACTGTCCAACAGAAGCATTTCCATGGGTAAAGAGAACATTTTTCCAGAAGTACACCATAGACATCTTGGACTTACCCTTATGAACAAAATCTTATCTCCTAACCGATAGCGACCCTCAGATAAGTATTCAATAGAGAACCTGTGGGAGCAATTGCAGGGTGGGTCCTGAGCAATGTGCGTCACCTGTTCATAGAATAAAATGAAGACATTCTGCATTAATATATTTTTTACATAAACAAGAAAAAAAAGATGTTAAATCGAGGCAGGTAATGAGTTACACTTTGTACGCTGGTATGGAGCTTATTAAAGTTGGAGAATGCGGCAGTCTTGGTGTCAACATAAACTGACATCACGGCTTAAATCAGATTACTGACATTGTCATAAAGCCACCAATCACCTCAGCACATATCACTGGTCTCTGCTACTACCTGCTTATGTTCTAACTTAATTGTGACCTTTTAAAAGTTACACTTTGGTGCCTCACTTAATATTCTGCATAAAATAGAAGAATTTTTTTTTTATCTAGGTCCGTAGAAAATATAGTTCAAGGTGTAAGGAGTAACACCTTGTGGCCTGCTCAGTTGTGAATTTAAGCGTAAAAGGCACCCATACACTTATAGGACTTGGGCCCTTTTTACCCAATTCATCGGCCCAATCCTGTTGGATACAGAAGCCCTTGCTAAGATCGTATACAATACATCGTATGCAAAAAAAGGGTTGCCACCAGGGAAGCCATAACTTCACAGGACATGTGTACTGCAACCCGATCGCATGTGCAGTCACAAAACCATAGTCATTTGTGCCGAAATCGGCACTGTGTGCAGGCATGAATTTGGCCCATAGTGACAACCTATGCCTAAGACTAATTATAACGTTCTCCACCCTATAGATAGCAGTCACCAATTTGCGCCCTATACATACTGGGGACTGCAGTGATTTTACATGTCTTTTGAATGCTATTATCACCCTTCTCCCCTTCCATTCACTGCTTGACCCATTACAGTCGGGATTCAATCCTCTCCGCTGAAACTGCCCTCACGAAACTCAGCAATGACCCCCCGCTGCTAAATTCAAGGCCCACCACTCTCTGCATTCTTCTCAACCTTTCTGCTGCTTTTGACATGATGGCCCAGCCATTCCTCCTGCAAGTCTCCCCTCTACCCCTTCCACTAGCAGTAGGTGTCCCTGAAGGTTCTGTTCTGGGACTTCTCCTATTTGCCATCTAAACAACCTCTCTAGGGGAGCTCATCAGCTTTTGGCCTTTAATATCATCCTTATGCTGGTGGATCTACCTTTCCTCCCCTGACCACTCTTCTCACTCATACCTCCAACTGTATCCTTGCTATTTCTTCATGGATGTCCCAGTGGTGTCCTATAATGTAACATATGCACTGATCATCTTCCCACCCTCCCGCATAACCTCATTATCCTCTAGCCTCCCAAGTGCACTGCTTAGAGTTATCCTTGACTACATCCTATCCTTCAAACCTCACATTTAAAACTCACAGGGGTTGATGTATAGGTGTGAGTATTGAGTGAATAAGTGAAACAGTGGATAAGTTGCGTATAGCAACCAATAAACTTTGAAGAAAAATGTATAAAGTAAATTCCACAGAATGATTGGAAGATGTTGATTGGTTGCTTTGGCTACTTTTTCATTGCTTGATACATTAAACACCACGTCCTGCTGTTTCAATCTCAGAAATATTTGTAACATTGGAAGAGTGTTGTTATATAGCTGTAGGTTGATTTTCCTGTACTTACAGTTTCTTATATTGCGCAGCATATTCCGCCCGCCCAAAACAAAAAAAAACTAGTCTAAAAAATCCCCCATATTAACTGCTTGAGTCCCAACATCTGTGATGCACAAAATATTGGCTAAAAATGCCAGCGGCGCCACATTTGTTATATAAATTTGAATTAAAAAAAATGTGTTAAAAAAAAAAAAAAAAAGATTTTATTTAATCGATAAAAAAGGTAAAGATTACAGTTGATTATGATGAACAATGTTTGCTTGGCAATTTTCGCACTAATTTTTACAAATTCACTTGCCACTCAAAGGGTTAATTTAGAAGAGATTCAGCAGATTCCACAGTGCACAGAAACTACACTACATTTCTTGGTTATGTGCCGATGTTAAATAGGAAAAACAGTTCTTGCATCGAACAGTGCATTAGGTTTATGTCATTCTGGCCTCTCTGACTTTCGTGATAAAAATTATTTTAATTCATAAAAGAACCAATAGGGAGGGCACGGAAAGGAAAAAGGGATGAGCAACGAGCAAACATAAGAAAGCACCCAGTGCAGGGTTATGGTGTGCCAGTCTCCCCCTATGGCACATACATCTGGGAATGTCAGCTTGCTGCAGATTGGATGGAAAGCGCTACACATGATAAAGGCTCATGAGATTAGCTACACAAATACGAAGATTACAAAATAACTGTGGCAATTAGCCCTAGGCTCTCATACACTAGGGAGCTCTATTCTTAGCAGGGAGATGACAGCTACAGTTAGTACTCCTTGCACGGGTTCTGTGATATAAGAGGAGTGACGACAGGATATTCAGAAAAAGAAAATGGGAATTTACAGCCTCATGTAGCTCATGGTGACAGCAGGATTTCTTAATCGTGGTGGGAGCCAGTGGTCCCGACTCCATTAACAGCGTCTCTTCAAGCTCAATCTCTTTTTCTAATTTTACGAGAACGGGCGGTTCCACTCCGTATCTGAGAACAAAAGAAAAAAAAAAAGTAAAAAGGAGTACGGTATGTTAGTACAGAAACTGTATTTTTTCCTCCATCATACAAGTATTGGTTATATAGAGACCGGGAATAGGTCATAGGGTGGACAGGGACAGTAATTAGGCTGACCACTATTGAGCGACATACAAAAAGGTTTTTTGGACAGAGTAGAAGTGTAACACGTCCCCTCGCATGGCAACATACAGGTTGACCTTTTATCACGTCGACCAATTGATTGGGTCAACCTTTTTCATAGGTCGACCTATGGTCCATAATCCTTACTACTTTTGACCGCATCCCTAGAAACCTGACCACGCAGAACAATTGAAAAGCACACCTGGATACGATTCGCCCGACATCAAGGAGACAGAGGCACACTTGTCTGGGATCTTTATGCAGCACTAGAAGACATGTGAGCAGAGACCAGTTTTAAACAAATGTCACAATAATTTGATGAATAATCAAACCTGACAGACAGAGTGGACACAAATCTGCACAAAGCTCCGAAAAGTCTATTTTTGGTACTCTTTACCTAGAAGGGCGCCCGTCGCGGGTACATTTATGTATGGCCGCGACGCGACCGACGCGATTTCCCATTGAAACCAATGTTAAACTTTGAAATCGTGTCGGTCGCGTCGCGGCCGTCCATAAATGTACCCGCGATGCCCGCGACGCGATGCTCCCGATTTCCCATAGGAATCAATGTTAAAAGGCGCGATGGACCCGATTTTACTGTTAAATGCCTCAATCCACCCGATTTGGCCATAGGAATCAATGTTAAATGGGCCACAGAGCCCATTAACCCTTAAATGTCCCCCCAAATTTTTAACGCCACCCCACGATCCACGCGAACCCGAAGCGTGGCGAGCGCAGCGAGCCCGCGAGGGGCGGCGGTACGCGTCCTCCGACCTTTTCATGCCCTACTATCCACTAGGGCGTGGTGTGAGAATATAATAGTGTGGCGAGCGCAGCGAGCCCGAAGCGTGGCGAGCCCCGCGAGGGGACGCGGATACCTTCACAGGTAGACGCGTCCCCTCGCGGGCTTCACAGGTGTCCGTGGCGAGGTGGACACCTGTGAAGCCCGCGAGGGGACGCGTCTACCTGTGAAGGTATCCGCGTCCCCTCGCCACGCTTCGGGCTCGGTGGCTCGCTGCGCTCGCCACACTATTATATTCTCACACCACGCCCTAGTGGATAGTAGGGCATGAAAAGGTCGGAGGACGCGTACCGCCGCCGCTCGCCACGCTTCGGGTTCGCGTGGATCGTGGGGTGGCGTTAAACATTTGGGGGGACATTTAAGGGTTAATTTGGCCTATTTGGCCCCAAATCGGGTCCATTGAGGCATTTAACAGCAAAATCGCGGTCAATCAGCCGTTTTAACATTGTTCCCTATGGGAAAATCGCGGTGATCGCGGTCATCGCGGTCATCCCGATTTACCCGCGATGACCGCGATTTTTACCCACGACGCCCGCGATTTCAATCGCTGGCGCCGTTCTAGGTAAAGAGTACCCTATTTTTACTTACAGATGCAGCTGGTTACTGTACATCCTATTTCAACAAGTCACAATAGCATCTTTGTAGCAGAATTAAGTCCTGAAAAGGTTTAGCAAGGCATACAAATTTAATTGCACTGTCATAATAAGCTGTCAAATATGGCCTGGCAAATGCTACACGGCAGCTGTTGGTCAGAACCCTAGCCAGATCCCAAATGCATATTGTAGACATGGATTGGTGGAAATGAGCTAAGTACATTTGGTGCTAGACGATGTTTTGTTCTCTAGTGTCACATTCTTCAATCACGCGGGGTGGGATATATTTGCCTTTGAGCAGTTTCTCAATAGGATCCTTTGATGCAAGTTATTTTTAATTTAGCATCATGAGTGTAAAAGACAGAGCAATCATTAACCAAAAGCAGTTCAATAAACATTCATAAAAATGATAATGCAGCACGGTAATAGATCAGCTACCGGAGATAAAACCAAATAATGCCCAAAGCTAGCCCTGCGTACTGTGGCCACACCACTTCCATCATTCCACGTGTGACCGTAGCCTTCGGCACAAGAGGAGTCCCAAATCAGGTGGATCAGCACAGCCCTCAATATCATCTTCAGAACACATAGCATAAGTGCTACCGTAATCTGTTGCTGTCTAGATACACCTATTCAGCCACAAGTGAAGATGTGACAGTCATAGGACTCTGAATATCCTATAGCTACTAATAGCTGTGTACACTCAGCCAAATGACATGCACAGTACTAATAATATCAGAAATAGGATTTTTTATATCATTTGCATGCAAATCTGAGTCAGCCCCTTAATGCAGGTATTTGTCTATATGCCAAGCTGTATGCATCTATGCAACCGCACAGCAGTTATTAATCGCCTTGGTTTCATAGCAGTTCTCCCTTTCAGGATGCACTTAAGTCAGCCATACATTTGGTGTAACAGATCCATCTGAAAGCAGATTGATCTCAGCATAGCCCAGAACACCATCTACCCATCCTTACTATACTGAGCCAATGTGCAAGCACCGTCTTACCACCTAGTTATGTCCTTCAGCTCTAAGTAGATACGTCACTGCGATGCATACAATGTAGAACCACTCTTAGGTACAATTGCTCATCTACCACAATGTGTTCAATCACAAGGCCCATAAAATAAACTAATCTTCCCTGTAACTCTGCAGCTGCCCAATAATGTGAACACATGACTGAGGGGGGAATACTACATGTATTATACAATTATCCTACACATTAGCCACAATAAAAAACAAAAAACAGAAAATAAAATGCATTTTCCATGCTCTTGCAGCTTACCCAAGCCCTCAGATTCAAACAGATAGGCATGATCCACTTTTATGCTTTTGCACCAGCGGAGAAAGTTGGCGGTGTTGTCACGGGCAAAAAATGACCCAGGTGGAGCATCTTTTCTGCACGGAACCCTTCTCATGGGCACACCCTAGAGATGGCAAAAGTATTGACGTGGTATCAGAATGTGCTGATACAGTAGCTCAGAGAGGGGCAGTCCAATATAGTCAAGAGAACACAATATATAATATGCAAATAAATAGAAGCACCCACTCTGGATAAGCAGATAGAACCCACATGTACAGCAAATAAGAGGTCCCATTAATTGCTATAGGAGAGGAAGTGTGTGTGTGTGTGTGTGTGTGTGTGTGTTCAATTAGCGAGGGGTTGTTCAAAAGTGTGCTCTTGATAAGGTTTTGCACTTCACGTTAACATCTAGTGTAAGCCACATTTGTCATGTACAAGTTATGCCCAATAGGTGGAGAATGTATACAATGTTTTTGTTTTATTAGAGACCCAGAACGACAAAGTAGGTAACATCATCATCATCTTACCATGAGCTCTTCAGTTGAGCAGCACCGTCTCATAGTGGTTTGCACAACGTGGATGAGCTGGCAGAGATAAGCACCATTCTCAAGCTCTTCCATAAACCGATCTCCTCTAACCTCTACACCTGTTAGGAGACAGGATTTCAGGGGTGTGAACATCCACATTGTACATGTAGTCTGGGGTTAGATAGGGTTCCTGATTGCAGCTCAGAGACATCATGATCCTTGGCCATTGATTGAACACCTCGAGATAATGAACGTTACTCACTAAAGAACAACTTTACTTACAAATAATCCCAGTTTCCTTTAGAAATACTAATTATACCAGCGATTACATGAAATAGCACTTACCCAACAAGCCACTCAGCCATATTGCCAGATCTTCCTGCATAGGTACCAGTGTAGCTTCATGGCGCACAGCCAACCACTGGTCATACTGGGAGACATCAGTCAGACCCGGGCCATGTCTGGGTGTCAATGGGCTTTTTGGACACAATGGAAGATCATCGCTAAACCATACCTGTACAACGAACACGACACATTGTTAAAAAAAGGAGACAGACCCCAGAGCAGTAGACATCATAATGTATATATGAGGGATTCCAGGTGGCTAATCAGACAGTCAATAGGGCGACACCAAAAATTAGACATGCAAACGCACAATATCCCCACAACAGACTTGTTCACTTACCCTCCCAGTGGGCACAGAGGGAGAATATAATAGTGTGCCTAGCATGCTGAGGGGACGTGGTGCACCAATATGGTGTCCATGTCAATATTCGGGACAAAAAAAAAAAAAAAAAAGTGAAAAAAAATGTTTTTGACATTCCCAATATTGACCTAATGACCCTGTCTATCTAAAGCCATGTCGCCTTTTTTGTGTGTCGATATAAAGATCCATGCCCGATTTCAAGTAATTTATTAAAGGAAATCATTCTCCACAAAAATAGCAAAGTACAAAGGTAACTAGGCCCCTCTCAAGTTCAGTATTTACAGTAAAACAATTGCAGCAACTCTTTCCCAAATGCAACAAGGGATAGAAAAATAAAAAAGGAAAACAGAAACAAACCCCCCCGGTGCTTTGTATTAGCAGAACATCACACAGTCCATAGCGGGAAGATATGCAAATGGCACCTGTTAGTGCAGCTGTGTGAACGAGCTGGGTCATAACCTATTTGCAGCACTTCATTGTGATTTCTGTAATACCATGGGAGAGGGCGGACAAATGGCAGAGATTTTCAATAAACAGGATTTTTGGTTATACTAGGTATAGACATGGGAGAAAGTGGGCGTTTGGATTAAATCCAGGGGGAGTATATTAAGCTCCTGGAAAAGAGAGCCCAGAGCTATTCATCTGCACACACAGAGCCCAGCACTTCTAGCAAGTTGTGAGATCCAATATAGCACAACTAGCGACCATTGCCCACTCACGGTAAACTGCATGAGACTAACCCGGGGCACTATAATGTTATTATGAGGTGTGGTCACGCAAAGCATTTTTTCATACTTAGGGCAACTAGCAGTGTGGCAATGGTGTAGTGGTGGAGGGCAAGGTAGTAATATAGACTGTACCTGGATCGCATGCTGCATGTTCCTGGGAGGATTAGGCTCCATTTCTAAATGAAGAAAAAAAAAATCAAATAAAGTTTAATTCAATTCAATACAAATTCTGACAGATATGTGAATTTCTACATTCACAATAGAAAACATGATTGTTTTAGGTTAACAGATATGACAGGCCACATATATTGAGGTGCGAGTCCGGCGGCCGTGTTGGGTGCCGACCAAAATCAGGTATATTTTTAAAGGGGCAATCAAAACCACGCCTTGTAAGTGATTGGCCAGTTCAGAGTTTAGCAGGCATCCCACACTGCATCCGAATTTGGGCGGCATTACATTCCTCCTTTTGTGTTAGTTTACCAATTTCTCATGAAATGTGACCAACATAGAAAACTTATAAATGGACTTGTCACTGCTGATTTACAATCAAATACTGGGTGCCCTGACCTTTACAGGAAATATAATACAGACAGACACTGCCAGAGGAGTTTTATAAAGTATCACCTAATTTGCAAGAACAGATAACATATCCATAGTATTGTGTACATGCTATTACAAATACAGTAAACTAAAATGCATGCCTTTTCTGGTGGCAATAAAGCAGCAATGACCACAGCATCTGGTCACAGAAGTAACCTGAGAGGACATCAGGGACCACACATAACACAGCCCCATTATGCATTACTAACCCTGTGAGCCCAGGGAAGGACTGACTGCAACTGTCTGACTGAGGCCTCCAATCAGCTACCCACACATTATAAATGAATGCGTGCAGTTCCACATTAAGACAAAAACTGAAAGTTTTGCTAACAGGCTCCTACATAATGCCTGGTATAGTGCACAGCACTAGTCTTTACAATGGGTATTCATCCTAATGTGAAGGATGGCAAAATAATACATAAGGCTGTATATCATTTTAGTACAAAACCAAAGAAAATGTACATAAATGGCTTTTCCACATCTGCTTTTAAAAAGCATGACATCAGAGGAAATGCATTAGACTGAATATTGAATGTAACACACAGGGACACGTTTTACAGCAGAGGGGCAGTTAAGAGTTTTAGGTTTCATATAACAAAAAAAAAAAAACCCAGTTCTATTTTTCACACTGCAAACTAGTGGCTGATATTATGTTGCACGGTGCGGTACTTATGTAGTATCTGGGCTGCCGATTTTGTGATTGTATGCCTTACCTTAAGGCATACAATCAGATGCGATGCGATGCTGCATAGGATTCAATGTTAAGAAGGTTCATTTCCCCACTATCCAAGTGGGCATAGAGTTGATTTTATATAGCGTGGCGAGCGCAGCGAGCCACCGAGCCCGAAGCGTGGCGAGCCCCGCGAGGGGACGCATATTTCTGAAAAAGTATTCTGTGTCCCCTCGCTACGCTCGCCACAGGTTTATATCCAACTCCATGCCCACTTGGATAGTGGGGAAAGGAAAAGGACCCCTTTTTCCCATTGAATTCTATGTTAAAATGGACTCAGACCATTTTAACATTGAATCCTATGGAAAAATCTTGACCATCGCATCGCATACGATTTGGTCGGATGCGATGCGATTTCTAAATCGGACGCCCAGATACTACATAAGTACCCACGGTGCACTATTAAAAAGTACATACATGGCAATCATGAATCAATGTTCACACAATGGAAATAAGAAAAATACCAAAAGGTTATTGTATTATTCAGGTTCCCCAGCTGATCAAATGGTTTCTCGTGTGTATTCCTTTATTCAGGGGTGTAACGAACTTTGTGGGCCCCATAGCAAAAGTTTTATGCCCATGGTCGCTCTTATACATACATGCACTGCCCCTCATTCATTCACCGCCGCTCTTATTCATACATGCACCACCACACTCATTCATTCACAGCTGCTCTCATTCATACCTACATGCACTGCTGCTCTTTTTCATACATGTACTGTCACTGTTAAACATACACACATGGCCACTCATTCATACATGCATGCATGGCCACACTGATACATACATGCACTGACAGTTTCATTCCTACAAATATACATACATGCACTCATTTTATTTATACATATATACATGCCACCCCCCGCTCCATGGCACACTGAGACTACCACCTCCTTCCCCCGGGGAGTGACTCCAGGCAGCCACTACTGGGGGCACCAACATGGCAATGTTACCACTGGGTGGGTTGATGTTGCTCATGGAGTGCTAATGTCTACCGCGCTCATGGACCACAGCCGTACAATCAGGTCTGAATTAGGCCCTTAACCCCTGGAAGATGGGCTGTAACCTTAAAAGGTTTGATCAAAATCTGCCAATCCCCTCCATTTTATTTTCTACGTCCATACAGATGTGCAGTAAATCACTGTCCGTGGAGACAGCAGTCTCTCCTGAGCTGGCTAGCAGATATCTGTGAAAGGTTGGCTATTTGGGTGCCTAAAGTGTCTTTTTGGCTCGCACAGTACAGTTTAGACAGGCGTAGCAGTTTTATGCAGCCAAACCAAGCACTTTTGGGTGGGACAAGCAATGGGTACGCCAAAATATGATTTAGGATATTTCAGTATAGACTAATCATTTATGTAGGTGTCTAAAAGAGCCTCCATCACTGTACAAAGAGCATTCTGCAATGCAGTACTTTAAAGGTAGAATAGGCAACATTACACGATAACAGAGCTTTACATAGTATAGCTGAAGGATAAGGTAAACCAACATCTCCCTGTGGGACTCACTGAATTACAAATGTGGGGCAGCTCTGATAATTAGTTTCAGTTTATGCCATTTGTTTGCAGTGAGTGGAGACTGAGTGTGCATGGGAAGAAGTTAGAGTGGTGGGTAACCTGGTGCGGTCTTGGAACAAAAAGGCAATTAGATAGAAGGTGAGGTGCTGGTTGCAGTCAGTGTAGAAAGATTGGAAGGGATAGTGAATGGAAACTAGGCTTGAGAAAAGGGACAGGCTAGGAATAAGGAACTAAATATGAAGCCGGCAGCATAGGGGCCAATGCAGAGAGGGGGGAAGAAGAGGAGCAGCTACATCAAGGATGGACAGAAGTGGGGAGGAGGAGGGGATTGGGGAACTATGCCAGACAGGAGGGGATGGCCACATTTAGTATAATGCTCATTATTATTATAGATGAATATCTGCCTGCACATAAAAATCAGTCTTTACCAGACATTTAATAAAAGACTTCATGGGAAATTGCTGCTCTTTTAAAAGTTGTTTAACTGTACATAAATTGCTCCCATTGGAGGAAAAAGCTCATAGTTGCATACATGAAACAGGAGGGTGATTCAGACCCACTCAGTGCGGGCCAAATTCCCTACCCTGTCCGATTTTTGGAGATTGCGTGATTATGCGCGCATTCACTTCAGGATGGACGCTCATAGAAGTGCTGGGCCTACCCATGCGAATACAGGCATGTCGATGCCTGCTTGGGGTGGGCGGCTGAATCACAGGTCAGTGCCCGCCCCAAATTCAGCCATAATAAAAGCCTAGACTTTCTGTTTGTATGGTCTGCATTCAGACACTGATGGACCGATTTGGAGGAAACCAACATGAGGTGGCTTCATTGTGTCCAGATTAGGTTCACGGCCACTAAGACCCCCAATTCCGACCCCGTGGTGGTTCAAGGGGCCACTAGTGCACAAAGTGGGTCAGGGAAGCAAGATATGGCAAAGTTGCATAACAGAGGTGGTAGAGGACATGGGGTTTAGATCCAAGAGACTACCACAGAGGTGTATGCTGGGCACACCATGGGCATAAGGAGCATGATCAGGACCTTCCGTTGGACAGATTTGGATGAGAACTGCAGATGACACCAGGTAGCCACCTCACGGGTCTGTTGGAAGAGCTGTGAAGCTTAAAACAAGAGAAGGATAAAGGGTACTTGTTTCCTAGCACGGCCACAATCTTAAGTAATCGTGTCCCTTAATTAAGGGACACGATTACCCCCGATGGACCCGATTTCTTTTGAAATCAGGTCCATTTAGCCGGCTAGGAGACAATATCGGGGGCATCGCGTCGGTCGGGACCATTAACATTGGTCCCGACGCGACCGACGCGATGCCCCCGATATTTCCATAGACTTCAATGTTAAAAAAAAATTTAACATTGAAATCTTGTCGGGAAAGGTAAAATATCGGAGGCATCGCGTCGGTCGGGACCATTAACATTGGTCCCGACGCGATGCGACGCGATGCACCCGATTTTTGCATAGGCTTCAATGTTAAAAAATTTTTTAACATTGAAATGCTGTAAAAATGTGAAAAAATGTGAAATGGGCCAATATGACCCATTTCACATTATAGATGTCCCCGTCGTCACCCCACGATAGACGCCAACCCGAAGCGTGGCGAGCGCAGCGAGCCCGCGAGGGGCGGCGGTACGCGTCCTCCGACCTTTTCATGCCCTACTATCCACGTCGGCGTGGAGTGAGAATAGAATAGTGTGGCGAGCGCAACGAGCCACCGAGCCCGAAGCGTGGCGAGCGCAGCGAGCCCCGCGAGGGGAGGCGGATACCTTCACAGTTATACGCGTCCCCTTGCGGGCTTCACAGGTGTCCGTGGCGACGCGGACACCTGTGAAGCCCGCGAAGGGACGCGTTTACCTGTGAAGGTATCCGCGTGCGCTCGCCACGCTTCGGGCTCGGTGGCTCGCTGCGCTCGCCACACTATTCTATTCTCACTCCACGCCAACGTGGATAGTAGGGCATGAAAAGGTCGGAGGACGCGTACCGCCGCCCCTCGCGGGCTCGCTGCGCTCGCCACGCTTCGGGTTGGCGTCTATCGTGGCCTGGGGTTAACGCGCTTAAATTTGGGGGGGGGGGTTGGGAATTTTTTTCATTGAATCCAATGTAAAATTGGGTCCCAGGGACCCAATTTACATTGGATTCAATGAAAAAAATCGGGTCAAAAATCGGTCGGTCGCGTCGATCGCATCGCATGCGACCAAATCGCATGCGATGGACCCGATTTTTCCGACACGACCACCCCGATCTGAATCGGTGTGGCCGTGCTAGGAAACAAGTACCGGATAAAGTTTGAAAGGAATGAATTGCTCATCCAAACTCTGTCAACGCCAGGTACCTCTGCTAGTGCTACAGGAGAACATGGTGCTTGGAATATTCCCCCAATGTAATATGTGTGTTGCACAACCTAACGATTTTCAGAAGTTGCCCATAGCAACCAGATTCTAGCTATTATCATGTATCTAGCATCTTCTAGACAAGTAGAATGTGGTTGCTATGGGCAATATATCAACTTAGAAAACCAGTACTTTAGTAAATATACACCTTTAGTATTTAGCAAAGTGTACTTGCAGTACATGTCCCTCATTTATGTTCAAAAATGCTCTTTTTAATATATTTTATATCAAAACCGGCCCTTTAGTAAATATACCCCGAGGGCGATATGTATCAAGCCTTATAAAGTGATTGAATGGAGAGTGATAAACCACCAATCAGCTCCTACCTGGTTTTTTTAAACCCAGCTTGTAACATGTCAATTAGGTGCAACAAGAGAGGGGGTATGGATCCGCACAGACTTCACACATATAGGTATTTACTAGAACCATAGGTTTGACCAATATTTTGGACTACTCAATTATATGATGGTAGTCTAGGGTTGGTGGTGCGCCCAACACATTCAGTATTTGTAACTGTGTTAGGGGGAGATTGTATGCAAGAAGCATACAGGAAAGACAAATGTGCCTTTTTGGGCGCACTCTTTATTCAATAATTTGGTATGATTAATTCATTAAAACATAACTTTTATTGGCTTCTTTTCTAAAAAATTGGGAGCATTCCTCATTTCTTTGTTAAATCGATAAATTAACCTTGACCATCAATCAAGGAGAAAAATCACATACATCATTTGGACTTGTCAATACATTGTCATTGACCATCAATCAAAGAAAAGAAAAAAATCACATACAACATTTAGACAGGACATATACATACATTTTTATATGGAGTTGTTTTTAAAAGATTTTTAATTTTTTAATTAATAAATCTTGTGTTTATTATTAAACAAAATGCCTCAGCAGAATTGCATCAATTTTTGAATTTAAGTTGCCTCGGCAAGGTAGCAGCGATTCGCTCAGCCACACACACTTGGTCAACCTCTTATGCTTATAAGTTGTAATGTAACAAGACTACTGTATCTCTTATTGGGAAGAGGAGGGTAACCCAGTCAAATGAGTGGGCCTGAAAAACATATAGGTATAGTCACCCGTGGAAAGTACTCCAACAACCGGCGGTTCCTAAGCATCTGCTGTTCAATTACCCGTCTAAGTTACCTCCCAGTTTGTTCACCAGGAGTCTCCTCTCTGGCTACTAGACCGGCCCCTTGTAGGTGCTGCTGATATCAAGCCTATGATGGGGTACAGTGGTAACCTATTGGACTTAGTATTGAACGTGAGTGCCTGGTTGGTTGTAACATGGGAGTTATGGTAAAGTACACTTCTGCTTTCCAATACAGCTCAATGAGTCACCCTGGTGCTTTTCAGTATTGCAGGGAGACACAGCGGGCTGGATGGATGAGAGAGTGTTATGAAGTGGTGAATCAGTGACAGTTAGTCAGTTAAACCATAGATTGGCACTTCTGCTTTCAGAGATCTGCAAGCATCGAATCCCTGATGAGAGAGTCCCAATTATATGGACATCCTACCAACATGAGTAAAGGTTTAGAGTAGGATGGAAAAAGAGACGGGAGATAACAAGATGGCTCATGTAACCCACATGGGGTGTCTGAGCTATGATTTTGCTTGGAACTTAATAGGTCTAATTGCAATCTCGCATCTCATAAATATCCAGTTGTATGTACATTCACATCCAAATCTCTCAATGGCCTACTTACAGAGAGAGTCTACCCTACTAGGCATGAGAGGGTTAAATCTTAGGTAGGCAGAAAAGCAGGTTAGCTGTACTGACTGACGATTGGTGACTCCTGGGTTTTATCTAAAATGGGTACAGTGAATCTATATGCATATACACTGTAACCACACAAACTGAGCATTAGTTGCTCTAATTATCTGTAGATGAGTACAGTGAGAATTTATAAATGATTTCAATGACTGTGTGTTTTCACTATGACCTACAAATACACCCTGTGGTCTCGTCACGTAATTTAACACTCATACATTAGTGTCCACTAATGCCACACATATTAAGCAAAATTATTGTTAGACACGGTTTTAGAGCACTGATATCTATAAGTTTGCAATACTGTGGAGCAAACAATAATTCATGCAGAAATCACTGTTGAAATACCCAAGGTTATACAAGCATCAAGTTTATATCCTGAGCTCAGCTGTATCCACAGACAATAAGCCTATATGGGGCTGATTGCTCTTGAACAGGTGTATCCAAATTCTGCAACACAGTGACTATAGACACATATATTACAACTGTGGAATATGGTTGCTCCGTTACGTTCAGTGATGTCAGTGGAGTCTAGTCTTTTGAGTGACTCAGGGCTATACTGTAAAAAGATCCATGCACGTAGTCTAATCAAGGGATCTACCACAAAATATTTGAGCACTAAATAAGTGGCCGTTGACACAGTAACAATTGATATTGTGTTACTGACGTGGAGCAATGAGAGGAGCTGTAAGCTCCCACAGTGTGTGACTCGGTGGAGTCAGGCGCACGCACGCTCAGCTGAGCTGCGGCGGGGGTTACCTCGCAGTGTCCGTGTGTGGCTCCCCAGCCGGGTACAATAGTTCTGGATGCGGCAGCCAGAGGTGCGGCGTTTGCTCACACTGACAGTGTGCTCGGCAGGAGGTGGACCTGGCGTGTGTGGATGGCGGTGGCGGGTACGCGTTTCGCCCGTTGGCTTCCTCAGTCCGCCCAAAGGCAGTCTGGGGAGCCGTGTGTGGCTCCCCAGCCGGGGACAATAGTTCTGGATGCGGCAGCCAGAGGTGCGGCGTTTGCTCACACTGACAGTGTGCTCGGCAGGAGGTGGACCTGGCGTGTGTGGCTGGCGGTGGCGGGTACGCGTTTCGCCCGTTGGCTTCCTCAGTCCGCCCAAAGGCAGTCTGGGGAGCCGTGTGTGGCTCCCCAGCCGGGGACAATAGTTCTGGATGCGGCAGCCAGAGGTGCGGCGTTTGCTCACACTGACAGTGTGCTCGGCAGGAGGTGGACCTGGCGTGTGTGGCTGGCGGTGGCGGGTACGCGTTTCGCCCGTTGGCTTCCTCAGTCCGCCCAAAGGCAGTCTGGGGAGCCGTGTGTGGCTCCCCAGCCGGGGACAATAGTTCTGGATGCGGCAGCCAGAGGTGCGGCGTTTGCTCACACTGACAGTGTGCTCGGCAGGAGGTGGACCTGGCGTGTGTGGCTGGCGGTGGCGGGTACGCGTTTCGCCCGTTGGCTTCCTCAGTCCGCCCAAAGGCAGTCTGGGGAGCCGTGTGTGGTTTCCCAGCCGGGGACAATAGTTCTGGATGCGGCAGCCAGAGGTGCGGCGTTTGCTCACACTGACAGTGTGCTCGGCAGGAGGTGGACCTGGCGTGTGTGGCTGGCGGTGGCGGGTACGCGTTTCGCCCGTTGGCTTCCTCAGTCCGCCCAAAGGCAGTCTGGGGAGCCGTGTGTGGCTCCCCAGCTGGGGACAATAGTTCTGGATGCGGCAGCCAGAGGTGCGGCGTTTGCTCACACTGACAGTGTGCTCGGCAGGAGGTGGACCTGGCGTATGTGGCTGGCGGTGGCGGGTACGCGTTTCGCCCGTTGGCTTCCTCAGTCCGCCCAAAGGCAGTCTGGGGAGCCGTGTGTGGCTCCCCAGCCGGGGACAATAGTTCTGGATGCGGCAGCCAGAGGTGCGGCGTTTGCTCACACTGACAGTGTGCTCGGCAGGAGGTGGACCTGGCGTGTGTGGCTGGCGGTGGCGGGTACGCGTTTCGCCCGTTGGCTTCCTCAGTCCGCCCAAAGGCAGTCTGGGGAGCCGTGTGGTCCACCTCCTGCCGAGCACACTGTCAGTGTGAGCAAACGCCGCACCTCTGGCTGCCGCATCCAGAACTATTGTCCCCGGCTGGGGAGCCACACACGGCTCCCCAGACTGCCTTTGGGCGGACTGAGGAAGCCAACGGGCGAAACGCGTACCCGCCACCGCCAGCCACACACGCCAGGTCCACCTCCTGCCGAGCACACTGTCAGTGTGAGCAAACGCCGCACCTCTGGCTGCCGCATCCAGAACTATTGTCCCCGGCTGGGAAACCACACACGGCTCCCCAGACTGCCTTTGGGCGGACTGAGGAAGCCAACGGGCGAAACGCGTACCCGCCACCGCCAGCCACACACGCCAGGTCCACCTCCTGCCGAGCACACTGTCAGTGTGAGCAAACGCCGCACCTCTGGCTGCCGCATCCAGAACTATTGTCCCCGGCTGGGGAGCCACACACGGCTCCCCAGACTGCCTTTGGGCGGACTGAGGAAGCCAACGGGCGAAACGCGTACCCGCCACCGCCAGCCACACACGCCAGGTCCACCTCCTGCCGAGCACACTGTCAGTGTGAGCAAACACCGCACCTCTGGCTGCCGCATCCAGAACTATTGTCCCTGGCTGGGGAGCCACACACGGCTCCCCAGACTGCCTTTGGGCGGACTGAGGAAGCCAACGGGCGAAACGCGTACCCGCCAGCCACACACGCCAGGTCCACCTCCTGCCGAGCACACTGTCAGTGTGAGCAAACGCCGCACCTCTGGCTGCCGCATCCAGAACTATTGTCCCCAGCTGGGGAGCCACACACGGCTCCCCAGACTGCCTTTGGGCGGACTGAGGAAGCCAACGGGCGAAACGCGTACCCGCCACCGCCAGCCACACACGCCAGGTCCACCTCCTGCCGAGCACACTGTCAGTGTGAGCAAACGCCGCACCTCTGGCTGCCGCATCCAGAACTATTGTCCCCGGCTGGGAAACCACACACGGCTCCCCAGACTGCCTTTGGGCGGACTGAGGAAGCCAACGGGAGAAACGCGTACCCGCCACCGCCAGCCACACACGCCAGGTCCACCTCCTGCCGAGCACACTGTCAGTGTGAGCAAACGCCGCACCTCTGGCTGCCGCATCCAGAACTATTGTCCCTGGCTGGGGAGCCACACACGGCTCCCCAGACTGCCTTTGGGCGGACTGAGGAAGCCAACGGGCGAAACGCGTACCCGCCACCGCCAGCCACACACGCCAGGTCCACCTCCTGCCGAGCACACTGTCAGTGTGAGCAAACGCCGCACCTCTGGCTGCCGCATCCAGAACTATTGTCCCCGGCTGGGGAGCCACACACGGCTCCCCAGACTGCCTTTGGGCGGACTGAGGAAGCCAACGGGCGAAACGCGTACCCGCCACCGCCAGCCACACACGCCAGGTCCACCTCCTGCCGAGCACACTGTCAGTGTGAGCAAACGCCGCACCTCTGGCTGCCGCATCCAGAACTATTGTCCCCGGCTGGGGAGCCACACACGGCTCCCCAGACTGCCTTTGGGCGGACTGAGGAAGCCAACGGGCGAAACGCGTACCCGCCACCGCCAGCCACACACGCCAGGTCCACCTCCTGCCGAGCACACTGTCAGTGTGAGCAAACGCCGCACCTCTGGCTGCCGCATCCAGAACTATTGTCCCCGGCTGGGGAGCCACACACGGCTCCCCAGACTGCCTTTGGGCGGACTGAGGAAGCCAACGGGCGAAACGCGTACCCGCCACCGCCAGCCACACACGCCAGGTCCACCTCCTGCCGAGCACACTGTCAGTGTGAGCAAACGCCGCACCTCTGGCTGCCGCATCCAGAACTATTGTCCCTGGCTGGGGAGCCACACACGGACACTGCGAGGTAACCCCCGCCGCAGCTCAGCTGAGCGTGCGTGCGCCTGACTCCACCGAGTCACACACTGTGGGAGCTTACAGCTCCTCTCATTGCTCCACGTCAGTAACACAATATCAATTGTTACTGTGTCAACGGCCACTTATTTAGTGCTCAAATATTTTGTGGTAGATCCCTTGATTAGACTACGTGCATGGATCTTTTTACAGTATAGCCCTGAGTCACTCAAAAGACTAGACTCCACTGACATCACTGAACGTAACGGAGCAACCATATTCCACAGTTGTAATATATGTGTCTATAGTCACTGTGTTGCAGAATTTGGATACACCTGTTCAAGAGCAATCAGCCCCATATAGGCTTATTGTCTGTGGATACAGCTGAGCTCAGGATATAAACTTGATGCTTGTATAACCTTGGGTATTTCAACAGTGATTTCTGCATGAATTATTGTTTGCTCCACAGTATTGCAAACTTATAGATATCAGTGCTCTAAAACCGTGTCTAACAATAATTTTGCTTAATATGTGTGGCATTAGTGGACACTAATGTATGAGTGTTAAATTACGTGACGAGACCACAGGGTGTATTTGTAGGTCATAGTGAAAACACACAGTCATTGAAATCATTTATAAATTTTCACTGTACTCATCTACAGATAATTAGAGCAACTAATGCTCAGTTTGTGTGGTTACAGTGTATATGCATATAGATTCACTGTACCCATTTTAGATAAAACCCAGGAGTCACCAATCGTCAGTCAGTACAGCTAACCTGCTTTTCTGCCTACCTAAGATTTAACCCTCTCATGCCTAGTAGGGTAGACTCTCTCTGTAAGTAGGCCATTGAGAGATTTGGATGTGAATGTACATACAACTGGATATTTATGAGATGCGAGATTGCAATTAGACCTATTAAGTTCCAAGCAAAATCATAGCTCAGACACCCCATATGGGTTACATGAGCCATCTTGTTATCTCCCGTCTCTTTTTCCATCCTACTCTAAACCTTTACTCATGTTGGTAGGATGTCCATATAATTGGGACTCTCTCATCAGGGATTCGATGCTTGCAGATCTCTGAAAGCAGAAGTGCCAATCTATGGTTTAACTGACTAACTGTCACTGATTCACCACTTCATAACACTCTCTCATCCATCCAGCACGCTGTGTCTCCCTGCAATACTGAAAAGCACCAGGGTGACTCATTGAGCTGTATTGGAAAGCAGAAGTGTACTTTACCATAACTCCCATGTTACAACCAACCAGGCACTCACGTTCAATACTAAGTCCAATAGGTTACCACTGTACCCCATCATAGGCTTGATATCAGCAGCACCTACAAGGGGCCGGTCTAGTAGCCAGAGAGGAGACTCCTGGTGAACAAACTGGGAGGTAACTTAGACGGGTAATTGAACAGCAGATGCTTAGGAACCGCCGGTTGTTGGAGTACTTTCCACGGGTGACTATACCTTTATCTTTTTCAGGCCCACTCATTTGACTGGGTTACCCTCCTCTTCCCAATAAGAGATACAGTAGTCTTGTTACATTACAACTTATAAGCATAAGAGGTTGACCAAGTGTGTGTGGCTGAGCGAATCGCTGCTACCTTGCCGAGGCAACTTAAATTCAAAAATTGATGCAATTCTGCTGAGGCATTTTGTTTAATAATAAACACAAGATTTATTAATTAAAAAATTAAAAATCTTTTAAAAACAACTCCATATAAAAATGTATGTATATGTCCTGTCTAAATGTTGTATGTGATTTTTTTCTTTTCTTTGATTGATGGTCAATGACAATGTATTGACAAGTCCAAATGATGTATGTGATTTTTCTCCTTGATTGATGGTCAAGGTTAATTTATCGATTAACAAAGAAATGAGGAATGCTCCCAATTTTTTAGAAAAGAAGCCAATAAAAGTTATGTTTTAATGAATTAATCATACCAAATTATTGATTAAAGAGTGCGCCCAAAAAGGCACATTTGTCTTTCCTGTATGCTTCTTGCATACAATCTCCCCCTAACATGTCAATTAGGAGCTGATTGGCTGGTGGTTTATCCATTTTTTATCCATTTTTGTAATAAATCGCATGCAACTCCCAGGGAGCTGCAGGTGGAGGGAGCCCGGCGGGGGTGGGGCTCAGGAGTTCACATAGAGCCAGGCTGCCTCTCTGCATCCTCCGTGTCCCACCCCCATTGTATGAGATACATTGTAGGTGTTAAAGGGCACCACTGATGGCTGTACATAAGATTTAACTTCTGTGCAGCCCGTCCGACCTCCGACTCCAATGCGTGGTCCCCATGCATGTCATACACATGTATTTCATGGCCTGATCCATTGGAATTGGGTGAAATCGGGCACAATTTGCATCGTGTATGGGGGCTTTAAGAGTCTGGATCCTCAGAATTTACTCACAGAATAAATCTTTCTGAAGAGTACACGTTCTTATACGGTAACTGTATGCCTTTGGTCTTTATATCACTTCTAATAAGTTGATTAGTTTTAACAATACAAACATTTACAGCAACATTTCAGATTTGTTAGAAATATATAGCCATTTTCTCAAAAATAGTGTTCAAAATAATTTCTAGAGAATGAACTAGCCAGTTCTATATTATACTTACAACCGTTGTAAAGCACAATGATCAATGTTCGAGCAATATAAATATTAATAAATAAGCAGGCATTGTCCCAAACTTTTAGCTGTTACTATGCTGAGGACTTTGCTTAGTGATTGATTGAACAAGAATGGATATTTATCCCAATTCCATATAACGCTCTGTCCAAGGGGGAGCGGGGGTAAAAACCTTTTTATAACACGCCAACTATTCATGCATGAAGTACTGGAAATTCTTAGCATTATACAAGTGAATGTGTGTTCCCAGACCATGAACTGGAGCATGTGTCATGAAACTCCCCCACACAAGCAAACCCAGGATCTGAGTGTCAGATATTTAGAAATGGAACACAGTATAATAACTCCTCTGTCCGAGAAGCACACTTCACCCGCCATTTCTGCGCATATGTTGGATCAGCTCAGTATTAAAGAATGGCATGCTGGTGTATGAGCTCACATAAGCTGAGTGTATAGCGGGACATGGATTACGGCTACAGTTGAAAGGTCAGGAATGTGAGATACTGTAACAGCCAGCAGCTGTAGTCAAGTACCCATTAGCTTCTTAAGCTGTTATGCAGGAAGAATATGCCAACACCCATATGGTGCAGGGGCAAAGACCATTAATGGAAGAAAAAAAATGTATACATTCATACACTAACAGTACTGCAGTATTTCTCCAAAATGTTAAACATAAAAGGAATCTGCTGAATACACATCACTTTCATCTGTCAATCTGAAAAGTTTACAAGCATGGAAAACAAAGAAGTGCACACAGAAGAAGGGTCTTGCTCTTACAATGACATCGCTAGTGACATTAGACATTGAGTACAGCTGCCCACGCAGCCCGCCACTGAATGGAGTGCTTTACATTCTGAATATTACAGCCAGACAAGTGCCAAAGAATTTGTGCAATAAAGGACTGTTGGGTGACATTTTCAGATAGAGCTTTCTTTGTAGCAATATGAAATGTGAATATACACCAATATTTCGCATCAGATCAGCACACATTTTTCCTTGGTAGGCTTTTTTCATAATGCTTAAAAATATGAAAAAAAATAAATCATTCAATTTTGAATGGTCTCATGCCCACTGACATTTTGCTTGTGTTTTATTCAATTTTGACTGGCATCTTAAAAACACACTGTAAAAGCCCTCATACACTAGTCCAACATGATTTCCCTTGAACTTCCTCGGCTGCACCCCGGGAATCCTTCCATCCAATTTGGCACTTGATTTATTGCATGTAAAAAGAGGAGTTCTGGGGTGCTGCAGGGGGAATTCAAGAGAACCTCACATCAGATTGGATGGGAAGTCAAACACAGGCGATGTTATTTATTTTATTATTAGGTTTTTTTTTTTCCAATATATATTTTATATTATAGCAGTACAGATGGTGTAATGGTTAGCATTACTGCCTCACAGCACTGAGGTCATGGGTTCGCTTCCCACCATGGCTCTAACTGTGCAGAGTTTGTATATTCTCCCCGTGCTTGCGTGGGTTTCCTCCAGATACTCTGGTGTCCTCCCACAATCCAAAAATATTCTGGTAGGTTAATTGGCTCCCAAAAAATGTAACCCTAGAATGTCTGTGTGTGTGCGTGTACATGTGGTAGGGAATATAGATTGTAAGCTTCACTGGGGCAGGGACTGATGTGAATGCTCAAATATTCTCTGTAAAGCGCTGTGGAATATGTGTGCGCTATATAAGAAACTGTTAATTAATAAATAATATACGGTGTGTACAAACAGTGCAATCTTCCAAACAACCAACAAATATAAAATCGGCAGTGGCCACATCCTGTAGTCATTGACAATATCCTCAGTTTGAGCTCAGTGTATGGATGATAGTGGATGTCGCAGCTGACCTGCATATATGTGAATGATTTATCAATATGAATCGTCTGGTGAGGTTACAGCACACACGCACACACGTCATCAGCAGTAAACATTTGTAATGTTTAAACAAGTTTATCTGTCCTATATACAGTGCTTATGTTGCACAAATGTAGACTACCGAGTGCGGCAAACATGGTGTCTTTGCCAAACACTTCAGAACGAATAGTAGTCCATGGATTTTCTGCCTCTGCGAGTATCATGTATCCGGCTCTTCTCGTCTATATCCCGCAATTTGTTTCACATATCACATATGGATTCAGTATTGAATCCCGGCGGTCGGGATCCCGGCGTTCAGAATCCCGACGCCAGAATCCCGACAAGGGGGGACGTGGATCGCCCCCCCTTGCGGGCTCGCTGCGCTTGCCACGCAGCGGGCCCGGTGCCTCGCTACGCTCGGCACACTAATTTATTCTCCCTCTAGGGGTGTCGTGGACACCCACAGAGGGAGAATGTGTCGGTATTTCGGCGGTCGGGATTCTGAACGCCGGGATCCCGACCGCCGGGATTGTAACTGCATCCCATCACATATGTATGCTCTGCCTCATCCAGTGGAGCCTATGGAGTGTGCCTGGTAACTTTTGGGTAGGATATACAAATTCTTGTTAGCCCTTTTTAATGCACTTATAACAACTAAAAAGCAAAGTGTACTGTAGAAAAAAAAAGTGCTATTTAACTATAAAGTATTATTCCATACTTTATATCATGTGGGGCAGGACACTGACTTCAGGGAATCAGTGCCGACAAATAACCTTTTCTCCAAATATGAGGGTTTATAAAAGGACAAGTCATTCCTGATACCTTATACTTGAAAATCAGCATTTCAAAAAAGATTAGCAAAGTACTCTTGTGCAAACATAAATTGTAAAGTCATCATTTATTTGTAAGGTGCCATAAAATTCTGCAGTGCCGGACAATTAGGGAGCTATTTAATGGTTGTGTATATTGTAGACCCCATCTAAAAACCTATGAGCTATTCAATTGTTCTCAGTGACCAGAGTCAGAGGCCCTTATTCTGGTTCACTCGCAAAGGCAAATTCCTTCTCAAATGGACAAAAACCATGTACACTACGGGGGGGGGGGGGTTTCAGATGTAACATGTGCAGAGAGAATTAGATTCGGGTGGGGTTAACTTCAAAGTGAGATCTATATTGGTGTAAAAATAAAGCAGTCAGCATTTTCCCTGCACGAAAACAATATAACTCACCCAAATCTAATTCTCTCTGCACATGTTACATCTGCCCCACTGCAGTGCACATTGGCCCTTATTCTGATTGAGTCGGACAGCCGATGTTTGCGCATGTGCAGAGGTGTTTGTGTGCATGTGCGAATGCTTCGCAAGTCCGAACACGGTGTAGAAAATGATTAGGCGGAACCATCCGAGCAGGGGGTGGAGAGGGGCGTGAAGGGATGTCTGGGCTCATTACCATATGCGTATGCCCCGCATTTCATGGGCGTTTCCATGAAAATACTGGGCGTACGTATATTAATGCGGCCGTGATGCACGTTTGAGGGGCGGATGTCAGCTGCCCGCCCATATCCCTGCTTTCATGCGGAAAAATGTCTGAGTGGTCTGGAGCACTCGGTGCTGCCTGACCGCTTGGTCCATCATTTGATGGTCGGCGACCATCGGAGGATGGGGGAGGTTCGTACATGAAACATCCACTCGCAGTCAGTTCGCTCTGTGTCTTACAGCATTCGGACGGTGTGAGCGATCCGTACAGTAGGCAGGGTTAAGAACACTCGGTTCCTGTCTGAAATACGCATCCTAACTAGAATAAGGGCCATTGTTTTGTGTATTTGAGAAGGAATTTGCCTTTGCGAGTGAAACCAGAATAACGGCCAGAGTTCTAGATCATACAAAATACAATTAGACAGGAATAAAAATAATGTGCAGAAATGGTATGCGGTCCCTGGGATGACAATGTCAAAGTTGACAGCCACTAGGTCAGCACCTAAGAATGGTTGAAATAACCTAGGTTGACAATGACAGGGTCGACATGAGGTTTTGAAATTATTATTATTTTTTTTTCATACTTTACTAACCAAGTGAGCATAGAGTCAAAATATAAGTGTTCCAAGCGCAGTGAGGCACCATGCCCAAAGCATGGCAAGTGCAGCGAGCCACGTGATGGCACAGTCATACAGTGTACATGTCGACAGACATAAAGAACTGAAAACTCATGTCCATGTCAACCTTCTGTCAATGTCAACAATTAGTGGTCGACCTAGACATTGTCTATCATCTATTCTATACCGAAACCCACAGAAATGTGACGCAGGGTAGAAAGGGCGTAGCATGAATGTATACGTGTCTCATATACTGTTTCACAGACTTGTTTGTTCTGGAAATCATTAGGCAGTAAGGGGGTCCGTTTACTAAATCTTCAGAGCCAGCCAACCAGACCCTGGCATTTTTTGAACACAGCCTGTAACATGGCAATTAGTAGCTCATTACCTATATTAGTAAGCCTTGGATAGAGATAAAGTGAGTAAAGGTCCATACACACTGGGCGACTATGCCCAGCGTGTATGGACAGCGATGATGACTATCATTGCTGCAGGGAAAGCCGCTCAGTGCATACACACTGAGTGTCTTTCCCACTGCCCGGCGCCGACGGAGCAGGGAGGACAGCGTTGCATAGCGGAGCACTATGCAAAGCCTTCCTGAAAGCCACTCATCTGCTGGTATAACCATCTGCTGGTATAACAGCGCTCACCACCGGGGCATACACACTGGGCGGCTTTGAGCTGAAAGCCGCTCAAACCTGCTGTTTTGAGCGACTTTCAGCTCAAAGTCACCCAGTGTGTATGGGCCTTAAATGTATTATACTTGCACAACACATTTCCTGCTTTGCCTCTTTATGGAGGGGAAGCAGGAAGCTGCAGGGGTGAATGAACATCTTGGATGCTGAGGTGGGGGAGTGAAAACCCCCTCCAGCGATCAGTGCTAGAAAATTTCCCCTCAGTCATACACAGGGGATTCATACATGGGGGAGTAGTTGTATCAGAACAGATTACTACTTCTCCCCCACAACCAGGTAATATTTAAATAATTCAAATATATTTAAACATCTCCCATGTAATATGATTGTGTGCATCTTCATTACTGGCAAACACTATAATTAATAGGCTTTTTTTTTCCTCATGTCAAAGTGAACAAAACCTCCCTATGTAATTATAGATTTTACTTCACAGGCTTCATAATACAGCGTTTCAGTATGGAAACATTAGCAGTCACAATCCTTCTGATTCCATGTTATAGGATACCAGTGTACCAAAGCACATCCACCACAATAGATCTGTAGCTGCAGAGGCTGCTGGCTGGCTGTCAGGTTCTGTTGTAGTGAGTAAGGATTACGGACACTACACATGCTTGTTCATGTGGAAGTAATCGGACATCACTTCAGCAGAGCTTTAGTACATTCAGCAATACTTCAGGCTGTTCACTTCTATAGTGCATGGACAGTTGTTCCCATAGAAATAGATTATATGTTGATAAGCATTAACGGCTGAACACTGCAGGCAACTTATAAAAAAAAAAAAAAAAATATGAAATGATAAAATGCAAACTGAAAATTTGACAAAAACCTTGTGCATGCAGGTCTATACAGATAAGTTATTTTATTTTTGAGGCTCAAGGGTCTATTTACATGGTCTTGCTGAAATAATCATTCTTCATAGCTGCTCATAACAGCATAACAGAATGTCTTACGTCAGCAATTTACCATGACGGGAAGGCTTTCCATAGCGTCCTCCTATGGAAAGCCGTCCACCCCCGTGAAAATCGCTGTGTATATGCACTGAACGATTTTCAGCATCATCGCTCTACATACACGCTGGGCAAAAGAGCCCAGTATGTATGCACCTTAAGAATAAAGCAGCCAATATTTACCCTGCACAGAAAGAAAATAACACCCCAAATCTAACTCTCTGCACTTGTTACATCTGCCCCAACTGCAGCGCAGCATGGTTTGGTCCATATGCAAAAATTGCAGCCTCGCTTATAGGTCTGTATCAAGCCCCTTGTCTGGAATAGGGATAACTGTTGAAGCGCACACATCTTGTACTTCAGCTTTGACCGTACTCTCGGCAGCCATAAAAAACTCATTAATGCACAAGAATGAAGGAGGATGTCAGATAAGTGCACCACTTCCACAGCTGCCAAGGGGAGGCACAGCTGGACAGAGTGAAATAGAAAGAACATTAAATACCTTTACACTGAGGGAGCGGACTTCAGATCATAAAGCTGGGGAAATCCCTTGCTAAACGAAATGGCACTACAGAACTATATGTTGCATATACCTTACAGAGAACAATGAGGCGGCTTCCTAATGCAGTTCTGTGCCAAAAGGTAAAACAAAGGCAAACATGTTCTCATGGTCTTGTGTAGGCAGAAGTGACAAGGTCACCAAATAAAAGGTCCTGAGTTACTATAATTGGCGGATGTGATGGGGGACATCAGAAGTGCTGAGTCTGTATTTTACAGACAATAGGTAAAGACAGCTGTAATCTGTATTCCACACAGGCTGGCAAGTAAGCCTACAGGGAAGCCAGTGACATAGGAAATAGGCATACTTTAATTGGAGAAAACTAGGACACTTTATGGAAGCATCTATATTTCTGTTTCATATTAAACTAAGCAATGGTCATACTCCAATACCACTGAAACATTGCTAGAAGTTACACAAGTGCTGCCATGCACAGGTTACAGCAAGCATAACGGATGTCAGGGTACTGCTGGTAAGTGCCCCTTTGCTAATACATAACAGGCGTCTCCATATGGCTTCTAGGCTGCTGATGGGAAACAAACTATTCACATTTTACACTGTTTTCTTGTATCTGCACAAACGTCCTGAAAGCTTTGGTAGACAAAATAAGTCTTTCTGGTGGCCACACCTTAGAACCAATGTCAAGTTTGGAGAGCTGCCTACAACTGGGCCCGAACATCATACAACAATAGGAGTTTCTCGTATTGTATTTCTATTGACTATGAATCTACTAAAAGGTGACCATACACTGTACAATTATTGTATGCAATTTGGGCTAGAGCACAACGCATATCTTTTGCAATGCAATGAGATGCAATCTAGTCCAAATTGTTTACAATAATTGTACCATGTATGGGCACCTTAACATTCAAGTTCCAAAACTCAGCTAAAGTTGGGTACAGACAGATTCCAATGCACAGAGGGGCAGATTTATTAAGCTCAGTGAAGTGATAATGTAGCTGGTACTTTTTCACAAGCCAATCAGCTCCTAACTGTGAAGTTACAAGCTTGACTTGAAAAATTACAGGTACTGTAGGAGCTGATTGGCCGGTGAAAAAGACAAGATCACTTCACCGAGCTTAAGAAATCTACCCCTGAATGACCAATTCTCACCCATCTTATTGCTATTTTCACATAGCAATTGATTCCGGCAGCACACCTTCTCTATAATGTTGCCTATGTGACTACCTTCTTTACCATCTATTTACTCAATTCAGCTACAAGTGGAGACACAAATGATTTGTTATACATCATGTTAATGGATCACATTATGAAACATACTACCTGGGGAAAGCAGAAGAGGGAAGGCTTAAGATGCCTTTGACAAGTCAGAAGCAGCCATTGTTCAACATCATCACTGTATATTATACACCCACTATTTGCCTACAAATAGGCACAAGATGCACGGTTTGAAGTTGTACGTACTTCTAATGGATTACCTAGATCTTCACCTATAGCACAATATGCAAACAAGATAGCGTTTCAGCATGAAAACTAAGTTCTAATCGTGCCCATACACGGTGCGATCATTGCATGCGATTTATATTCAATGCAATACAAAGCTAGTTCAAAAAGTATGTGCAGCACACACTTCTTGAACTGTCCAGCAATATCAAACTCTGCATTCCGGAGCTTGTAGTGTCCAGTCATGAGGGTGTCCCGTCCCTGGGGTGTCTTGTCTGGAGCGATGCCTTTCATAGGTTTCACCAGGGACATGGGGAAGGATAGACTACAGCCTCTCCATGTGGTCCGCCGGACTGTCCTGGTTTGTGGCCCAGACCATAGAGGGAGGCTTTATTCTGACCCCCTTCTCTCCTAGGTGACAGGTGTCACAGGCAGCACCCCTGGATCGGACACTACAATCTCCGTAATGGCAGAAATTGATAAATGGAGCCTGTGCTGTGATCCGGGGTCCTGTCTGGTACCGGTTTTCACCCATACCCGTTCATGGAGAGGACCATAAGAATAGAATAAGAATAATAATTTATTGTCACTACAACATTAAAAAATGTAAAGTGAAATTCACAAGGAAGAAAAGAAGAGAAGGAAATACTAATATTCAACATTCATATATCACAATTCAAACACAAAATAACAGATGGGAATAACATAAAATAACAGATGCTACATATACAGTGACAGCAAGCAGGCTGTTGGTATTGGCCAAGTTAGTTTACATAAAAAATAATAATCATCATCTTTCATAATTTTTTATTATTTTTTTAAAAGACAAAAACAAAAAAAGGGACAAAAATAAAAAATAACTATCAAGCTAGATATAATATACAGGAAAGAAAAGCCTCCTTTTCTCTGTTACAAACAAGAATCCTTCTTCACCAAGATACTAATGGAACAACCAGGCTTGTGAGTCACGTCACATCCCATCCTGACAGGACACATGCCAGCAGCATGCTGCATATCACGAGCTTGACACTTTACAACAGTCAGTGGTTCCCAAACTTTTTTGAATAACGGCACCCTAGAGCATCAAAATATTTTCAAGGCACCCTTAGGCCAAATGCTTCTTATCGAGAAATTCAGAAAAAAAATATTAAATGAAGTGCTTTGTGTTTGTCACAGTTATCTGGTGAGGGACAGGATTTGCTTCTGTTTGTCCACATATATTATGATTGGCAGCCACAAGCACTGGTTTTGCCTGGTACATTGGCCATAAATAATATGAATTGATCTTGGTCCACCAACCCAAGGTACCCCTGCAAGTGTCCTGAGGCACCCCAGGGTGCCTAGGAACACAGTTTGGGAACCACTGCTTTACAAGACAGCTACATACATACACACTCTATCTATATACATACATACATGGTGTCCTATGTACTGACAGTTCAGGGAACCTATCCATATAAATGACCAGAGAACGGCCCAATCAAAGCGCAGCGTCACACTAATAAAGCGCTGAATCACAGCAGTTTCCCAATGACCCCTCCAGCACTTTTTCTGCGCAGAGCCGACACTCACCAGGTGGCAGCACAATGACAATAGTCCGGATTTCGCTTAAGAATGCATGTAGCCGCAGCGTACGGTGAGCGACGTTCCCGGGACACCGGCCGCACCTAGCAAACTGCGCGACGTCTGCAGCTCCCGGCGGCCGCCACACTCCCACTGCTGCACTGATTCCCCTGTTCGGACAAACCGCCAGCCCCGCCCCCCTCTGCCTAGCTAACTCTGATTTGTGTTCTCGTTATCTCGCCCTTTCGAATTGTCCAATTATAGTGCGCATGTTTCCTGTAAGAAACGCCCCTCACGCCCCCAGCACACTCCCCGGGCAGCTGCTGCAGATGTGTGTGGAATAGGCCGGGCGAGGGCGGGACTTCAGCTTCTGCCTGTCACTCCTTATCCGTCCCTGCTGCCTCAGTCAGCAGCAGTCCCTGTGGGCTATAACTGGATGATGCTGCTGCTGCTGCTGCTGCTGTTGTCCAGTGTGGAAGTTGCATAAAGCTGATCATCACTCTCCATAGCCTAGCCTCCCTGTATTCTTGTCGTAGATTATGTTAAAGTATAAAGTGAGTATCTCAGTGTTGCTTTGTAGTATTCATCTTTTCAGCATGAGATCACTGGCTAATCTAGAGATATGGTAATGGTGGTCCCAGATTGAACTATTCCAGCAGTAGGGACCTTCCTAAAAGGGGCATGGCCTCGCGGGAAGGGGGTGTGGTATCATGGAAAGGGGTGTGGCATTACACATTATACCACACACCGTAATGTCCATTCCCATACCTCCCAACTGTCCTGGTTACCACTGGAATGTCTCGGTTTTTAGCGACGTCCCGCCCAGGGCCAGTAGTGTCAAAGCGTTTTGTGAGTGGGGTCAAGTGAATGACAACCCCTTCCCCCTAAGCTGGCAAATAGCTTCTCATATCCAGGCTCCCTGAGACGAGATTTCAAAAGTAGGGAAGTATGAACTAAAGGACATATAACATACATGATGTTAGGGGTGCACATTCCACAGGTACTAGATTTGAGGGGGCACTTAGATGGCACACAGCTACTAATATACTTTATAGAGGGTAGTGTCAGCACCGGGGTCTGTTGTGTTCCTGGCTGTGACCGTGGTGGACCAGTAGAGGGCGCTAGGAACCAGAAGGAGGGTGGCTTGATGTATGGTGTAGTCATGCACTGGGATACCAGGGAACAGCCGGACCATAGTGTTGGCGTAGACCAGGAACAGGGGAGCGGAGGCTAACGGTGGTTTTCATCAGGGAGCCCCGCAAGGAGCTTTGGACTTTGAACCGGCGAGCATGTCGCGGCCCCCTGCCCTAGTCCTCTGGTTCTGAGCTGGCTGGTACTGAGGAAACAAGACTTGGAGACAGGACTATGGAACAAGTAGTCTTGAGATGATGGATAACTGTCAGCCTAGGAGCCGGAGGTCAGTAGCAATAATTCGAGGATGACAGTAGGCGGCCTCGAAGCCGTAAGCAGTTGTTGATGGCCTAGGAGCCAGAGATGACTGTTCATTGTCTGTGAACTGTTAGGAGTTGTCGATGGCCTGGAAACCAGAGATGACTGTTGACGGACTAGGAGCCGTTAGGAGTTGTCGATGGCCTGGAAACCAGAGATGACTGTTGACGGCCTGGGAGCCGTTAGGAGTTGTTGTCAGTCAGGACACTGATGGAATAAGTCTCTGATAAGCACAGTAGCTGGTGGTCGACCTGGATGTCGACGGTGAATGCCGACGGCCAGGACAAGGATGTAGGTAGTCAGTGACGTGGAACAATATCAGGAGGTTGGCCTGGGAACAAATCTAGGCGAGTAGCTAGCATGGATAGCTAGCCAGGGCTAGCGTGACCTCTGCTGGGGATGGCTGGACACACTCTACTGCCGGGATGGATTAAGCAGGAGTGACTGGCAGATGAAGGGTTTAGCCAGATCAGCAGCAGCAGGACACAGGAGATGGTAACGCTGGAAGCACTGGATTGCATGGAGCCTAGGAACTTCTGACACTGGATGCAAGCACTCAGGGAACAGAATAAGCAATTGTTCAAGGCAAGAAGGCTGGGCCAGAACCCCCTTGCCTGTCTGTGATTGGCTGCAAGCCGCAGCATCAATCAGAACCAGGAAATACCTGAGAATACCTTAGTTTTGGCACAGGTGTACAGGTCAGAGTTCAGGCCAGCCAGCAATCAGGGCCTTCTTCTGAGCTGGGAGTAATCAAGGATAAAAAAGCTGTCCAGCATACAGTATGTGGTCTATAGGGTTGATTCTGGACCTAGGGGAGCCCAGGTGGAAAATTTTGTTTGGCATCCTGTCACTGAGATTGGGCTTCTTTTTGTTGCTGTCATTAGAGGTGCGTAGCCTTGAGGGGGAAGCCCCTGATTACCTCACTCCAGGGGACGTGCATGCTGCCCCTGGTGTCTCATTCAGGACTGTTGCTCCTTCTCTCTTCTTCCTACCCATTTTCTGTCCATAACCTCAAAAATGTTATTTCATTTGCTCACGCGTCCCTTATATTAACTTGTCGGTTAGCTTGTATATTATTCAACAGTTACGCACTATTCTGGTAGATAGGGAAAGCATGATGAATCTTATAATAAGTACAACACTAAACAACAGGTGGTCTTACACATGTGTTTGTCAGAATCTTGGACAGTTTCCCAGATCTGCGGCTTGTAATTTGAGTAATGAATAAAGCAGATCAGAAAAAGGCTTAAAACCCACTAAGAATGTAGTAAACGATGGGAACACTTTCGGCTACTTCTGTATTGAACTTTGCATGCACTTGCACATACTTCATGGACTGCAGATGCAGCTTACTGTATATTGCTGTATCATCTGAAACACTCCAACTGTCTAGAGATACCTAGAAGGTGGCTACATGCTCAGAATCTAATTGGTATGAGTATATCCAACATCTAAATCTGCATTGACTTATCAGAAAATGCTCATTTGGCCCAATTGCAGGTTGAAGAGGGGGGACTGGACTGGACACCATATTTATAAACATAATGAGAGGTGCTACCAAGTTAAGGTTTCTAGTACCATAAAGGAAAAAAAGAAGGGTACTCTTTACCTAGAACGGCGCCCATCGCGACCATCGCGACCATCGACTGCACTAAAAAACGGGTGCGATGCGATGCCCGCATTGGCCGCGATTTCCCATAGGGATCAATGTTAAAAGTGAGATTGGACGCGATTTTAGTGTTCAGTGCCTCAATGCCCGCGATTTTTACATAGGAAACAATGATAAATGGGCCACAGAGCCCAAATAGTCACCGTGAAGTCTGAAATGGCCCCACAATTGTTAACGCCACCCCACGATCCACGTCAACCCGAAGCGTGGCGAGCGCAGCGAGCCCGCGAGGGGCGGCGTTACGCGTCCTCCGACCTTTTCATACCCCCACTATCCACGTCGGCGTGGAGTTGAGAATAGAATAGTGTGGCGAGCGCAGCGAGCCACCGAGCCCGAAGCGTGGCGAGCGCAGCGCGCCCCGCGAGGGGACGCGGATACCTTCACAGTTATACGCGTCCCCTCGCGGGCTTCCCAGGTGTCCATGGCGACGCGGACACCTGTGAAGCCCGCGAAGGGACGCGTTTACCTGTTACCTCGCGGGGCTCGCTGCACTCGCCACGCTTCGGGCTCGGTGGCTCGCTGCGCTTGCCACACTATTCTATTCTCAACTCCACGCCGACGTGGATAGTGGGGGTATGAAAAGGTGGGGTGGCGTTAACAATTATGGGGGCCATTTCACAGTTCAAGGGCACTATTAGGGCTCTGTGGCCCATTTAACATTGTTTCCTATGGCCAAATCGCGGGCATTGAGGCATTTAACAGTAAAATCGCGTCCAATCACAGTTTTAACATTGATCCCTATGGGAAAATCGCGGGCATCGCGTCGCACCCGTTTTTAATGTACCCGCGATGCCCGCGATTTTTTACCCCCGACGCCCGCGATGCCAATCGCGGGCGCCGTTCTAGGTAAAGAGTACCAAAAGAAGTTACTTGTTTCCTAGCACGGTGCCCGTCGTAGGTGATCGCATACCTTAACTTAAGGTATGCGATGGACGTGACCGACGCGATTTTAGGGCTATTTTTAGCCTTTTCCCCGACAATTACAAAATCGCGTCCATCGCGTGCCTTAAGTTAAGGCATGCGATGCGACCGATGCGATGGTAGCGATTTTACATAGGGAACAATTTTAAATGGTCCAATGGACCCGATTTTTCATTGTATACCCACCCTTATGGGTATTTTACATGACAAATGCCCCCCATTGTTAACGCCACCCCACGATGAACACCAACCCGAAGCGTGGCGAGCGCAGCGGTACGCGTCCTCCAAACTTTTCATACGCCCACTATCCACGTCAGCGTGGAGTTGACCTTATATAGTGGGGCGAGCGCAGCGAGCCACCGAGCCCGAAGCGTGGCGAGCGCAGCAAGCCCCGCGTGGGGACGCGTAATATCTGTGAATATATCTGTGAAGTAATGCACGGCCGCTCGCCACGCTTCGGGCTCGGTGGCCCGCTGCGCTCGCCACACTATATAAAATCAACTCCACGCCGACGTGGATAGTGGGGGTATGAAAATGTCAGAGGACCCGTACCGCCGCCCCTCGCAGACTCACTGCGCTCACCACGCTTCGGGTTGGCGTTCATCGTGGGGTGGCGTTAACAATGGGGGGGGGGGCATTTGACCCATCAGGGTTCGGGAAACAATAAAAATTGGGGTCTGGGGGCCATTTAACATTGGGGCCAATGTAAAATCGGGTCTGTGGGACCATTTTACATTGATTCCAATGTAAAAATTGCGTCGATCGCATCGCATGCGATTTAGTTGAATGCGATGCGATTGACGCGATGTTTGGGGTCCCGATGGATACAATTTTTATCGCTGGCGCCGTGCTAGGAAGCAAGTACCAAAAAGAACAATACTGATGCACACTCTAGGTGCTAAGAACACTTATAGTAAAAAATAATTTTGATAAACTCTTACAATTAACATGCAGTATAATTGCTCAAATATGTGGGCCCATCCGCATCCAGGTGAACTTCATTAGATGGGTCCAATTGCAGGTTGAACAGATCAATTATTAATCCCCAAACCATAGTATCCGAATTCCAAGCTGCCCCCCCACCGGGATGCATAACAGTTTGTATGGGGGTGTGGCTTGAAATAGTAGTTACTACATCAACGCATCATCATGGCCAGACCCCCCACTGTACAATTACAGATTACTGGCATTGTACAGTGGGGAGTGGGGCTATGATGATGTGTCATTGAGTTCACTCATAAGTGGGTGGCTGAGTGGAGGGCTTCCTGAGACTTTCCCAGTCTTCTGGGCAGCCCTGGTTGTAATGTCAAAAAAGCGTTGTACTTTAATGTGATCCAATGACCCCAGTACTACACAATATAGTCTTCGTCAGAGCTGATTTTACAGTCCACATTTCATAAACATTTGCTATTAAGCTTCAATAAACTGTACTACCCTCTCTAATGCAGGATGTGCTCAGTTCCTGGGATGACGGCGTCGGTATAGTGAATGTAGGCATTCCGACATCAATGGGAATGTTGGTGCTTGGAAACTTTACAGGCAGGTTGCTGAATGGTGAGTAACCATGCCTGGGAAGGTGGTTTAGGGTTAGGCACTTAAAAAGAGGGTTAGGCTACGGGCCAAGGGGGTTTAGACAAAGCAGCGCGGTGGGGATGCTAGGGCCCTAGTCATCCGTATGTATCCCTTCTAATACTTCAGCTATACTGTAACTACTCATTTTGTGTCTGAATTTCTTTTTCTAAAACACAAGCATTACAATATAACATATGCACAAAAGCAGCTATAAGCTTCAGTGACACATTTAGTGAATACTGCTTGGGCAGACGTATCTGAGTCACTCTGTGTCTGTGACAGTCTGCATCTGTTCATAATGGTACAAACACATTCCTTAGTGTATTAGGTCTGTGTTAGTCCAGCAGGTGTTTGTGTCAGATTCATATAGTTCTGCATGGGTGAATGTGTGTGTGTGTGTGTGTGTGTGTGTGTGTGTGTGTGTGTGTGTGTGTGTGTGTGTGTGTGTGTGTGTGTGTGTGTGTGTGTGTGTGTGTGTGTGTGTGTGTGTGTGTGTGTGTGTGTGTGTGTGGTCTGTGTTCTGGGAATAAGCACAGTGATCTTACAGGGGCTACTTTCTATATCGACAGTGACTTTGGAGACCCAAGAATGTTGGCATTAAACTACAATAGGGTTAAAATGATACTTAAAGCATTTTAACCTTGCAGTTATTATAACTTTATACATACTCTTAAAGCATGATTAAAGTTACTGTAAGTAGCTTTTTAACACCAGTGTCAGGCAGTCCAGGTGACCCGCCCATGGCACCATGCAGAGCAGTAAACCCACAACACCAGGCAGAAAGGTCAACCCCATGGCACCAGGCATGCACTGAGCCTTCTAACAACCCCTCTTTGCAGTCACCTGAGAATTCGACAAATGTACTAACCTGCTCATATTTTCCCATGGCGTAGTAATTCGTACGTGGCTGCCAGGTTTCCCGGCAGCCAATTACGGATGAGCATGAAGCCTCTCCGTAAAGTCAATTGGGGTCAACCACAAACTTGTCCTCAATTGACTTTGCAGTCAGCCTGAATTGCCGGTTCCCACCATAGACGCCCATGTTAAAACTTTAACATAGGCTTCTATGGTGGGAACAGCCATAGACACACATGTTAAATTCATAGCATGCGTGTCTATGGAGCAGCGTACAGCTTATCAAGTGCGGAGCTCCCCTGAAGACGACTAACCTATAGGATCAAGACAGGTAAGTATGTATGTATGTATGTATGTATGTATGTATGGTGTGTGCAATAAAATTAAACTTTATTATGGGTGTTTGTGTGTGTAATTTGGAGTATTGGTTCTGTAGTGGGCCTGCAAGTCCCAGTGGGCCCATTAATGCCCCGTGTGCTGGGACTTGTGGTTCTCCAAATACCAGCATGTTGGGGGGTGGGACTTGCTGAGGCTTGTAGTTCTACTACAAAACCCAATACCTTATACTGTATTTTAGATATTTTTTACATTTTTGTTTACATTATCAGGGAGGCCAGTGACAGCCTTGGACTTCAGCCTGGGCTGGGGGTGCTCTACAAGGGGGACCCCTTTATTGGGTATTGGGGGGGTCCCGACTCTCCCAGGTACCTGACCAGGGTTGACCAGCCATGGTTGATATGTTATGGCCGCGGGACCTTATAAAATAAGTGTCCCCTAGCAATGGCATGACACTGCTGACTGTTGGAGCCTAGTGCTGGTTTTCAAAATGCGGGGGACCCCCTACTCCTTTTGTCCCTCATATTTTGGGAACCAGGACAGAGCCAAGAGCCTGGTGCTGTTTATAGAAATACAGGGGACCCCAATGCGAGTTCCCGCCCCCTGTATTTCTGCAACCAGCACCGGCTCAAAATGCCGGGACTGGTTATACTTATACTGGTTATCCGGACTGATCATAGACTGACTCATGATAGACAGTCATATGGTTGACCACTTATGGTCGACAGGGTCAAAAGGTCGACAGTCAACAGATTTTAAAGGTCGACACACAATAGTTTGACAGGTCTAAAGGTCATGCCCTACCATCCACTAGGGCATGGTGGGAGAATAAAAGTGTGCCAAGCGCAGCAAGACACCAAGCCTGAAGCATGGCAAGCGCAGCGAGCCATGTGAAGGGACGCGGTACACCTAGACAGTGTCAATGTCGACCTATGTTGTCATAGACACCCTAAAAACATTAAAAACGCATGTCGACATTTTTCCATGTCTACCTTTTGGATGTCAACCGTTTAACCATGTTGAACTCTTACCTGTCGACCTTTTGACCATGTTAATCTTTTACCTGTCAACCTTTAGACCCTGTCGACCTTTTGACTGTGGACCATTAGTGGTCGACCATATGACTGTCTATGATGAGTCAGTCTATGATTTATACCATAACCCTTGTGAGGCGGTCCCCATGCCATTTTTTTTTATTATTATTATTTCTCTATTTTTTACACCGAGAAGCCTCCATGGATCTTACTGATCCGTGCAGGCTTCAGCACAATCCGGATTGAAAATGTGCCACATTTTCCATTCGTATTTTGGGCTGAATTCGCATCTGAATCCAGCAGTACTCATATACGGCTGGGTTCTATCAATGATGCACTCATTCATATGCCTGAATTTGGCTGAAGTTGCCGTTCATAAAAATGGAAAATCAGCTGAATTCAGTGATGGAATGGGTACGAATAAGTGCATGGGTTAATGTCTTACTGTACAGCTTTTAACAGAACAGCCATGGCAGACATCTACCATGAGTGTAGGATGTTCTGGAAATGTAGATCCCTGATGCTGCTTTTAGATATTCTACATAATCAGTTTTAGGTAGGAACAGACATTGGTATGATCACTACCGATGGTTACCACTACCTATCAATGGTTACTTATCAATGATCCTCCATTTTCTTTGAATGACTGGCTCGTGGGCCAACCAGAACGTCAGGGCAAGGCTTCATGGGGGTCAGGGGTGGGGTCAGGTTATACTGTGGGGTCAGGTTATACTGTGCCATCAATGGAGGGAAACCACCTGGTTCTATACCTATAGATGTCAAAATTGTTCTATATCAGTCATAAAACATCGATGATTACGAATCAATGACCATCCCTAGTTTTAGGATACATCAAACATTGAAAATTAATTATTATTTTTCCAATATCTTTCACATGTTCATTATGGGCAATGATATAACCCTCTGCACCAGGAGAATTGGTTGTAGGGTCAACTAAATGAAGGTCAACTCTATTGGTCAACACAATAAAAAAGGTCAACATGGCTTAGGTCGACAGGATCAAAAGTTTGACACAAGAAATATGACGACATGGGTTTTTCCCATTTTTTTCAAACTCAGGTACCTTTTTCATGTTTTGACCTATGGCATGTTGAACAATAGTGGTTGACCTATTGACTGTCAACCTATTTAATGCCAACCTGCCGACCGTATCCCCTGGGATCGAATGTCACAGGGGTCCCCGGGGACACTGTGTGTGCACAATGGGCCCTCGCCATGCTTTGGGCAAGGAGCCTCGCTACACTCAGCACACTATTATAATCTCACTATTATAATCTCATGTCCATTTGGATAGTAATGTATGAACCAAGTCGACCTTTGGCAACAAAATAGTGAAAACTCATGTCAACTATGTGACCATTGACCACAATGCCATCGCTCTCATGCTGGCACCTATCTCCCGTTACTGTTGATCTAGATGTGGGTGACTATCTTTAGGCGTCTACCTAGATGGGTTCGACTCAGCATGGTCGACCATAACATGATCAAAGTAGACATCGTAGATCTGTTGACCAGATACGGTTGAACTTAGGTGACAGGAAACAGGTGACAGGTATGTATTTGTGATAACGTCAGACCAGTTATGTGATGAGTTCATTATGTGCCATTATGTATACCCTGTATTAGGGATGGCAACCATCGATGGCAAGAGTGTATCAATGTTTTTACCTATCGATGGTCATCCATTTTCTTTGACGGATTGGCCTGTGGGCCAATCAAAACACAGGGGTGGGGCTTCATTGGTGTCAGGGGAGGAGCTATGCTCATGTCCTGGCCCCTAGGGGAAAAAAATAAAAACAAAACTAGACATTTAAGCGTTACATGTGGTTCTCTCCAATCAATGGCCCTTATTCTGGTTGGTGCGGATATGTCCACGTGCGTTCGTTCCGCCGATGTTTTGTGTTTGCGCATGTGCAGAGGCATATCTGCGCATGTGCGAAAGGGACATACGTCCAAATTCCACATGAATTGTTTACACTACGAACAGGGGGAGGAGAGGGGCGTGAAGGGCTGTTTGGGCTCATTACCATATGTTTACACCCCGCGTTTCATGGGCGTTCCCATGAAAACGCTGGGCGTACGTATGGTAATGCGTCGGTGACGCACGTGAAGGGGGCGGACATATGACATTGCCGGATGTCAGCTGCCCGCCCAGATCCCTGCTTTTGCACGGAGAAATGCCCGTGTGGTCTGAGGTTGCGGGAGCTGCCTGACCGCTCGGTCCTGCATTCGATGGTCTGCGACCATCGAATGATGGGGGAGGTTCCCAGAGATGGAGGAGGTGTATACATGAGAAATCCACTCGTGCTCCGCGCGGTCAGCGGCTTACCGCATTCGGACGGAGTGAGCGATCCGTACGGAAGGCGGGGTTTAGGACGCACGGTCCAGGCCGCATATTCGGCTCCGGCCGCACAGACCAGAATAAGGCCCAATGTCATAACTATTCTACATTGGCCAAAAAACATTTTGAATCATCGATGGTCGATCCATACCCTGTATATACAACAAATATCACAGCACACCTGCTCAGACTGTAACCCAAGATCTCAATTTATTCTGAGCTGAGAAAGAAACATATGGTATATTATTCACTTAATCTTTACTTAGCACCCATGATTATCTCCGTGGTTTATTGTTTGTGTCATCATTCACCCATAGTAATCCTCATGCACACAGCTGTAACCAGTGGCGATTTTTACCTATGGGCTGCAGCCCCCCAGGTAAAATCCACCACTGTAGTGAAGCCAGATGTCATCTGTAAGACGGCACTGGCTTCACTGTGACTGGCAGTGACTTCCTATTGGAAGTCCGACCTGCCAGTTACCTAAGGAAGTCCCATTGGGAGGTGTTCCTTGCCACCTGGATGCCTTATTGGGCTGCTGCATGGCACCCCATAAAATCCAGGGTCTATGCATGCACAGTACCTACGTCAGTACTGCTCATGCGCTGGTCCCGGTGCCTGTCATCTGTATTGTACAGGCAACGGGACCAAGATTTTACTACTTTGGGCTGTTGCTGAAGCAGCCCGCGCCGGTGCCTGTCATTATTTTACAGGTGCCCTGCATCAGGGACCAGGAGGAGCAGCAGAAGTATTGCACCCCTGATTCCAATTACACTGTACAGTAGTGTCCTTATTCACATCAATTCACATACAGTAGTGACTCCTATTCATGTTACATTGCACATTAGTTCCCCTTATTCATGTTATACACACAGTTTTAGTGACCCTTACTCATTATGCCAAGCAATTACATGACACACAATAATGCCTGTTGTGCCACATTATGCACCACACACAGTGATCCCCATTTGCCACATTATGCCCTGCACCATTGCAGAATTAGACCCCATACAGTAATACCTATTGCATCATATTATATCTCCGTGCTTTTAAAAAATGTTGTCAATGTATGTAAGCCGGTAATTTAATACTTTTCCAATAAAGCGCCCATATTCTATACTGTCGTTTGTGAAATAAGCCTAATAGTCTGTGAAACAAGCCCACTGTACAATATTACACCTCACACAGTAATGATCACCGCACCAAATTATATCCCATACAGTAATGCCCATTGTGTCACATTACACCTCACACAGTAATGATCATTGCACCACATTATACCCCATACAAGGCAGGATGCGGCTGCTGAATATTTTGAAATGAGATCTCAGCCAAACAACGGCCAGCAGCAATTTCAAAATATTCAGCAGCCGCATCCTGCCGCCCAGCAAAATGCTGCTACAAGCTTCAGCCTCCCAGCCGCTGCCTTCACTTGGACGGACCCTGCTGCCCGCCACTACTATGAGCTGCCCGCCCCCCGCCACCACCACCAGCCTGCCGGACCCCCCCTTTGCTGCACATGAAGGAGGTCCCAGGTCGTGTGGTCCGACCACCTGCTCGGGTCCGATGTGCACGGGACCGCGCATCAGACCTGAGGGGACATCAAAAGGAGCCGGTTTTGAGCCGATTTCATGGCCCAATTCTTCGCAATCGTCCGAAAGTGGCCCAAATCGGCTAGGTGTATGGGCACCTTTACTTTTAACCCTGTGGATGCCTACACTGGATAAGGTGAGTATATTTTTTTACAGGTACTTCTATGGATTCTACTGGAGAAGAGGAATGAAGGGGCAGTACGGATGGTGTAATGGTTAGCATTACTACCTCACAGCACTGAGGTCATGGGTTTGATTCCCACCATGGCCCTAACTGTGCAGCGTCTGTATATTCTCCCCGTACTTGCGTGGGTTTCCTCCGGGTACTCTGGTTTCCTCCCACAATCCAAAAATATACTGGTAGGCAAAAATTAACCCTAGAATGTCTGTGTGTGCGTGTACATGTGGTAGGGAATATAGATTGTAAGCTTCCGTGGAGCAGGGACTGATGTGAATGTTCAAATATTCTCTGTAAAGCACTGCGGAATCTGTGTGCGCTATATAAGAAACTGTTAATAATAATAATAATAATAAGAGGGAATATATGTGAGTATATGTTTGTATATTGGTGTGCATGTATGTTAAATACACTTTTCCTTTCAGGGTGTGTGTGTGTGCCTTTATTGTAATATTAGTTTTATAGGTACCAGCGGACTCTTTCATGCCCGCATGCTGGTACTTGTGGTTCTCAAATTACCAGCATGCTGGGAAGGCATGTTAGGACCTGTAGTTCCACAGGTAAAACATTAAATCTTACTTTTACACTTAAAGCTATCATCTCGCACCCACCACCAACTCTTGGATGCACTAGTTAGAATTATAGCCAATTTACCCCTAAGCAGGATTGAAACTAAGATTTTTGGCACCTGGGGCACGGCAATTATTTCCCCTCCCCTACTGTGGCCACCGCAGACCAAACACCTATTCTACTGGTGTTGGGTGTGGCATGGCTGCTTTAGTGATGTTGTGCACCCTGGGAGTGGCTACTATACACCCCCTGAAGTCTAGCAATATCTCCGCCGCAGCCTAACTCTAACTATACACCCCCTTCCCCTGCAGCCTAACTCTAACTATACAACCCCACTCTGCAGCTTAATTGTAACTATACACCATACTTGCCTACTTTTGCAAACTTTCAGGGAGATTATAGTTGGTAATAGAATTCTGTTCAGCACCCCATTGAGGTGGCGTGTCATGCTCCACCCATAGGGCGTGGCTAGTTCCATATATGGAGAGATTGTAAAAAGAGATTGTGAATGTGGCCTAGAAGCGTGTGTGTGTTTTGCTACATCTGAGAGGAATCTCTTTAAAATGACTTATAGTGTGTACACACGGTCCTATTTCCTTTCCGATGTTGGCGATATAGTCAACATTGGATCGGAATCGGATGCAGATCCGATCCCGATTCGTGTTCACGTATCGGAAGCCAGAAAGTCTTGGCTGCCTTGTCTATATAGTGCAGATCTGCACTATATATAGTCAAGATTGGATGCAAATCTGATGTGCCTTAAGATCCTATCCACGATCCTATCTGATCGGATCGTGGATAGGATCTTAAGGCACATCTACCCTGTGTACACACCATGAGATCCAAATGTAGATGAGCCCCAAAGCAGTTAGTAAGAGATACTATACTTTCTAAAGTGCTGGGAAATGGTGCTGATGATTCAATGTAAATGTATCTATATCTCATTCCTATTTCCCTAAAAATGTAACAGTGTAATGTGGGCTAGGTGAAATAAGGGAGATTGATAGATTAATGAGGGAGAGAGGGAGATTGCTGCTATTTCAGGGAGTCTCCTGCAGAATGCAAGAGGGGAGATAACTATGCTATACACCCCTCTCCCCCGCAGTTTAACTCTAACTATACACCCACTAGTAGCCTAACCATAACTATACATTCCCCAGTAGCCTAACTCTATCTATACTCCCCCACAGCCCAACCATTTACCACCCACCTGCAGCCTAACTCCACCCATCCCCATCCCAACAGCCAAAACCTAACCATATACTACCCTCTGCAGCCAAACCATACAACCCCCTGCAGCCTATAACACTAACCACACAGGCACACACACCCCGCAGCCTATAATACTAACCACACACAGACCCCACAGCCTATAGTCCTAACCATATACCCCCACTGCAGCCTATAACCCTAACCACACATGGCATGGCCTACAACCTTAACCATACACTCCCCTCCACAGCCTAAATATACACCCACCACAACCTATAACACTAACACACATACACCCCCAGCCTATAACCCTAACCATACACCCACCCCACAACCTAGTACCCTAACCATACACACGCCCCACAGCCTACAACCCTAATCATACATACCTACCCCACAGCCTATAGCCTTAACCATACACATACCCCGCAGTCTATAACCCTAATCATATACCCCCCCCCCTTACAGTCTATAACCCTAATCCTATACCAATACACACACCACAGTCTATTATGTGGCCACGACCCATTCCCATAAAGTCATGCCCTAAATTTTTGTCTCCCGTGTTTGGCGCACACTGTTCATATTTTAAGCATGGGGGGCCCATTTTTGCACCTACTGTAGGCCCACAACTCGCTAGTTCCGCCTCTGTGTCTTTGTGTATGTATGTGTCCTGGCAGTCCTGGCGCTCCTCGAACTCCTGCTAATAAAAGCTGACCCTCACAAACTGACCCTACAGCAGACAGTTTTTGAGGATGCTAGAAGAGGTGGCGGCGGCCTCCTCTAGCATCCTTAAAAATGGTCTGCTATTAGGGGAAGTCCTCTTGTTAGGGTCAGTTTTCATTAGTAAGAGTTCGAGGAGCTCCGGTACGACAGACAAGACCGGTGGCGGATATGGCATGTGGAGGGGCAAGTCAGGGTTTGGGGGGGGGGGGGGGATTTTTACTGCTGGCGGGGGGGGGGGGGATTTTTACTGCCAAAATTATTGGCGGTGGAGGGCGCGCTAATTTTGTAGTTACTCCACTGTCTCAATAGCAGAAAGCAATCGCCAGGACAGACTCCTATTGGATGTACTACCACAGCATCACCTAATTTACATATCTGTCGGTAGACTCTTTAACCCCTTCCCGACATTTGACGTACATTTACGTCATGGTCGGGAAGTACTTCCCGACACATGGCATAAATGTACGTCATGGATTTAAACTGTCACCGCGTCTATAGACGCGGTGACAGTTTGGAGATGTCTGCTGTCCCTGACAGCAGACATCCCCCCTCGCCGCCCGGGGGGGGCAGGGATGCCCCCCCCGGTCGGCGATCGCTGTGATTGGCTGTTCAAATCTGAACAGCCATTCACAGCGTTTCCTGTGTTACCGGCGGCTAAGCCGCTCGGTAACACAGAGATCGGTGGTGATCGGTGCTGTTAAGTACAGCACCGATCACCACCGATCCGCAGACCCCCCCTCCCACCCACCCGGCAGCTCTGTGCTCTTACCCCAGCCCGGCAGTCGCTCTCCTCCCTCTGCTCTGATCCAGCAGCGCCGCAGCGCTGCCTCCCCCTTCCCTCCCCCCGCCAGCAGCAGCAGCAGCCTACGGGGCCATGTAAAAATGAAAGAAATAAAATGAAATGATTTTATATATATATATATATATATATATATGTGTGTGTGTGTATGTGTGTATATACACATATATATATATGTGTGTATATACACATATATATATATATATATATATATGTGTGTATATATACACACATATATAGGTACTTATGTAGTATCTGGGCTGCCGATTTTGTGATTGTATGCCTTACCTTAAGGCATACAATCAGATGCGATGCGATGCGATGCGATTCAATGCGATTTTGCATAGGATTCAATGTTAAGAAGGTCCTGTTCATTTCCCCACTATCCAAGTGGGCATAGAGTTGATTTTATATAGCGTGGCGAGCGCAGCGAGCCACCGAGCCCGAAGCGTGGCGAGCGAACGCATATTTCTTAAAAAGTATTCTGTGTCCCCTCGCGGGGCTCGCTACGCTCGCCACGCTTCGGGCTCGGTGGCTCGCTACGCTCGCCACAGGTTTATATCCAACTCCGTGCCCACTTGGATAGTGGGGAAAGGAAAAGGACCCCTTTTTCCCATTGAATTCTATGTTAAAATGGACTCAGACCATTTTAACATTGAATCCTATGGAAAAATCTTGACCATCGCATCGCATACGATTTGGTCGCATGCGATGCGATACGATGCGATCCGATCCGATTTCTAAATCGGACGCCCAGATACTACATAATTACCCATATATATATATATATACATATATATATACATATATATATATACATATACAGGGTTTGCAAAAATTACATTTTTTTACACAAAAATGCAGATCTGGCTCAAAATTTTTCATTTTCGCAAGGAATGAAGGAGACAAAGCACCCAAAAATCTGTGCCCCAATTTCTCCCGAGTATGGCAATGCCTCACATGTGACCAAAAAATACCAGTTGGGTGCATGGCAGGACTCAGAAGGGAAGGAGTGATATTTGGATTTTGCAGCACAGATTCTGGTTGAATGACCCCTGAAGCACCCATACAGTGGAACCCCCCCCACAAGTGACCCCATTTTGCAAACTACACCCTTTAGGGAATTCATCTAGGGGTATAGTGTACATTTCAAACCCCCAGGGGTTTCACCAATTTTGATACAACTGAGCTGTGAAAATGAAAAATTTAATTTTTTACACAAAAATGCAGTTCTGGCTCCAAATTTTTCATTTTCACAAGGAATGAAGGAGACAAAGCACCCTAAAATCTGTGCCCCAATTTCTCCCGAGTACGGCAATGCCTCACATGTGACCAAAAAATACCATTTGGGTGCATGGCAGGACTCAGAAGGGAAGGAGTGATTTTTGTATTTTGCAGCTCAGATTCTGGTGGAATTTTGGTGGGTGCTATGTCGCATTAGCAAGACCCCCAAAGCACCAATACAGTGGAAGCCCCCCACAAGTGACCCCATTTTGCAAACTACACCCCTCAGGGAATTCATCTAGGGGTATAGTGTACATTTCAAACCCCCAGGGGTTTCACCCATTTTGATACAACTGAGCTGTGAAAATGAAAATTTTTATTTTTTACACAAAAATGCAGTTCTGGCTCCAAATTTTTCATTTTCACAAGGAATGAAGGAGACAAAGCACCCCAAAATCTGTGCCCCAATTTCTCCCGAGTACGGCAATGCCTCACATGTGACCAAAAAATACCATTTGGGTGCATGGCAGGACTCAGAAGGGAAGGAGTGATTTTTGGATTTTGCAGCACAGATTCTGGTTGAATGACCCCTGAAGCACCCATACAGTGGAACCCCCCCACAAGTGACCCCATTTTGCAAACTACACCCTTTAGGGAATTCATCTAGGGGTATAGTGTACATTTCAAACCCCCAGGGGTTTCACCAATTTTGATACAACTGAGCTGTGAAAATGAAAAATTAAATTTTTTCATTTTCACAGCCCAGTTGTATCAAAATTGGTGAAACCCCTGGGGGTTTGAAATGTACACTATACCCCTAGATGAATTCCCTGAAGGGTGTAGTTTGCAAAATGGGGTCACTTGTGGGGGAGGTTCCTAACTTTTAGCATCTTATGGTGCCTAGAAACCTACATGGTGCCTAAAAAATAATCTCATAAAAAGGAGGCTCCAAAATCAAGTAGGTGCTCCTTCTATTATGAAGCCTGTGGTTTGGTCAACGTGCACACTAGGGCCACATATAGGGTATTTATGAAAACAAAAGAATTGGGGGAATCAATTTTTAGTCACATTTCTCTAGTAAAATCTACTGTGTTCCTTAGAAAAATGTATTAAAATTGCAAATCTGCAAAAAAAATGAAATTTTGAAATTTCACCTACACTTTGTTTTAATTCCTGTGAAACACCTAAAGGGTTAACAAACTTCCAAAATGCTGTTTTGAATACTGTGAGGGGTGCAGTTTTTGAAATGGCATCATTTATGGGGGTGTCTCACATACAAGTCCCTCAAAGTCACATCAGAACTGAACTGGTCCCTAAAAAAATCAGTGTTTGAAATTTTCTTGAAAATTTGAAAATTTGCTATTCATATTGTAAGCCTCCTAGTGTCCAAAAAAATTAAAAGGAAGTTGAAATAATGATAGAAACATAAAGTAGACATATGGTCTATGTTAGTTATTAACTATTTTGAGTGGTATGATTATTTGTCTCACAAGCAGAAAATGTAACATTTTGCAAATTGCTAAATTTTCCATTTTTTTCCGACATTTTGGTATTTTTCACAAAAAAACACAGACTGTATCGACGAAAATTTACCACTAACTTGAAGTACAATGTGTCACGAAAAAACAATCTCAAAATCACTGGGATAAGTAAAAGCAAAAAAAAGTTATCCCCACTTAAGTGATACATGTCAGATTTGAAAAAAGGGCTCTGTCAGGAAGGCAAAAACATGCTGTGTCAGGAAGGGGTTAATAGACTGCCAGAGCTTAGTATATGATGTCATTATGCAAATTACAGTGTTTTATTTGGGTTATAAAAGTTTCTGCAAATACATTTACATTATATATACATAGATACAACAGCAATTATTAGTTCTTTAAACTTTGATATATTTACATTGCATTCAATGATAATAAGGCCTATTTTAAAAAAAAAACTGTATAGTAAAATAAATCCAGATGAGATTGCAATGTTTAGATGCTGGGTCCTTCCATTACTGCACGTCCCAGATCTCACACAGCAGAGGGGTAAATTTGTGGTTGCTAACTCTCCATGACATCACCATGTCTGTGTGGTGATGGCTAAATGTCCTCAGTTCTGTCAGACGTCCCAAGAGCCGAGCAAAGTGCTGTGGGTTGTTAGGGTGGTGTTGCTTGCACAACTTTTCCAAAATGTGCAGGAAAGACTCCTGAAGTTTCTCCACAGCTTCCTTGTCTTTGATGTACTGTCGGTCTGCAGCAAATGGTGAAGAGATATAATGTAAATAATGGAAATGGCACAGCGGTAATTTCATGTGTTATAAATTACTTTGCATTTATGCCTCCTTTTCTTAATTGAACACATTTTTGGAACGTTGAAGGGACAGTAGGACTAATTTAAAAGTTATCTTATTTAAAACAGCTATAATAACATTAACAACTACATATGGGAAAGTTCCAGAAGCTTATTGGAATGGAAGACATTTGGAGAAAATAAATAAATGACCAGCATTTTATAGGGGGAGATTGTTTTATTTGAGATTTAAGAGATTTCCTGTCCCTAGGAGCATGTATTCACAGCTTGTTGTAGACCCATCTGTGGTACCATGGCTTCTATTGCAGAGGGTATGGGCGGTTCTCCTGGGCTATGTAATAAGCCATGGAGACAGATGAAGTGGAGAAGGATAAAGTCCCAGTCAACCAGCTCATTACTGCCACGTTACAGGCGGTGTTTGAAAAATTATATTTAGGAGCGGGCTGCTTGGAACTTTGGGGAAGATTTGCTCAGTGGCATTGAGAGGGGGGGGGGGGGGGGCGGGGGCGAAATATACTCTTTACCCAGGCCTGGGTCTGATGGAGGGGCCTGCTACCCCCTCCATTGTTGCAGAGAGCCGGGCCGTGGGAGAGAGAGGACAGGCTGCCACTCCAGCAGCCTCTCTCTCCAGCCCAGCACACGCTGCTCAGTGCTATGTCCTAAGCTGGGATGAGAGGCAGAGGCAGTCTGTACTCTCTCTCTCTCTCTCCTTGCATAGGTGTGTGATCAAACACGCACACTGCCTCCCACCGCAGTGGCCACGCCCTCTCCCACTTCATATTACCGAGGCCCGGCAAAACTGATAGCACTCCTGATCGTGCTGCTATAGTACTTCCTTCTTTGCTTCATTACCAAGGTGAAGTAGGAAGGAAGGAACACTGATAAGATGTATTAACAGTCCTCCCTCCGGCGATCCCATCACCTTAGCACTGAAGCACTGTGTATTCCTGCCTGCCTGGTTACACTGAACAGGCGTAAGATCTCGTTACTCATGCACCACCCAGAATCAGCACCCGCTACAGACAGGGACAGCAATGCTTCAGATAGGGAAATAACACCTGCAGCTGTCAAATCCGTTGCTGCAGGTGTCGGAACGGTCAGCGCCACTGTCCTTTCACACATTGCCCTGCATATCTGCTTGGTTTCTTTTAAGCCCCTGACACTGGGAAACCACCACTGCATTAATACATGAGGGAAAGCGGTATCAGTGCACATAAGGTGTGCTGATACCTCTTCCCCCCACAACAATTCTTCATCACCCCCTTTATATCCATCCAAACCTTAATACATAGACCCCAGGTTGTTTTAGAGATTCATGAGACAGCACTTTGCCAGCTATCCCATATCGCAGCATAGTTGTGCTGCAATACTTACATGCTGCCCGAGTACAACATGACATGTAATTAAACAGTATGCATTAAAGGATTGGATCAACCAGATATTAAGAAGCCATCTGCTATGTTAATAAAAAACAGCCCCCCAAACAACTGCCGACTGTCAGTCAACTGACACCTGCAGCCATTCTGCTAATGGTGATGCAGGACCTGTACTGCCCATGTGCCAGACCCACACTACAGACCTATACTTATTACAAACTATGGGCCTGATTCAGATCTGTTTGCTAGCCCGCATGTAATCGCAGCCTAGAGAAAAGGTAACACCGCCCCCCGCCGGCCGAACATCCGCCCTCCCCTCGCCCGAATCCCCTCCCTAGCATGTGAGGGGATATGTACGCGAACTCATCCCCTCGCATGGGGCCAAAGGGGAGAGATATAACTCACTGGTCGCTGACCATCGAATGATTTTTCGGTACTCTTTACCTAGAAGGGCACCCATCGCGGCCATCGCATGCACTAAAAAATCACATGCGATTGCGACCGACGCGATGCCCGCGATATCCCATAGGGAACAATGTTAAATGTCCCAATTGACCCGATTTTCCTGTTCAATGTCTCAATTGACCCGATTTTTCCATAGGAAACAATGTTAAATGGCCCACAGAGGCCAAATAGGCACCCTGAAGTGTGAAATGGCCCCCACAATTGTTAACGCCACCCCACGATCAACGTGAACCCGAAGCGTGGCGAGCGCAGCGAGCCCGCGAGGGGCGGCGGTACGCGTCCTACGACCTTTTCATACCCCCACTATCCACGTCGGCGTGGAGTTGAGAATAGAAAGTGTGGCGAGCGCAGCGAGCCACCGAGCCCGAAGCGTGGCGAGCGCAGCGAGGGGTCGCGGACACCTTCACAGGTATACGCGTCCCCTCGCGGGCTTCACAGCTGTCCGCGTCCCCTCGCCACGCTTCGGGCTCGGTGGCTCGCTGCGCTCGCCACACTTTCTATTCTCAACTCCACGCCAACATGGATAGTGGGGGTATGAAAAGGTCATAGGACGCGTACCGCCGCCGCTCGCCACGCTTCGGGTTGACGTTGATCGTGGGGTGGCGTTAACAATTGTGGGGGCCATTTCACACTTCAGGGTGCCTATTTGGCCTCTGTGGCCCATTTAACATTGTTTCCTATGGAAAATCGGGTCAATTGAGACATTTAACAGGAAAATCGGGTCAATTGGGACAATTAACATTGTTCCCTATGGGAAATCGCGGGCATCGCGTCGGTCGCATCGCATGCGATTTTTTGGTCGCATGCGATGCGACCGACGCGTTTTTTTTTTACTAATGATGCCCACGATCAAAATCGTGGGCGCCCTTCTAGGTAAAGAGTACCGATTTTTCTTCCCTTTGAAATTAAAATCAGTCTGAACTGACTTTTATTACCATGAAGATGGCCGTATTCCGGGGCGGGTGCTGTCATTGTATAGAAAGAGATTTCTTTTTTTAAATGCATCTTATGGTATGTATCTTATCTGATGGTAACATACCTGGTGTAAGAATCACCACTGCTGTCAGAAGAGCATATTCTTCTTCAATCATCTGTAACTCTCCAAGACTCTTATAGAAATTAAACATCGGATTGATGTAGTCAGGTGATATACCTAGAAAAAAAATCAGTGGATTTAAATTCTCAGTTTTTAAATCTTCCTGCTGTCTATTATTAGAGTTCTCCTATGCCAAGTATTCTACTGCAAAAACGACATATTGGAACTGTTCAGTATGTACAGTATGAGGCCATGGGAGGGAAATTCACAGAATAAAAATTTGTTATTTAAACAACCTAAAACTCCACAAAGCGCCTGGCGCTGAATTCACTTTTTGGTAAAACAATCTCACTAGGAATGCACATTCTCGTAAATGTAATGTTATTTTGAATTTAACAAAAAGTGTGACTGAAAAAGGTTGTGAAGATTTTGTGTACTCTAAGTAGTGATGACAGGGATGTTGTTTAAAGGAAATTTGCATATTTCATACCTTACAAGCAGAAAAAACGCCACTGGTGGTGATTTTTTTAAATTAAGTTTTTAATGTCACGAATTTCCTTCCCATGGTCTCATCAAGACATACTGAAAATTTGGCAGCATTCCGATAAGTCATTTATGCTGTAAGCTGCTTGGAATAGGGTAACGCAATTATAGACGGCCTGTTCTTAGACGTGATTTAGAACAAGGTTTAATTTCCAGTCTAGATATTGATCTTTAGGCTGCAAGTCCGTATAGTCATATATTTTGCTATGTTTAGTATATAGCCAGCGCAGCCTAGACCACCCTAAGATGCGAGCGCTTCATGTTACAGAATTCAATTGCAAAACTTTATGGAGGGACCCAGCATGTGGGGCGGCCTTTCCCTGTGCTGTGTGCCCCCCTCCCAAGCTTAGGGCCTTATTCTAGTTCACTCTCTATGACAAAACCCTTCTTAGTTGGACAAAACCATGTGCACTGCAGGTGGGGCAGATGTAACTTGTGCAGAGACAATTAGATTTGGGTGGGGCTTTACTTCAAATTGAGATCTATATTGCAGTGTAAAAATAAAGCAGCCAGTATTTTCCCTGCACAGAAACAAAATAACTCACCCAAATCTAATTCTCTCTGCCCATTTTACATCTGCCCCCCCCCCCTGCAGTGCACATGGATTTTGTCAGAAAGAGTGAACTAGAATAACGCCCTTAGTGCAGTGGTTCCCAAACTGTGTGCCGTGGCTCCCTGGGGTGCCTCGGGACACATGCAGGGGTGCCCTGGGTCGGTAGTCCAGGACCAACTCAAATTATTAATGGTTAATTATTTATAAGCAAAAGCAATGCTGGTGGCTGCCATTAATAAAATGTGTACAAACAGAAGCAAATCCTGTCCTTTACCACATACCTGACCCAAAGAATCACATATAAACCCAATCTAATAAATTTATTTTTGGCCTAGGGGTGCCGTGAAAAAATTTTGATACTCTAGGGTGCCGTGATTCAAAAAAGATTGGGAACCCCTGCCTTAGTGACAACAGTTAGAGTTTTACAAAGCTATGCAAAATGACACCTGCTGCTGAATAAGGCCCAATATACATTATGGGCACAATTCAATTAGGGGTGAGTTGCCAGGGAAAAGTTGTAGAAACAACAGCTGCTGAACTCAAACTTCTTCATTTTTGTACTCAGCTCATAAGTGCGTCATAAAGCCTCACGTACTTATTGAACGTATGAGATCATTTTACATTGAACTCTCTCAGTGCCAAGTGAATTTGTCAAAATAGGTTTGAAATTGCCAAGCAAATATTTTTATTCTTCATAACGACCTGTAGTGTTTACCTTATATAGGAAATATAATCTTTTTTACACAACATTGTTAGAATTGATATAACAAATGTGAGCGATGTTGATGTTGGCACTCAAACGCTTAATGTTCATGTCCACCTGTGCCATTGTCATTGTTGCCATTTCCTTGAATCCTGGCCAACACCCTCTACTTATTTATATGCCATAAGTTATATTTTTTGCTTATAGTTGTAATTATTTGTTATTACTTTTTTTTTTCTTAAACTCTGGTAGTCATATCTTTTCTCCAGCCATCTAATGTGCACCTTGACCTTTAATCTATCTTAATCTGTAAGTATGAGATATACTATGTGGAATGCTTGAGTTGTGGCTTTGTGATAAAGTTTTGTATATTTCAGTTTGTATCGAACACACAAGTGTATCTCTTGTATACTGTGACATTGATATAAATGTATCAATAAAAATCCAAATTGCCTAAAATGTCAATGGTTTTGCATTGTCCTTTAGTGCTACCACAATCTCTGTGTGAAAAACCCGACAGTAGATACATACACAACAATGTGGTTATGTTTTATTCTTTATTAGATAAAGCATATTTGGGAAATTACACATTATGTGCTATGCCTGCAATTGCACGCCTTTCCACAAGAGTGCGCTGTATGCTTGCATAGTATTCTCTGTGATCTCTCATTATGTTTCTTAACACACAATATCGGGTAAGCTTTGATACATCAGCTTTATTTTACACAACACCAACCTCCAGTATACCTCCTGTCCATGGTACAGAACACCCAGTATTTTAAGTGGACACTGTGGGCAGTATTCAATGAGAAAAGTTCTCCGTCTTTTGTGGAGAACTTGTGCTTTTTTCGCCGTGGAGAGAGGTTTTTTTTCTCCAAAGGCGAGCCACCCTATTCAATGTGAAATATTCTCCGTCTTTCTTAGTGATTCTCGCCGTCTCTCTCCGTGAAGAAATTCTCCATCTTTTGATGGAGAGCAGGAATGTGAACTTTTAAACTAAAAGGGTGTTTTTTTTAATTTTGGTGTAAAAAAATCAGGTTTTTTTTTCTGTGGAGGGCCATGTTATTTTTATTCATGTGCCTATAGCACATGAATATATATTTAATTTTTAAAAAAATATTTTTTTACATTTTTTTTTTCTTTTTTTTACACAGTGCAGCCAGCAGGGGGCCAGAGCGCTCGAGCCGCTCATTAGATATTCATATATTCACTGCACCCGAAGCACGTTCGGGTACAGTGAATACTGGGTCCCCCGCTGGCTATAGAGGGGGGCAGCCTGTGCTGCCTGGGTCCCAGGGGGGCCCCCTACCCTCACATATGTTCTGTGGCATCCAGGGAGACTTTAATCTCCCTGGATGCCACGTCCCTGTCAGCTCCCTGCTGCGGACGCTCGTCCGCTGCAGGGGTTAAGACTCGCCGCGAGTGGCGGCGAGTCTTATAAACATTGAATAGTGGCAGCAGGAGAGGCAACGAGCCCTCCGGAACACGGAGAGTGCACGGCGAGCAAAAAAAAATGCTCGCCGTGCACGGAGAATATTACCATTGAATACTGCCCTTAAAGTGTAATTGCATGCAGTCATTTTTTAATGTGTTTAAAAATGTCAGCAGATTATTGGGCCTGATTCATCAAGGATCTCATATGATAAACTGTTTGCAGCAGCTCGATGTGATCGCATTTCTAGAGGAACTCTACAATTAGTTTGACCTTAATCAGACTGCCTGTCGCAGGTCATCTTGTGAGGTCAAGGAAAGTCCTCGGCCTTGTAACACTGGCTGCCCTATCCCTGCCCTTGAATGCCTCCACCTGTTGATCAGGCAGAGGCGTTCAGAAAACTACTATGCAATTGCAGCACTCGTCCTACACATACGCAGGATGGGACCTTCATCTGTGCAGTTTGCCCACCATTGAATTAGGCCCCCAAATGTAATTGGTCATAAAAAAACATCAAAACAAAACAAAGTACTAAAATGTAACACAATATAGCACTGATGATCAGAAACGGTACGCTTATGGAGGCCAGATGGTGCTCATTATACTGTCATGATATGATGGATCTATTTTTATTTGGAGGCCTGGAGTTGCAGTTCCATCCACCCATTGTTAATCTGGCCCTGATCCACCATACTTAACAACTCTATACTAATTTGTACCACTTCCTCTCAGCAGCCCTGGACATAAGCAAAGACTCATTCATTTAAACATTTGAATGTGTAGTTGACAAATGGCCCTAATTTCCAATAACAGTCCCGAGGAGTGTTCCTATTTTCCTTATGTCATAAATAAATAAAAAATCTTTTTTTGTGCCATCTATAATGTTATAGGGGGCATTAATCAATGTGATATTAGCACCCAGGAATGCATTGCAGTATGTGATTGTAACGGGTGAATGTATCACCCTCCACATGCAGGGACATGGTCTCTGAAAGGAGCCCATTGCTATGATGTGCTGAGTGCACGTCCCAGGCTTCAGTGTATGCGTGATTTGCCTGACCGCCAAGTACAGGGGCCATTTCTGGAGGAGGGTTCCTAGGGAACCCTGCCGGATCTACATCCTGCAAAGTATAGCCCATAAGCTACAATGGGCTACCGCAATCAGAAAATTGTGGTAGCTGCGGTGGCCAACATAGGACATTGGTAAATCAGCTGGCATCGCATCCCCCATAGAAACCAGAGAACATCCTTTGCCAGGACACAATATTTGTGGCTAGCCCCCCAAAACAGGTGTTTTCTAAGACTTAGTAGCAGATATTATTTGATAAATGGGACCCATAGTGAGTGCAAGTGCATGTAGGAGTACTTACAAGAATACTTTGTTTTGGCTGGGCACTGAGGGATTTATTTACTAAGATGGGAGTTCTATTGAAAATGGGATGTTGCTATAGTCAACCAATCAGATTGTAGAAGGAGCTAAATTATTTATGTACGCTTGCCTCTATACAAATGAAATAAATAAAAAGTGTTACATTATGAAGTTACTGAGTGACATTTCCTTTTATCATTATGGATTTGGTTGTGTTTTTGTTATTTTCTATTATAAAAAGAAGAGTATACTGTTTCGGAGCAGGAAAGGGTCAGTTTAACACTAAACCAGGTATTATGGACCTGGTGCAAAGAAAATACAGAACAGAACAAGGATAGTGAAGCGCCCCACTGTTGGGATCAAGCAATATAACATGTATAGATACATCATACCATCACATTTTGTGAAATGTCCATGTGCCTCTGTCAGGTTCTGGGTCTGCTGTGTTCCCGGCCCTGACCGTGGTGGACCAGTGGAGGGCGCTGTGTAGCGGAAGGCCGGAGGCCTGATGACTGACATGCACAGAGGCACTGCCTTGCGTACCAGAGTGTTGGCTGAAACCAGAAACAGAGGCGCGGAGTCTAACCTGCCAGCGGTATTCACCAGAGACCCCCGCAAGGGGATATGGACTTCGCTGCGTCTGACAGGCAGGTCGCGGCCCTCTGCCCTGGTCCTCTGAACGTAGGCGGAGAGTGGTAGTGATATTGGAGACACTGGGAATTGGAATAGTCTCTGGAGGGCACAGTGTGAAAGTGTCAACACTGATGTCGACAGCAGGGTCGATGAGATCACTCAACTGCACGATGGTTATTTTGCAGGAGGCTTCTGGAGATGGTATGCCAGGTAAAGATGGTAACAGGAGTAATACTCGACTGCAGAGTGGAATGGCAGGAGTCTTCTGGAGATGACAAACCAGGTAGTATGCAGGAAACTGCGAGAGGTACACGCAGTGCCAGATTAAGCCTTCGGGGGGCCCGGGGTACTTTAGCCAGGGGGGCCCCCTTGCACTTGTCATTACTGGCCGCACACTGCATGGGAGAATATTACACTGTCAAAACAGAGTAAAGGCAGTATAAACTTGGTCAATGGGTAACTGCATATATATATATATATATATATATATATATATATACACACACACACACACACACACACACATAAATACATACCATATGAAAAGCCTGTGTTTGTCCCTCTGCACCTTACTCTGTAGGAGACCTCACAGTTCTAGTGCTGCCTTTGATTAAAAACCCTCCCATGACTAAGCTGCTGCTGCTGTTCTCCATGGGCATGTAATGAGCTCCACCAATTAGAGCTCAGCACAATCCTCTCAGCCTCTGCCCTCTGGTTTAAAGTGTCATGGGACTAAGACAACTCCCAGGAATGCACTGCACACTTGTGCAATCAGTGTGCCTTGGCTCCTGATGCTCAGCACCATTAATCATTGTCACATTGGCAGATAGGTGAAGCTGCAGCACTACCCCACTCCCATGCACAAAACCTTTAGCTAAAAAAAAAAAAAAAACCACAGGGGGCCCCTAGCTAGTGGGGGGCCCAGGGGCACTGACCCCTTGTGCCTCCATTATAATCCGGCCCTGGGTACACGGGGAGACCGGATAACCAGGAGCCTTTGGAAACAGCTGAACACAGGAGGGACTGAGGTCAGATGAACACATATTCAAGGCGATGACTGTGAGTTAGAAGCCGGAATATATCCCCCTTGCTGCGCACTGATTGGTTAGCGTCAGCAGCACCAATCAGTCCAGGGAAAGAGTGAGTACACCTGAGAGGTGTGCAGGTGTGTGGGTCAGAGGTCACCCTGGCTGGACCGCGGGATTGGACCCTCTGGTCAGCTGAGCGCATGTGTCATGGCGGCGCCCATGACGCGCGGGCTCCAGCGTGCCGGCATGTCGATTGCACGGGTCAACACCAGCCAAACATGGGACATCTCGCCAGGCGCTGACAGCTACCAGAGGCCTTACTCTCACCGCTGACCACCGGGAAGGTAATGGACGTGGTCTCAGACGGGGCTGAGACCCACGGTTTGTGACAGTACCCCCCCCTTTTAGGGTGGGCACCGAACACCCTTTAGGCTTGGACGGGTTCTCTTCGTGAAATACTTTGATTAGTCGGGGGGCATGTACATCTTCTGCATCTGCCCAACTCCTCTCCTCAGGACCATATCCTCTCCAATCAACGAGATATTGGAGATGCCCATACCTCCGACGAGAATCAACAATTTTATTAATCTCGAATTCTACTCCCCTGCTGGTTTGAACTTTGGGTAGTGAGGGTGAGGAAGTATGGAAGCGATTCAGGATGAGAGGACGTAACAAAGAGATGTGAAATGAGTTGGGGATGCGTAAAGATTTGGGCAACTTCAGTTTGTATGCGACAGGATTGATCCTTTGTAGAACCGTATAGGGACCAATGAATCTGGGAGCAAATTTCATAGAGGGAACTCTCAGTCTGAGATTCCGTGTGGAAAGCCACACTCTATCTCCTGGGTGCAACTCAGGAACAGCTCTTCTCTTGCGATCTGCAAAGAATTTATACCTTGTTGAGGCTTTCGTGATGTTGGAGTGAACCTCTCGCCAGATTTGAGAGAAATGGTTAATGGCTGCTGCGGCTGCAGGTACCTCTATCGCTGGTAACATTTCAAAATTGGGGGCCCGGGGGTTTTGTCCATAGACTATAAAGAAAGGGGAATGACCAGTGGTTGTGTGGTACCTGAAATTATGAGCGAATTCTGCCCATGGGAGGAGTCTCGACCAGTCATCTTGCGAGGATGATATATAAAGACGAAGGAAGGTCTCCAGATCTTGGTTCACCCTTTCTGTCTGACCGTTGGATTGGGGATGATAGCCTGAAGAAAACTTTAATTTGATTTGGAATGCATGAGACAGGGCTCTCCAGAACCGTGCCACAAATTGTACCCCCCGATCAGACACAATTTCGCTAGGCAAGCCATGACTTCTAAAGATATGCTGTACAAACAGCTGAGCCAGAGTGGGAGCGGACGGTAGGCCAGGTAATGGGATGAATCGGGCCATCTTGGAAAACCTGTCAACTATTACCCATATGGTGTTGTACTCTTGGGATTTGGGTAAGTCACAGATAAAGTCCATTGAGATGTGAGTCCAGGGACGAGATGGAACGGACAGAGGATGGAGCTGGCCGGCTGGGGCTTGTCGGGATACTTTGTGCTGTGCACATTCTGGACATGATGCCACGAACTCTTTTACTTCTTTGCCAATCTGTGGCCACCAATAGGATCTCTGAAGAATTTTTAATGTCCCTTGAGCGCCAGGATGCCCAGAGAATAAGGACTTGTGAGCCCAGGAAAGAAGCTTCTGACGTAATTCAGTGGGAACGAAGATTTTACCAGGAGGAGGCACAGGCGACACCTGGGTGGGAGCAAAGGCGATGGGGTCCAGAATGGGCCGATTTTCCTGTAGGTCAGAATCTTCTTGCATGGAACGTGATAAGGCATCCGCTTTCACATTCTGAGTGCCAGGACGGTATAACAACTTGAAAGAAAAACGAGAGAAAAACAAGGACCAACGAGCCTGTCGAGGGTTCATACACTGGGCAGACTGGAGGTACAGGAGGTTTTTATGATCTGTGAAGATCGTCACGGGAAACTTAGCACCTTCTAAAAGATATCTCCATTCTTCGAGAGCTAATTTGATGGCCAGTAATTCTTGGTCTCCAATGGAGTAATTTCTTTCTGCTGGAAGAAACTTGCGAGAGAAGAACCCACAGGGGTGGAGTTTTTCATCACTGTTCTTTTGAGATAGTACAGCACCGACTCCTATGTGAGAGGCATCTACCTCGAGAAAAAAGGGTTTGTCGACATCAGGCTGAGACAGGATAGGAGCAGTGACAAAAGCTTGTTTTAAAAACTGGAAGGCTGCGATGGCTTCTGAAGGCCAGTTGGCTGGATTAGCCCCTTTTTTTGTGAGTGCGGTGATGGGTGCAATCAGCGTGGAGAAGCCTCGAATGAATTTCCTGTAGTAGTTGGAAAACCCTATGAAGCGTTGGACTGCTTTGAGGGAAGTGGGTTGTGACCACCCATTAATAGCCTCCAACTTCTCTGGATCCATACGTAGATCGAACCCAGAAATGATGTATCCGAGGAAGGGCACAGAAGGGACTTCGAAGGTACATTTGGAGATTTTGCCATACAGTTTGTTTCTGCGAAGACGAGACAATACTTCCTTGACCTGAGTTCGATGAGAGGATAAGTCTTTTGAAAAAATGAGGATGTCATCGAGGTATACCACAAGGCAAACGTAGAGCATGTCCCGAAAGACCTCGTTTACAAATTGCTGGAATACTGCTGGGGCATTACAAAGACCGAAAGGCATTACCAGGTACTCGTAATGACCATCCCGGGTGTTAAATGCGGTCTTCCACTCGTCACCTTCACGGATTCTTATTAAGTTGTATGCCCCACGGAGATCCAATTTGGTGAAGACTTGGGCACCTCGCACTCGGTCAAAAAGTTCTGTAATAAGAGGAAGGGGGTAACTGTTCTTGACTGTGATACTGTTTAAACCCCGGTAATCGATGCACGGACGGAGGCCTCCATCTTTTTTCTTTACAAAAAAGAACCCTGCGCCTGCTGGTGAACTAGAGCGCCGGATGAAGCCTTTCTGAAGATTCTCTTGTATGTATGCCGACATGGCTTGTGTCTCAGGAACGGACAATGGGTAAGTTCGACCTTTAGGGGGGAATTTCTCTGAGAGAAGGTCAATTTTACAGTCCCAATCACGATGAGGAGGAAGAGTATCAGCGGACTGCTCGCAGAACACATCAGCAAATTCACTATAGACTTCAGGGAGGCCAGGAAGAATTTTTACATTGGCTGAACGAGTGGGCACCACTGACTTGATACACTGCTGTTGGCAATGAGAACTCCATTGCTCGATCTGTAGCGTCTTCCAATTGATGTTTGGGTTATGAAGACGAAACCAGGGAAGACCAAGGACGATTTCATAAGAAGATTTGGGAATAACGAGAAATTTGATCTGTTCCTGGTGCAGCATGCCGACTCTGAGGGTGAGGAGACTGGTACAGAAGCGAACCTCACTGCCTGGGATTCTGCTGCCGTCAACTGCTGTCACAGCTAGGTGTGGAACTAAGGGTTCCATTGGAATCTTCAGTTTAGTAACCAGGTCTTGAGAAATAAAGTTCCCGGCCGAGCCGGAGTCTGCCAGGGCGGTACTGGAATGGGTACCAGTAGGGGTATCCAAAGATACGGGTAAGACAAAGTCATATTCTGGAGGAGATTTTGCCACTTGACCCAACCTGACTCCTCCCTTGCAGGTTAGGCCCGGTCGTTTCCCGAACGCTCGGGACAATTGTTAATGAAATGGCTAGGAGCAGCACAATATATGCACAAGCGATTGCGCTGCCTACGGGTGCGTTCTTCGGGAGTCAGTCGTGATCTACCCACTTGCATTGGTTCTTCACGTGTAGGAGACTCAGAACGAATCTTGGGAGAAACTTTGGGAATTAACTTCTTGTGTTTTTCTAGTCCTCTCTCACGAAGACGTAGATCAATCTTGACACATAGAGATATGAGATCTTCCAAGGGGTTAGGAAGGTCGCGAGATGCCAGCTCATCTTTGATCCGGTCAGAAACTCCTAACCAGAAGGCAGCTGTCAGGGCTTCATTGTTCCACTGTAATTCAGACGCGAGAGTTTGAAAGTGGATTACATACTGCCCCATGGGGCGGGACCCTTGCTTAACCTGGAGGATGTCGGTAGCTGCTGACACGGGTCGACCTGGCAAGTCGAATATGCGGCGGAAGGTCAGGAGGAATTGGTCATAGTCTGTCAGCAGAGGATCTGCTTTTTCCCATAAGGGTGATACCCACTTCAGGGCCGAGCCAGTTAATAATGACACCATGTATGCGATTTTAATTCTGGCCGTAGGAAAGTTATGAGGAACCAATTCGAACTGAATTTGGCACTGGTTGATAAACCCTCTGCAGGTCTTGGGGTCACTATCGTATTTGGTGGGTGCTGGCAGGTGGAGACGGGATGATAAAGCTGGTGTTGCTGATCTTACGGTAGTGGTTGACACAGAAGTCGACAGGGACTGTTGCAGGGTGTCCAACCGACTGGATACATCTTGTAAGAATTTAATCACCTGCTGCTGAGTAGCTTCTTGGGTCTCCATTCTGGCAGCAACATTTTGAAGAACCGCTGGTCCCACACTTGGGTCTTGGGCCGAGTCCATCGGCCTTGAATATACTGTCAGGTTCTGGGTCTGCTGTGTTCCCGGCCCTGACCGTGGTGGACCAGTGGAGGGCGCTGTGTAGCGGAAGGCCGGAGGCCTGATGACTGACATGCACAGAGGCACTGCCTTGCGTACCAGAGTGTTGGCTGAAACCAGAAACAGAGGCGCGGAGTCTAACCTGCCAGCGGTATTCACCAGAGACCCCCGCAAGGGGATATGGACTTCGCTGCGTCTGACAGGCAGGTCGCGGCCCTCTGCCCTGGTCCTCTGAACGTAGGCGGAGAGTGGTAGTGATATTGGAGACACTGGGAATTGGAATAGTCTCTGGAGGGCACAGTGTGAAAGTGTCAACACTGATGTCGACAGCAGGGTCGATGAGATCACTCAACTGCACGATGGTTATTTTGCAGGAGGCTTCTGGAGATGGTATGCCAGGTAAAGATGGTAACAGGAGTAATACTCGACTGCAGAGTGGAATGGCAGGAGTCTTCTGGAGATGACAAACCAGGTAGTATGCAGGAAACTGCGAGAGGTACACGGGGAGACCGGATAACCAGGAGCCTTTGGAAACAGCTGAACACAGGAGGGACTGAGGTCAGATGAACACATATTCAAGGCGATGACTGTGAGTTAGAAGCCGGAATATATCCCCCTTGCTGCGCACTGATTGGTTAGCGTCAGCAGCACCAATCAGTCCAGGGAAAGAGTGAGTACACCTGAGAGGTGTGCAGGTGTGTGGGTCAGAGGTCACCCTGGCTGGACCGCGGGATTGGACCCTCTGGTCAGCTGAGCGCATGTGTCATGGCGGCGCCCATGACGCGCGGGCTCCAGCGTGCCGGCATGTCGATTGCACGGGTCAACACCAGCCAAACATGGGACATCTCGCCAGGCGCTGACAGCTACCAGAGGCCTTACTCTCACCGCTGACCACCGGGAAGGTAATGGACGTGGTCTCAGACGGGGCTGAGACCCACGGTTTGTGACAGCCTCCATTTGCTCTTGGCTTCACGAACATTGTAGATGTGTGTGGTAAAGAAATCACAGACACCTGTGTAGCATGAAGGTAATGTGCGTCTTTACTCAGCATGCAGTAACAACCAACTGGAAGTGAACCCCCGTGCCACAGGAAGTGAGTCACCCGGCATCTCCCAGAATGCACGGCATGCATCTACAAACATAAAATAAATGGGACAAAAAGATTGTACCAAATCAGTGCTAAACTGACAAAAAAAAGTCCATAAATCACAGGATTTATGTTATAGTTTTGCACTTTTAACCAGGTGTTCTTCTGTATACTTTAAGGTTCACCACCTGCACTCATGTAAGGCTTTAGAAGGTACTTACATGTATACTTACTTTATTCCAGGTGGATATCCTCTCATAAAGGTATTGTCTAAAGGTCCATACACACTAGGCGACTATGCCCAGCGTGTATGGACAGCGATGATCACTATCATCGCTGGGGAGAAAGCCGCTCAGTGCCTATACACTGAGCGGCTTTCCCCCTGCCCAGTGCTGACGGAGGGGGGAGGACAGCTTTGCATAACACAGACCTATGCAAATCCGTCCTCAAAGCCGCTCATCTGCTGGTATTACCAGCAGATGAGAGGCTTTCCCAGCGATGATGTGGGAGCCCGATCATGCGGGAGCGCGCTGCAGCGCTCACCACTCATCGCTGGGGCATACACACTGGGCGGCTTTGAGCTGAAAGTCGCTAAAACCTGCTGTTTTAAGCGACTTTCAGCTCAAAGTCGCCCAGTGTGTATGGGCCTTAAGAAATATAAAACAATGAATCTCACTATCTGGTGTATTAACGAACCCCGGAAGTCCATATTTTATATTTTAAACAATGTGGTCACAAGCCATAGGGCACCCCAAAACTAGGATAGGTGAGTGCCGATGTTTAGTGTATAATATATATATATATATATATATATATATATATATATATATATATATATATATATATATAGATCACCGGGAGGCGCGTTAACCATATATGGACTTCTGGGGCTCTTTAATACACCAGATAGTGAGAATCATTTTTTTTTATATTTCTTAGACAATACCTTTATGAGAGGGTATCCACCTGGAATAAAGTAAGCATACGTGTAAGCACCTTCTGAGGCCTTACATGAGGTGTGGGTGTGTGTGAAGTGGAGTTTCCCCCCCAAAAAAACCTTGATGAGTATGATCCGCATTTAATACACTAAACCATTTTTACCAAAAATCAATGGCGCCACAAATGACTGCAGCTGGGACTATACTTAAGAGACTACCACACTCTAACGGAATTCACAACAGATAAAGTACAGTATATATCACCAACGCTGTCCTAACTATGGCCCTTATTCTGGTTGGTGCGGATATGTCTGCGTGCGTTCGTTCCGCCGATGTTTTGTGTTTGCGCATGTGCAGAGGCATATCTGCGCATGTGCGAAAGGTACATACGTCCAAATTCCGCATGAATTGTTTACACTACAAACAGGGGAGGAGAGGGGCGTGAAGGGCTGTTTGGCCTCATTAACATATGCATACGCCCCGCGTTTCATGGGCGTTCCCATGAAAACGCTGGGCGTACGTATGGTAATGCGGCCGTGACGCACGTGTAGGGGGCGGACATATGACATTGCCGGATGTCAGCTGCCCGCCCAGATCCCTGCTTTTGCACGGAGTAATGCCCGAGTGGTCTGAGCTCGCGGGAGCTGCCTGACCACTCGGTCCTGCATTCGATGGTCTGCGACCATCGAATGATGGGGGAGGTTCCCAGAGATGGAGGAGGTGTATACATGAGAAATCCACTCGTGCTCCGTGCGGTCAGCGGCTTACCGCATTTGGACGGAGTGAGCGATCCATACGGAAGGCGGGGTTTAGGACGCACGGTCCTGGCCACATATTTGGCTGCGGCCGCACAGACCAGAATAAGGCCCTATATTACTCAAATACCAGTGTGCTAGTATAACTTATCAGTTGTTTCACTATTCATCCGGCAACCGTCGCCACCACACTCAGGGGCAAACGCAGGATTTTCAGAAGGGGGTTTCCAGAGAGGAGCAGAGCAAAGCACCGAGAGGCAGTTAGGTGACCCAGTATATGCCGGGTCAGTTGAAGTATTATAGATAGACCAAATGTATATAAATAATAATAATAAATATATATATATATATATATATACAAACACACACACACACACATAACAACAGTGTAGACCCCTGGGCATAGCAATGTATTGGGGCCCCTACCGGTAGGGGTGGGGGAAGCTTTGATGTCCCGCGGGTGGCAGGGGGTATTATATCACCCACTCAGCATGTAGGGCCTGGATCAGTAATTTCCACCTAATTACCCCTTTACTGCACAGATGGTGGAAGAAGGGGGCATTGGGCTGAATGAAGGGGCCCTGATACATAACTTCCAGGATGATAGAGGATGTTTAATACGCAGAGGAGGGGTGTATAGTGGAGTGGGCTTATTAGTCATAATTATCTGGTGGGAGGACAGCTTGCATGACTGCAGATATCTCCAGTTCCCGGTACTAGATTTCTTAGCTTTTAATGGAATTAAAAACTAGAGAATCCCACCTACCAAATGGTATTAGGGACTAGGGGATCAGAGTTAAGGAGGAAGAGCAATCTGCCAATGAGTATACAAAACTACATACCAGGTGTGTGGAGCTGGAGCAGTAACCAGCTGCTGGAAGGCTGATATCTCTGGTTCTGGGAACAGTAGAGACAAGCTACTAGTGTTCATCAAAGGGGGAGAGTCCCAGATCTTGTAATATATCCTCAAAAAAACTCTTAGTCAGACAGAACCTGAAATATCTGACTGGGAACAGCAATTAACAGGCTTGGATGGGGACCACTGCTTTGAAGTCAGATATCTTCGATTCCCCTGGGCTGATTTTTAAAATTCTTGTACCCATGGAAAGTGGGGACCCTTAGCTTTCAGTCTAGGGCCTGTAGATTCCTGGGGGGGTTTCTGGGTACTCAGAAACCCCCCCTGCGTGCGCTACTGACACTGACCTGGTGGAGGTGCCCTATGTGCACGTAAAAGTATCTTTCAAATCAGGATGTGCATAAGGGTTTTCTTCTCGTGCCAGTGATGAATAGTAAAATCAGGAATCCTTTCCTCCTTTTTGACTCTATGGTCAGGCTATTGAAAAGGTAATGACCTTAAAAGCAGGCTCTATTTTCATAACATCTTTAGAGGTAAACTGCTGTTTCTCTCAGTTTTTCTGGAAACAAATGTACATCCACACCACGTACCCTTAAACAGTGGACTCACCTCAAAAAAGAGGCCCTATATGCCTCAAAAAGTATCTTTAAACCTCCGGCTGTGTCAGGCTACTTCAAAGATTTTCCGAATCAGGATAAAACTTGCAAAAGATGTTTTATTCCACAGATGAATGTACAGAAAATATATATCGGCACTTCTCCAATATCCGTAATTAGAAGAAGGTGGTGAAAAAAGATGGTATACAACAAAACATTTAAAGGTGTCCCCTCAACTCACCAACATGTTTCTGGCACCTGAGTGCCCTTTTTCAAGGTGTAGAGGGTGTGTGGATCATGCAGGTATTTATACCTGCATGTACGTAATCTGACTCTAAACATGAAGTGTATCAAAACACAGAGACAATAATAAACAAAACTTCCTATCTAATACAGATGATTCCCCTTCTATCTAAAGGTGCCCATACACGTTACAATTATTGTATACAATATCGCATCTCAAAGCATATCGGTTTTGCGATGAGATCAGATGAGATGAGATCTAGTACAAAAAGTATGTGCAGCACATACTTTTTGTACTAGATCTCATCTCATCTGATCTCATCGCAAAACCGATATGCTATGAGATGCGATATTGTATACAATAATTGTAATGTGTATGGGCACCTTAAGGGCTATTTCACACTGTCTGGCTCCTGCTGGACGGCGAAAACCTGCATGGCTTAAAAGCCGTGCCGTCCCTGCAGTGGGTAATGGACAGCTATGGCTGGTTTCACACACTCCGGCTCCTGCCGGACGGTGAAATTCCGCACGGCCAGGGAGCCGTGCCGCACACAGTAGTTTATCATGGAGGGGATGGCCACAGCCCGGCAGCCATCCCTTCCAGTGGCGGGATGCAGCTGCAGCCGTGCGGCCGGGCCGTGACCGTCCCCTGTGAATGGACACAATAGTGTCCATTCACAACTACTGTGTGCGGCACGGCTTCCTGGCCGTGCGGGATTTCACCGTCCGGCAGGAGCCGGAGTGTGTGAAACCGGCCTATGGCTGGTTTCACACTGTCCGGCTCCTGCCGGACGGTGAAATCCCGCATGGCTTAAAAGCCGTGCCGTCCCTGCAGTGTGTAATGGACAGCTATGTGTCTATTCACACAGGACGGCCACGGCACGGCTACCGGGTAGCAGCCGGATCTTTCCACTGCAGTGTCCGGCTGCCGTGCTGTGGCCGTCCCGTCCTCACAGGTCAGTGTGTGCTGAGGGCGATGGGGGCCTTTCACACACACCGGTCATTTGGTGTCCGGTTTTAGCTCTCCACCGCCCCTAAACTGACGTCACTTCAGTTTTTACCCTCAAATTTACATAGCACCGGCTCACTGAGCCGGTGCATGTGAAAGAGACAACTGTCAGGCAAAAAGCCGGACAAAATGTGTCCGGCTTTTTGCCTTCCGGACAAAACCGGAGTGTGTGAAACCAGCCTCAGGCTGGTTTCACACACTCCGGCTGCTGCCGGACGGTGAAATCCCGCACGGCCAGGGAGCCGTGCCGCACACATTAGTTGTGAATGGACACTATTGTGTCCATTCACACGGGACGGCCACGGCCCGGCCGTACGGCTGCAGCCGGATCCCACCACTGGAATGGACGGCTGCCGGGCTGTGGCCATCCCCTCCATGATAAAGTACTGTGTGCTGCACGGCTCCCTGGCCGTACGGGTTTTAGCCGTCCGGCAGGAGCCGGAGTGTGTGAAACCAGCCTTAGTGTCCATTCACACAGGACGGTAGCAGCCGGATCTTACCACTGCAGTGTCCGGCTGCCGTGGCAGTCCCGTCCTCACAGGTCAGTGTGTGCTGAGGGCGATGGGGGCCTTTCACACACACCGGTCATTTGGTGTCCGGTTTTAGCTCTCCACCGCCACCAAACTGACGTCACTTCAGTTTCTACCCTCAAATTTACACAGCACTGGCTCACGGAGCCGGAGCATGTGAAAGAGACAACTGTCAGGCAAAAAGCCGGACAAAGTGTGTCCGGCTTTTTGCCATCCGGTCAGAACCGGAGTGTGTGAAACTAGCCTAACATTCCCCAGCACATATATAACCATTGCGGCCAACATGCAAAAACATATAAATAATACCAACTGTAAATACATTGTGGGCATACTGTACATGTAAGCTCACATTCCATCTGAGTGCATGTGGTGAACCTTAAAGTATACAGAAGAACACCTGGTTAAAAGTGAAAAACCATAACATCCATCCCTTGATTTAAGGACTTTTTAAGGATCCTTTTGTCCCATTCTCTTTTATGGTCCTGGAGCACGGAAGTAAGAGCAAAAGGAGGAACATGGACATTTCACTTCACAAAATGTGATGGTATGATGTATCTATACATTTTATATTGATAGTGGGGCGCTTCACTATCCTTGTTCTGTTTTGTTATTTTCTATTGTTAGGGCCCATACACATTTTACCATATTGTACACCATTGTTACGGTTTAGTTCCGAACATTACAATATTATATTTATGATATTATATTTTGTGTACACAAGATGTGTGGTAAGATGCGCTCTCCCGTGCATCCTGTGAGACATGGTATGATAGTCCTGCACGCAGGCTTGATGGTAAGATATTGGGTGATGCTATGGCGATGCAGTCACTAAGTCTACAAGCATTAGGTTGATATGCAATATGTTGAAATGCATTAGGTCAATAAAAAACACCAAAAAAACATGAAAAACCCATATCGACCTTTTTTCATGTAGTCCTAATGCTTGTGTTGACATAATGCACGTCAACCCTATTTCATGTGTCGACCTAGTTACTTTTGACCCTATGACCCATACCCATGCTATGCACGTATTATGATCTTATGTCACATTGTATAAGATAGCACATGTCCGGGAGAGTAAGGGGAATTATATACAATATCTTATCCTATCCCATTGTTCTAATGTGTGCATAGTGTGACAGAGGCAGCATCTCTCCACATGAGAGTAATGTGGAGGATCCAGACCAGGTTTTGGAGCAGTAGCAGCAACAAGCTTGGGTAATCACCAGCACCTGTGACCTCATGAAATAAGTGTTTCCAGGGCAGAAGGAAAATGCTCAAGATGGTGGATTAGCTGCCCAAGTGATAGGCTGGGGTGTGGCCTATGGTAGAGACCATTGGAGCTTCCTGAAGTGCTTATACTATGCTGTGACCTATATACTGCAAATGCTGTAAACATCATTACTGTGCTGATTACGTGGTATGCTGTTTACCTGCTATGAAAAATAAAGACCAAGACTTTGGGCCAGATGTATTAGGCTTCAAAATGTGATAAAGTGGGGAGTGATAAACAACCAGCTCCAAACTGTACTGAGTTCAAACCCAATCTGTAGCATGAAAGTTAGGAGCTGATTGGCTGGTTGTTTATCACTCTCCATTTCATTTACTTTTTGAAGCTTGATACAGTACATCTGGCCCTTTATCTGATCCAGTGTATGGGCTCAATTCACAATAGCCTAAAATGCGCAAGAACATAAGATATCCAATCCGAACCATTGTGCCAGACTGGGTTGCCAGAAACAGCATAGCACTATATAAACACAGCAGCGACTGTAGTACTGACATGAGAATTAATTAGTCATCAGACTGTTATTTAGTAGACTATGAATCTATAATTAGGTTAATTAGCAAATATATGAAGTATTTGAATTTCAATAGATTAGAATCAGAAAGCCTCCTGTATTGTTATGCAAAGAGATATGTTAAATTAAAGAGTAAATGGAAAACAGAAGTATACTGTATGACTGAATATAACACACACATTTACATCACATCTACTACTGTATATATACATTATAGAAAGCTGGAAGACACAACAGGACACTCCAAGTACTTTACTACAGCATTTGGTTTTGTTATAAGAAATCAAATAAATACTGAATCTAGATACACACACTTATACACATGCTGTACTAGTGATTACATACAATATACAGGGCATTCGTGTAGAAATGTTCTGCAATCTAATCTTACCACTATTCCGAATCCTTTCCTCAAGTGTGTCCGTGTGTCCATCAAGCAACTTCTTGTTAAACAGTTCAGCAGAGCGGAGAAACATTGCTTCCACTGCGGAGCCTTTTAGCAGAGCAATCTGGTCTTCATGATCTAATGTTTGAAATCCTAAACAAAAGACGGGATTCATCACTAGTAATAATATTCCCTTTGTTCCGACAGCACAGGAAGCACATTGTCACTGCTCTCTAAGTAAACTGCTATTTTTCAAGAGTAGTTTATTTAGAATATGGCATGGGCTTGTGTAGACAAACCGGTACATTTACTAAATGGAAAGAGGTAATGTTGCCCATAACAACCAATCATATTATATCTAATATGTTCTAGGATGCAATAGAGAAATCAGAGACAGAATCTGACTGTTGCTATGGGAAACCACCTATTTTCATTTTTAGAAGCTTTAGTAAATGTACAACACAATCTTCACCTGATTCTAGCATGTTTATCCTTTATTATGGCTTCTGAATGTAGACAGGTATTTTGTAAGCATTTAACATGTTATACAGCTAGTTCCACCCAATGGGGGAACTACCAGGAATGCAGGTGGTTGTATTGGTGGTGGCGCATCAGCCACTTTTGATTTAACGTAACCATAGCAAAAAAAAAAACATAGTTGTTGTAACACTTTCTAATTTGCAACTAAACCACTTGTAATCAGGAGAATCTAGACACCTGGGAAACTACATGTTCATGGCAGCCTCTTGTGTCACTGATTTACACAACTGTATTTTTAGAGCATGTCAGGAAAGAAGTTTGTGTGTAAGTGGATATTCTGTGTCAGCACAAGCTTGTGTCATGCTGTGAGCACACAGTGGGTAATACATTAACTTTGGCCATTTAACCATTGAGGTTGCTAGTAAAAATCTGCCAAATTATTATGAAACTTGCATTTGGAGAACTTAATGTATTTTCCTGCATTATAGATGGAAGATGTGTTCTAAGAACCCCCAAACACAACAATAATAACCACTAATAACAGCAGCATTGCACAACCCTTATACATTTGTATTGGAATAGTAAAGTAATAACACCCCAATGGGAATGATGCCCTAAGGGCTTGTCATGTAAAGGATGTGAGGTTATCAGACTCACAGTAAGACTGTAATTATTATATTTTATTATGTGTAGTGATTAATGTACTTTTTAGTCCGTCTGTATCCTCTTGTTCTCCGTAGATGTTTCTATTCCCCATATCTGTGTGTATTTCCAGAACCATGCTGTTGCCCAAATATGGTCAGACAGGAAATGTCCACAGGGGGTGATCCAATTCCCCTGCTATTTACAGGAGGGTTATAATCTTCACAGGGGGTGGTCAGCACATAACGTAATCAGCTGGTGTTTGTTCCTTTTATTGACACTCCTTTGTGCCTTTCTGGACTCTAGTAGACTCTCTGGAACCAGACACAGCAGGGGGGCAGCAGCAGATGGACAGCTGTAGATTACCTGGGGGGATATACCTGACTCTTGAATCCACCAATCCGGACCAAGTGCAAACCCACTGATAGTTCAAGCGCCGTGGGAATTTAGAAGGTTTTAAAATGACTTGTACACATGCCAGCTTTTTATGTTAGTCACTGGCCTGGGCTAAGAGGTAATACTCTGCCTAGGTATCTTGTGGGACTTTATACAGGTTTCCTGCACGATCACGGCTGTGTGGGTATATGTGATAGGGTTGCGAGGGGGATCCCTGTGGAATTCGGAGGACTAATCTACCATCACTGCTGTGTGGATAAGCAAAGTTTTGCTCTGTGGAATTGGTTTGGAACTGTGATGCTACAAGAACTGTCAGTTTGGACTGCTACCTGGATGTTTCTATGCTACATTTTGCCGCTTGTTCCTGTCTTTATCTATTTGTGTGTGCTGTGGAAAAATAAACCGTATTTTGGTTTGATCTGCTCGGTGTCTGAGTGATTGAGGAACCCCATAACCTCACAAAGGACATTTCAGAAGATAATACAGGGGGTATATTATTACACCTCTAAGGAATAGATCTTATTCATCTACATTTAGACCTTTACATGATGATGGTAATTGGGTGGGGATAATTCGGGTGCATGAACTATTCTCATCTTGTAGGCATTTCATGGGAGTTTTGTGGGCGTGCATCAAAAGTCATGCGTATGGGGAAGGGAAGCCTGTTTCTGTCTTGCACTTGGCATGGGGTGGCAGTGTTAAATAAATGGGTTTCTACTTTCAAGCACAGGAATCCCCACATTAGCCAATTGGATGCTCGCATTAGCATTAGGTAGTAACTCGGGCAGCTGTCTGCGAGTACAGTCACTTCGTGGTAAATTTATAAGATGGGAGTTCTATTGAATATGAGATGTTGTCCATAGCAACCAATCGGAATTTTCCTATTATCTTCTAGAAGGTGCTAAATAAATAAGAAGTATTTATTTGCTATGGGCAACATCCCAATATTCAATAGAACTCCCATCTTAAGGCCCCCATACACTATGCGATTTTGGGACGATTTCATCTGATTTCGGCACTTTGGGCCGATAACCTGGTGAAATCGGCCCAAAATCGCAGGTGCGCATTGAACCGGATCAGGGAGGTCGGACAATCAGCACATAAGATCACGTCCGACCTCCCTGTATGCATATGCCTGCCCACCTGACAGGCATATGCATGCAGACTGACCGGGGGAGCAGTGGGGCGGGCAGCGGGTCCCTGAGCACTTAGCTGGTGGTGCCGGCGAGTGCTGACCTGGCCGGGCGGTGTGATCACAGATATCAGCAGCGCTGTGGGACGGGCAGTGAAGTGGCGGGTATTAGATTTTTAAAATACCTGTCAAATGACTGGCCATTCTCTGATTGGCTGAGAGCTCTCAGCCAATCAGAGAACGCAAGCAAATTATCACATGTAAAATTTGGTTCATCAAGTGCCAAATAGTATGTGAGCCTCCTGGGGAGCTGCCGGGCGACTCACAGGAGAATTGGGGCCTAATATATGGGGCCTAATGTCAGTTCCAAAGCATCCAGTATGTAACCTTCAGAAAAAGCACCTTCCTGACACCAAAGATTTCTGCACAAAAAGCTTCATCTCCAAAGGTAACCCTGGGGAGAAAGGAGTGACTCTGAACTAATATGCAAAATAAAGTCTCAAGATCCCTATCCCCTAAGGGGCCTTTTGGCTCTTGGGGTCAGTGATTCAGCTTGCCCTCTGAGCGTGGGCAAGTTGGACCTGAGGATTCTCTTTTCCCAAAGTCCCATGCCCCCAGCATGGTTTGAAGTCCCAAGGCCTAGCACAGTTTGGAGGGGGTCTGAAGTCCCAAGGCCTACCACGGTTTGAAGAGGGTCTGAAGTCCCATGCCCAGCACAGTTTGGAGAGGGTCTGAAGTCCAATACCCCGACACTGTTTGGAGGGGGTCTGAAGTCCCGTGCCCCTGAATGGTTTGGAGGGGGTCTGAAGTCCCATGCCCCAGGACGGTTTGGAGAGGGTCTGAAGTCCCATGCCCCAGCATGGTTTGGAGGGGTCTGAAGTCCCATGCCCCAGCATGGTTTGGAGAGGGGCTGAAGTTCCATGCCCCAGAACGGTTATGAGAGGCTCTGAAGTCCCATGACCCAGAACGGTTTGGAGGGTGTCTGAAGTTCCATGCCCCAGACCAGTTTGGAGAGGCTCTGAAGTCCCATGCCCCAGCATGATTTGGAGGGGGTCTGAAGTCCCATGCCCCTGAACGGTTTGGAGAGGGTCCGAAGTCCCATGAGCCAGCACAGTATTTCCACTACATTGGGTATTTGGAAGCACACTTCTCGGGCTTCACAAAAAAGTAGCATAAATGGTTACATTATTCGGCTAAATCCTCAGATAAACCAAAATGTAGCTTTAGGAAGAATTACTGGAATGTATTATGTTTTATTATTTATATCCATTGTTTACTATATAAACATCATAAAATAAACCAGTATTTATATATGCTACCAAAGGAAAACATTACTTAGCAAAAATAGATGTATATACCTTTTTCTTGAGCAGGCTATATAGTACTGTAGATATATTTTTGCGAAACATCACATTTCCAGAACATACAAATTGATCTGATCATAAAGGCGCAACAATAATATGGTTAAGACAATTTTGTTAAATTCCAGCTTTAGAGTCAACTTTGAGTACCTGGTATCTTTTTTGTGAACTCTACCAGTATCTGTACATGATTTGTAGCCATCGTTGTCAGGAAGACAAAGTTATCATCAGTGTTAAGGTTGGTCTGAAATAAATTAAATATGAATTGTAGAGACTTAAAATAAATCTTTACACTAAGAGACAAAGGGGGAAATTTACTAAGATGTGTATTCTACTTTACATGTGATGTTGCTACGGGCAAGATCCTGTCTACTATCTTCTAGAGAGTGCTAAATAAATAAGAAGTAGATTCTGATTGGTTGCCCATAGCAACATCACATGTGAAGTAGAATACACATCTTATACCCCTTTCAGACAGAAAAGTCTGAAAATCTCGGCAAATACACGGCATTTCAAATGCCGTGTCAATTTGCCGGGAGCAGCCTGACCCCCCTTCACACAGAAGAACAAATTACCGGGTTGAAAATTTCTACCCGGTAATTTGCTGAATAACACGGGTATTTCTTCTGTGTGAAACGGTCAACACGGGTCATAAATCCCGTGTCCTCGACCCTGGTCAATTCCCGGGTCGGAGACGCGGGATTTACGACATGGGTGTGCCCTTTCACACAGAAAAAGGATCCGTGTATTTAATGAAATTCCCGGGTGGAACTGCTTCACCCTGGTACTTCGTTTTCTGTGTGAAAGGGGTATTAGTAAATTTCCCCCAATATCCCTGATAAGCCGTGGTACGGCTGGCTTTTTGGCACTAATTAGATAGCCCTTGAAGAGCCTATTACCTGTGATCAATGATCGCGGGTAATAGAACATCGGTGTAAATGGAAAATACATTTTTTATTCAAAATGACTGTGATCACATAAAGGACAAAATGCACGTTCCGATCATTTCTCTGCTAACCACGGCATATTTGGAAAACTTGTCTCTAAGATCCTTGGAGACCAGTTTATCTGTAGATCATACTAAGATTACAGATCTTATCACACACTGACATTCCTTTTTTGGAAATGACAAGTTTATAGTGGCCTGACCCTATGTACACTAAGACTGATATGCATCTATTTTATAGACCTATCTTTGATCATTATCTTTGTGACCTTCATGAAATATTGAAACACACCTTTAAAAGCCCTTGGCGACATTCGAAGATGCGATTCAAACAAAATATGCATTTTATTTATTTTACACTTCCATGAAATGAATCACACCCTGGCAATACCACTCAACAGCTAATTTGTTCTTTACTAGATTATTATTATTATTATTATTATTATTAATAATGATAATAATAATAACAGGGTTGCCTACCCTCCCGGAATGGCCAGGAGGGTCCCGAAAATCGGGTCTCCCTCCCGATCCCCCGGAAAGGTGGGCATCTCTCCAGGATTCTGGGGGTGCCCCGCTCGCCCCCTGATTGCGCACCACCCACCCCCCGACCGCGGCGTTTAAATAACCTTTTCTGCCGATCTCCGGGGAGACGGCGGGGCTAAAGTGTCATAATCGCGTCATTTAGCCCCTCCCCCTCCACAGAGATCGGCAAATTGAGTCACATTCCTATATGGGGATGGGGCTCAATGACCCGCCCCCAAACTCCTGCTGAAAGTCTCCTCTCCGGGCTTCTCCCAGAGAGGAGCTTTCAAAAGTCGGCAACCCTGAATAATAATGATATTATTATTATATTATATTTTAAGGAAAGTTATGCTGCCCATACACTTGTGAGATATTGCATGCAATCATTCGATTTCGACCATATCTGGCCGATAAATCAAATGATTGTATACACAAAATGTGTACCATTCGACACGATGCGCGGGCACGCCGGTCGATTGTCGCGTCTCACGGTCTTATGTGCTAGACATAATATTTACCGAATTGCAGGCGCAATCGCATGTGGTTTTTAACCACATGCGATGCTCGAATGCAATCCGCTGGTGGCGGGGCAAAGGGAACGCTTTTTCAGTGGAGTGGGGATGGGGAGAGGGGACCGGAGGGACCGCTGGCTGCGTGGGAGAGGGCAGCATTGTAGCTGTAATGCTAGCGGACAGTGGGGGTCAGTCAGCGGTGGCAGCAGAAGTGTTTAAAACACTGGGCAGCACTCTGATTGGCTGCCCATTGTGCCGCTACCGCTGACTCCTGCTGACCGCTAGCGCTACTTCCAGCGCTACATTACAACACCACCCTCTTCTAGCACCCAATGTGCCATCTCAAGATGGCATGCGACATTGGGTGCTGTAAGGGGGCATTTTTTGCACCACAAGATGCGATCGGGTTTGATTGACAACACACTTCAATGTCGCATCGAATCCAATCGCATAAGTGTATGGGTAGCATTAGATAGTTTAAAAACACATGTAAAATGCTTTCCCATAGACTTCAATATGCTTATTGATGAATGATTGTATAATGTTTCATACTCTTTGAGACTCATAGCTTTTTATTTTCTTCAAATATTATATATTAGTGTCTAAAAGCAAAACAATTGGAACAATCCTTCCAGGACAAGAGTCTAGAACACTAGTAAGCAACCTGTGGAACTCAAGCCAGTTGGGTTGTAATGGCAATGCAGCCCAAGTGATGGTCTGGGGGAGCCAGTGCTGTGGGAGCGCCTGGTCTCTGCATATTTCAATGGGCCTGACCGTCTGTATGTAATCTGCTGAAAATATCCCTCCAAAAATGTCCGCCACCTTGGAGGAGACAGATGCTAGTGGTCATACTGGACAGACGGATAGATGCTAGAGGTCCTAGATGATAGCTTATACACACTGAGTAGCCAAATTATTATGACCACTTGACACTTACGCAGATCGGCCATAACTTCACATTGTTGCCACTAGGGGGTGAGATAGCTATAAAAAGGGAATGCAGGACAAGTTAAGCATCAATTGCACTGTGTTGCTTGTGAAGAAATGGTCAAAAAGCGTGATTTAACTGAGTTTGAATGCAGGATGATTGTAGGCACTCGAATAGTCGGAACCAGTATCAGCAAAACGGCTGCACTTGTGAAGCGTTCGAGAGCAGCAGTTATTAATGTTTAAAGAGAGTGGACTACCAAGCAGAAACCGGGTCTCAATGTCAGGCTTGTGGTCGTCACATGCTACTGAATGCTTGATCTGAAAGGAGACTTGCCAGAGTTGTCCTGTCCAACAGAAGAGCAACAGTACGTCAAAGGGAATCTTAATCAAGGAGCAACTGCGAAGGTCTCTGAACGAACTGTTCGCTGTGGGTCCCGCTCATTACATATGCATGGGGCGGGGAGGGGACCCACTCATTAAATATTCACTGCACAGAGCTGATCCTGCTCCTTATATATGCAGGGGGCGGGGCGGGGACCTGCTCATTAAATATTCACTGCACAGAGCGGGTCCAGCTATACATAGTTACCTACCCTCCTGCATTATGCAGGAGACTCCCTGAAATAGCAGCAATCTCCCTCTCTCCCTCATTAGTCTAGCAATCTCCCTCATTTCACCTAGCCCACATTACACTGTTACATTTATGGGGAAAAAAGGAATGAGAGGAATGAGAGATAGATACATTTACATTGAATCATCTGCACCATTTCCCAGCACTTTAGCAAGTATTAAGTATAGTAGCTCTCACTATGGGGGTTATTCTAGTTCATTCTTTCTGACAAAATCCTTCTTAGATGGACAAAACCATGTGCACTGCGGGTGGGACAGATGTAACTTGTGCAGAGAGAATTAGATTTGGGTGGGGTTTTTCTTCAAAGTGAGATCTATATTGCAGTGTAAAATAAAGCAGTCAGTATTTTCCCTGCACAGAAACAAAATAACTCACCCAAATCTAATTCTATCTGCACATGTTACATCTGCCCCCTGCAGTGCACATGGTTTTGTCCATCTAAGAAGGATTTTGTCAGAAAGAATGAACTAGAATAAACCCCTAACTGCTTTGGGGCTCATCTACATTTGGATATAAGAAATTTTAAATTACAAACCCACGCTTTTAGGTGCCATGTTCACAATCTATTTTCACAATCTCTCCATATATGTAACTAGACATGCCATTTGGGTGGAGCATGACACCCTCAATGGGGCACTTTGCAAAATTCTATTACCTATTATAATCTACCTGAAACTAGTTTTCAAAAGTAGGCAAGTATGTATATATACATGTTACATATATGACATTTTTAGATTTTGGGGGGTGAAGTGTTGGGGTGGGAGGGGTGGTGGGGTGTTGGGGGGTGCACAAACACCCCACCTGTTTTCTATGGGTGAAAAGGGTTCAATGAGAAAGGTGCAAAAACGGTAATTGAACTGTAATATACCATTTACAACATGCTATGTGAAAGGGGTTTTACTTGCTCTGACCCATTTTAAGAAACGTTTTAAATATAGGGTCTAAAGCAGGTTTTGCAATGTGAAAGCAGCATGAGTAATTCCACCCCAAGATCTTCATAAGATTAACATATCATATGCTTGTTATAAAAAAGTATTGTTGGACACGCAGTGAAGTATGGGGTATATCGAATGATAGTTGAAAAGGGACCATTTGAAGCTCTCTGGGGATCCTTTGCCCCACCACAGCATCATCATCCTCATGCCAGAGGTTTTTCCCTAGGGATGAATAGTTTCCACCTCATCTTCCCTCCACTAAAGAAGAGGAAAGTATTTTTTATTTAGGTGATTTGTATAATACAAATAATTCTATTCACATTTATACACCAACTAATTACTAGCCTGTCATATTGCCGGAACAATATAACAGTAATGGTAGCGGTGGCGGCTGTACTATGCAACATTTAAATTGCTCTGTTGGGCGCCTCTAGTGGCCACCAGTGCAGAAAGCACTTCAATCACCGATAGAGGTGATGAGTAGTGTTAGCCTTTTATTATATAGGATGATTCCTGCAAGAGGTCACAGCGACTTTAACTTCATAATCTGACATCTATTTCAAAAGACCTGTGTACTCACTACTAGTTTTGAAGCCAGGTCCTGAGGCAGCCGATGCTTGTTGTATGCCTCCATTGTATACTGCAGCAGTTGCATTTGTTCTGGTGTAAGTTCTGCTTTGACCTGTACCAACAAGAAGTAGAAGATATGAACACTTTATTTGCCTTTAAACTCTTTGGGGGAAATTTACTAAGAATACGAATATGAAAATTTGTATTTGTATTCTTAATACGCCTGATTACGACGGCTGTTATAGCCGTATGCAAATTCTTATTCTGGAGGAAAATTTACTAATCAGTCGTATTTGATTTGTATTTTCCGATGGCGTATGCATTCGTATATTTTGGCAATACAAATTCATATTTTAAAATTACGAATTTGTATCGGCTTCAGTGTAAAAAAATAAATAAATAAACGATGTAAAAAAAATGGCGTGGGGTCCCCCGCCACGTTATTAACCAGCACCAGACTCAAAGAGCTGGTCCTGGATTTAAAAAAAAACAGAAAAAGTTGGGTTCCCCTGTATTTTTTAAAACCAGCACCAGGTCCCAGGTCCGGTCCTGGTTCCCAAAATACAGGGGACAAAACGAGTAGGGATCCCCCATATTTTGAGAACCAGCCCAAGACCCAACCAGCCAGCCGGGTAATGCCACAGCCGGGGGGAGACCTTTTGTACAAGTCCCCCGGCCAAAGCATTTATCCCTACCAACCACTCAGCCTGGGCAGGGGCCCTGAGGTAGTGGGGACCCCCCCAATGAAGGGTTCCCCCCCCCCCCCCTCCAGAACGTACCTGCTCAGGCTGAAGCCAGATGCTGTCCCCGGTACCCCTGGGCTGTGGCTACCAAGCTGATTAAAGTGTAAAAAATAGAAAAACCATTGGGTTTTGCTGTGGAACTATGAGTCCCAGCAAGCCTGGAATGCATACTGGGACTTGGAGAACCACAAGTCCCAGCATGCGGCCTATTAATGGGCTTGCTGGGACTCTTAGTTCCACAGCAAAACCAATTGTTAAATAAAATCACACTGACACCCAAGAAAAATAAAGCTCTATTTAGTGGTGTGGCTGTAGTGAAAGGAACACTCTATATCCTGTGCTGATGTTTTGACAAAGATCCAGGCGGGGATTGAAACGTCTTTCAAACAATAAATTCCTCTAAGATTTTTTCATCTGAATGGTGAGTGCCCTCTTTCTTCCTTTTCTGTTGTCTATTGGATTTGTTCCATTGGAGTGAGCACCACAGTGGCTGCTTAAAGTGATAATATGTGCGGACCCCTTGTGGAAATATTGTATTTTTAATGCATGGATTTGTACAAATAGAATGGAAATGAAGGATATCTCTCTTTATACAATTAGAACATCCAGAACACCACTATATAGAATAGAAACATATGGGCATGGTAAATGCAAATCCTTCTCTTACACCTCATCTACTAGCATTACATGCTCAGAATTGTATGGGATAGTAAATACAAAACAGCGCATTACTGTATGTCACAGAAGCACATACAATAACTGACTTAACTGGTTTAAATCTCTTTTTTTAAGCAACTATTAACCAATCCACATGTTATTTATTATTAACTTTAGAGCCACAAAAGCAATTTTGCAGTACCTCCCTAGCTTGTAATTTCTTGAAAATACACCTGCATTTGTACATGGGATGGTAAGTCACATGGTAAGTACTAGAATGACACAAGTTACACAGAAGAGAGACAAATGCCTTTTACAATGCTCATTTTGTTTTATTGGATAAGTAAAGTGAACAGTTTTCTGTCATGAAAACACAAATATGCCAGAGGGCTAGATGTAATAACAAAGAAACCTCCATGAAAAGTTGTTTTGTATGGGTCAACTTATCGACAGTCATTAGGTCAACCACTGTTGGTTAACAGGCCAAGAGTCGACATGCATTAAGCCAACATAGATAAAAGGTCGACATGCAAAAAAGGTCAACATGAAAGATGTTGAAAGAATTAACTGAGGTCCCCCTGCATTTAAGGAACCAGCACTGGGCTCTTGGACTTGTCCTGGTTCCAAATATCCTGGGCACAATGAGAATACAGCACCAAGCTCCAACAGCCAGTATAAAAAGTGTCACCGCTGGCTGAGAGCCTGGTGCTGGTTTCCTACAAACGGTTTAAATGTTGCTTGTGCAACACATGGTTTAAACTTGGAGCGCCGCTGTCTAAGGTTTTGTATGCTTGTGCAACAGGCTACAGAGTGGCGCAAGACTTTCTCAGTGGCCCTGGACCAAGAGAGGCGCTCTCACTGCTCTGCATCCCGCGCGGCATTACGGTGTGCAGAATAATGTATAAAATGCATTACAGTGTGTGACAATGGCCCTTATTCTGGTTGGTGCAGTAATATCCGCGTGCGTTCGTACCGCCAATGTTTTGTGTCTGCGCATGTGCAGAGGCGTCTCTGCGCATGTGCGAGCGGGGCGTACGGCCAAATCCTGCATGAAATGTGAACACTCCGAACAGGGGGTGGAGAGGGGCGTGAAGGGCTATTTGGGCTCATTACCATATGCATACGCCCCGCGTTTCATGGGCGTTCCCATGAAAACGCTGGGCGTACGTATGGTAATGCGGCCGTGACGCACGTGTAGGGGGCGGACATATGACATCGCTGGATGTCAGCTGCCCGCCCAGATCACTGCTTTTGCATGGAAAAATGTCCGTGTGGTCTGAGGTTGCGGGAGCTGGTGGACCACTCGGTCCTGCATTCGATGGTCTGCGACCATCGAATGATGGGGGAGGTTCCCTGAGATGGAGGAGGCGTATTCCATGAAAAATACACGTGCGGTCCGTTCGGCCAGCTTCTTACCGCGTACGGACGGAGTTGGCAATCCGTATGGAAGGCGGGGTTTCGCACGCACGGTCCTGGCCGCATATTCGGATCCGGCCGCACCGATCAGAATAAGGGCCAATGTGTAATGGTCATTACAGTGTGTGTAATCCTGGCGCAGTGTGTGTGTGTGGGGTAGGGGGCACCAAAATCTCTAGTTACAGCTCTGTTGCTACTGGAAGCATTATGTATATAAGAGGCACTAGTACTTCGGGCATTATACACCTATTATTTTCAGCGTCTACCTTCGTCACCCGCTGCCTTTTTCTAAAGTATGGGAGGGCACAAATTTATAGTTTGCCGGGGGGCGCTAAACACCCTAGCACCGGCCCTGCCCTGGACAGGATGAGTTCATGAGTCAGAGGGAAAATTAATGGCACAGTGTTAAACGGCAAGTGGTTCAAGATGATTAACAATACCATCAGAGAATATATGGGGAAAGGGGGTTATGGGGCGGTGATTCAGCGCGGCGGCACCGCACACATTATTATTTCTTCTTCCATAAATATTTCCAACAACAAAGTATAATATGAGAATGGTTAGTGGTCATTTTAGAAATATCTGAGGAAAAAATAAGTTCTTACTCTGTTTGTTCTGGTTGTAGATGTCACTTGCTTTAGCTCCAGTCCATCACTGTCCTCAATGAATGACATCTCAGAAGGGAACTTTACATTTTTTCGTAATCGTTTTGACTTGCACTGTATCTCTGTTAGCAAACCTACGATAATGAATACGCATGACATTTCCATAGTCAGATATGCTATTTCTGGGCACTATCAGAGCACTATTAAGGTTGACATGCATTGGGTCGAACACTGAAGGTCGACATGGCTTAGTCGGCACATGAAAAAGGTTGACATGACTAAGGTTGATGGAGTCAAACGGTAGACACAATCATTAGGTCGAAAATAAGAAGGTGGACAGTCAAGAGGTCGACATGAGTTTTCACATTTTTTATTTGAGCTGACATGTGCCGACAGGCAGTATTTTAGGCCCTACCATCCACTAGGGAGGGAGAATAGAATAGTGTGCCCAGCATAGCGAAGCACCGTGCTCGAAGCACGGTGAGCTTAGCGAGCGTCCATGTCAACCATGTTGACTGTCATCATTCCCATTGTCGACCTAATGCTTGTCAACCTTTTTCATATGTCAACCTAAAGGCCCCCATACACTAGTCCGACTTGTCCTAAGGACAAGTCAACCAATTTGCCCTTGAGCTCCTCCAGCAGTCCCCCTGGAGGCTTGCTTATGTTTTGGCACCTCATTTTTACATGCAATAAATCACATGCGTTTCATGTAAACTCCCAGGGAGCTGCAGCATGGTGCGGATAGTGGTGATTTGCGGAGCGGGCAGTGGCGGGAGCTGGTAGCGGCAGGTTCCAGGAAGCGGTAGTTGAATTTAAAAAAATATTTCCAAAAGACTGGCTGGCCTGTCTTTTGAAAATATATTTTAAAACTCTGCTACTGCTTCCCGCCCCGCTGATACCAGCTCCCTGCCACTGCTCAGATCCTGCCGCAACCCGGACCCTGACGCTGCCCACCCCGTGGCACCCACCGCTGTCCAACCCTGTACATAGGTGTGTACCAGTGGACCCAACACATTGTGGGTGCTAAAAAGCACCAGTGATGTGCCGCAGATGGGTCCAATCCGATAGATTGAACCTGCAGCAGGTTCAATCTGTAGGGTCTGAGCCAATGTGCACGGGACCGTGCATCAGGTTGGTAGGGATGTCAAACACATCTGATTTGGCCCACTTTCTTGGCCCAATCATCGGGATCAGGTGAAATCAGTTACTAAAGCTGGTCATACATCAGAAAGATCGATCTTAAGATCGATTGCGCACATGATTGTGTACAATTTCCCTTGAAATCCCCGGCAGTCCTTGGTGGTTTTTGGACACACAATCTACTCACAATCCATCATACAATCAGTCATACAATCCATCAGCTGTATGCTGGTGTACACAAGATGTGCAAACAATCGGCATGCAATCGATCATAGAAACAGTCATACAATCCATCTGCTGCATGATTGTATGATTGTGTACACAAGATGTGCACACAATCTGCATACAATCCATCTTACAATCAATTGAGATTGTATGATTGGGTACAATATCTTTCTGATGTATGGCCACCTTTACTGTGTATGGGAGGCCTTAAGCACTGTCAATTTTCAGTGGTCAACCAAATGCATGTTGACCTTCATTCGGTCTACCCAATGACACATACCCATATGGACATAGATTTCATGATTTTAATTGTTTTTGTTTTTTACCTGTATTTAGCATTATAAAATTCATTAATACAGTATGATAATACAAAATAGATAATTTGCCATTTCTACATTGTCACTATTTATCTTAGCCCTGTCTTATCTGGAAACCAAGCCCAGAACAATGTAGTAACCACTATATCTCTGTATACCAGACATACTAATAATGATAACATTATCACATTCCAGAAATGTTATCAAATAATCACTTATCACCTTTGTGACACTTATATTATCTGTGACACTTGTTATAATCTGAGTAAACATTCAACTTCCATGAACAGATGGGGAAAAAAGGAACAGTACTGTTATGGGTCCTTCACACGGGATGGTTTTAGGGCATCTAGTAAGATTGCTTAGAAAATATCCCCACATCGCTCGCTGTGTATTTGCCATAGCCATAGCGCTGCGCTATTGACCTCCAATTAATATCCAGCATGCTGCATAATAATCTCTTAAATCGCTGGTCAAGGTCAGTGTTCTCACTGGAGAACACTGGCCCTGAAAGATCGCTCAGCACACAGCGCTGACACATTGCTGTGTGCTGAGCAGGGAAACCATTGGGGGGGGACTGTGGGGACTCCAGTCCCGGGCCCAGACAGAAGAGGGCCCAGGATTGGAGCCTATAAAGTATGATAGGTCATAAACAAAGTTCACATTTCCATTGAAGCAATGTAGAGGTTGAGTAGTGCGGTCAGTGCTGCAGACAGAGGTCTCACCAAGCATTCCAGGTATTTGTCAGTCCTGGGCCTTACAATTTTGATGGCAGCCCTGATGCTGAGACATCTTGTTGAGCTTTCAGAGTGATCTAGCCTCACTCAAAATGCTCAGCCGCATTTCCCCATGTCTAGTCCCCCATTAGATCGCAAACAGACATTTGTTGACTGTACTTACATTCATTCTGTACTATCATTTATGATAGTTTTGGGGGTGCCGCACCCTGCACCTAGATATAGCGCTAGGGACCGCCAATATACAGAGAAGCCTTGATGCGGCTTGGGGGAATAGCATACACCTGCGCAGGTATATGTAACCAATATCTCTGAATTCTATTATCATGTAGTGTTCAAGATTGGTTACTAATACTACTCAGTGTGCTGAGGGAAAAAATGTCTTGTTTACTTACTCAGTATTTAACCCCTCCCTCATGCACCTGGGTAATGTTACTGAACTAATTGAGCATCTACCACTATCTGTATGTATGTTGTTAGAGGCAGAAGGGAGCCCATATTAGGAGGAGATGTGGGTCCTGATATGCCACATGGAGTAGTCTGGGGCTGCTCCAAGGTAGGTAGCTCTTAGTTCGGATATATCAAGTAAGGAGCCATTATCATGTGGCTCCTTGCTGGTTAATCGTAGACCCAATTTAGGGTAACGGTGGTGTGGGGTGCGGTGCTCCTGGACTGGATGGGCTTGGTGGCTTTAGTGCGGCATGCCCTTACATTCTATTAACACTTTTCCCTCACTAACACTATCTCTCTCTTATTTTAATTACATTTCATTTATCTCTCTCTTTATATATAGCTTCGGCTTCTTATCACTAATTATTAACACTTAGTATCTCACTGGCGTGCCACACTGGGCCTCCTAGCTTATGATAGTTTTTGGGGTGCCGCACCCTGCACCTAGATATAGCCAATACCCCCAATATACAGAGAAGCCTTGACGCAGCTTGGGGGCATAGCATACACCTGCGCAGGTATATGTAACCAATATCTCTGAATTCTATTATCATGTAGTGTTCAAGATTGGTTACTAATACTACTCAGTGTGCTGAGGGAAAAGATGTCTTGTTTACTTACTCAGTATTTAACCCCTCCCTCATGCACCTGAGTAATATTACTGAACTAATTGAGCATCTACCACTATCTGTATGTACTTACATTCAGCCAACATGCCCATCTCTTTACACTTCCGTAGGCGGCACTCTTGGCATTTCCTCCTCATGTACATGTCCATTTCACAGTTTCCTCCATTCTTACATTTGTAAGTGGCATTTTTGGTAATGCTTCTTCTGAAAAACCCTGCAGGTTCAAAACAAGGACAATCTAATTTAACATATCCACAAACAGTTAACAACTGCTTCTCCCACTTGGATGTGTAGGATAATTGATTGTTTCCAAATTGTTTTCCTGTTATGTTATCTTCCACATATAAACAAACCATTTCTCCATGTGTAGTTTAGTGATGTACTAATCCTGCCTACTTTGGTGTTGGCTCCGCCCACAGTTTATTTGGTGCTGCCCCTTTCAGAAATTCTTCTAGGGACACTTTTAGTCCCCAATTCATCACTGCCTCTTCACTTATCAAAAAAAATCTAAACTCCTCTCTTCTTACCAAGATCTGCGCCTCATCCTATGTCATTACTATATTCCATTCCCGATTATATACCGTTAATACTGCCACTGTTAGCTGTCCAATTTCGTAAACATAAATAAAGGATAATAATAGTAATAATAATAATAATAGTAAATATGTATACATTATTTTTATTATTCTATTAAATTGGCAAACTTAAATGAGGGCTTATAACCAACCAATCAATGAAAAGATTAAAATTTGGAAAGGGGGGGCGCCAATACTGTCATGCCTAGGTGCACCCTCCCCCATAAATTCACCCCTGTCTGTACCAACGTTGTTGCATTTCCTCATCTTACAACTAAACTTTCACCTAGTTATCTTACCATCAAGCATTTTCTAAATACTCTCCTCATTAGGCAAATGTATGACATTCTCGAACATACTGTACTTCATCCCCTCCCTGGTCTAATGTACCTGATAAGCCGACTCTACACAGTTCAGGTGAAACATTATTTCCTTTCTAAACTCAAAGAACCCTATGAACCATGTTACTGCGTGACTTGGTAATGTCCTGTACTAATCATTTTTTCCCATTGCTACAGTATCTGACTGGAATAATACGCAACATGTGGCACATAATCTCAATTATCAAATGCATATCTTCCTTTCCAGATTGTAAATTTTTAACCCTTTGAGTGCCAACATCTCTGTGAGAGGTGCAAAACATCAGCTTAAAATGCCAGCATCACTGACATTTGTTATATAAATTAAATAAAAAAATGTTTTGTTAAAAAAAGATTATATTTCCTATATAAAGATAAACATTACAGGTCATTATGATGAATAAAAACTGTTTGCATGCCAATTTTCACACCAATTTTGACAAATTCACTTGGCACTCAAAGGGTTAATCTTCACAGGAAATGTAATAGGGAGTGAGACTCAAAGTGAGTGATTTGGGGGAAGTTTTCCATATTTTTTTTTAAAGAGCCATATACTGTACAATGAAAAACCAGGTTGATTTTGCTATGTAATTTGTATGTTGTTTTATTACTGTGAAGTGCTGCAGGGTCTACTAGTCTTATATAAATACATGTCCTGTTCACTGTTTTTCTCTCATCATTTTTCTGACCACTTTGTATAGTAAGTAAGTAAGTTTTATTTATATAGCGCACTTTCTCCAACAGGACTCAAGGCGCTTTACAGACATTAAAAATAACAATGCACATACTGCAATAGAAAGGGTTATCAGTACATGGAACAGGCAACAATGGCAGTAGAGATGTACATCACACATACAGATATGCACAAGACACATTCTAATAAGGGACATGAACATGGGGAACATATTTACCGAGCTGTGCAGTACCCAGGCAGCCATTCAGCGGCGCCACATGGTGATTGCACAGCCAGTAACAGTACTGATATATATACTAGATGTACTCTAATGAGGGACACAGACATGGGGAACATATCATTACTGAGCTGTGCAGCACCCAGGCAGCCAATCAGCGGAGCCACATGGTGATTGCACCAGCTAGTACTGTACATATAGAACACAAAAGAACAGTACAGGGAACACAGAACTAGACATAACACAATTAAAGCACAATTATTAGTACACAATACAGCCGAGATATAAAGAAGTGAATGAGAATAGATGCAGGTATGGATTGTAGAAGAGTAAGAGCTGTAGTTGAAATACAAGAAGAGTGCTGTGAGAACAGGATGGAGGAGGGCCCTGCTCTAAGGAGCTTACAATCTAAAGGGAGGGGGAGACAGACAGGTGACATGAGGTGCAGGTAAGGAGACCTGAGGCAAGAAGTGAGCATGGCATAGATGGTCAGGACATGAGGCAGCAGGTAAAGAGAATGGACAAAGTAGTCCTCTCTCTCCTCCTATCCTCCTCCTTGTATAGTATGCACCCCCTGCCCCTGGCTTCCCCTCGCCCCTTACTCCCTATCTCTCACCACCTTTCTCTCTCCTATCCATCTCTCAGTCTCTTTTCCCATGTGTCTCTCTAGCATTCCCCCACCTCATCTGCCCTCTTCCCTTTTAACTGACTTTTGTCTTCTACTCTCTACTGTAGAAGACTAATGCACTGTAAGAACAGAGCAAATGGTACGCCACAATGTCATGTGAGTGATGCTATTGGGCTTCCCTGCTGTTTGGGAGGCAAGGTGGGGATCCGGGAGTCAGATGCCTCCCTATGTTTCAGGAATTTCCTGCCTATGATTTTATGCTACAATGTGCCTAAATCAGTGGCGGTTTACCCTTAAACTGGCTTCATCGTGACTGGCAGTGACTTTCTATTGAAAGTCAAACCTGCCAGATTCTCCTGTGTATAAATTTACCTCCACCTCTTTAAGGAATAGTGTATTTGTGTGATTCGCTGCAGTTAAGCCATTGATACCATGAGAATATTGTTCTACAGTACAGCTGTGCGTAAATTTATACAATACCATTATTTGTTTATAATGTACAGTAGGTCACCAAAGTCCAACATTTACTGTTAATGACGAAACACTACATACGTTACCTGATAGTACATATCTATTATTATTACGCAAAGGTCAAACCGGTATGCCACTTTTAACTGTTATATTTCTCTTGCATGTCTGCAAAATCATTTTTCTATGTTCATTTGTAAAGCATACCTACAGTACTTTCCAAACTTTGGACTCTGTTTCGGATGGTTTACGTACATCCCTGATGATGAGGTGGCTGAGAATGCAGTTTCCCCCAAGTCACAGCCCGATTGAGATGCTTTCGCAGATTGGGAGCAGGGGTGAACAGAGCTATCCAGCGTTCCTGAAAACTGTGGCATGTCCCCACCATTGTCTGGAAAAGCTAGACCAGGGTCTGCATCTTTGGACACAGATTTCCTAGCCTCTACAGCACGAACAGCCCAGCCATACTGCATAACCAGAGTAATGTTTTTTCATGTAGTAGTCATACAAATTATACCTTTTTGTAAATTCACACATTTTTCTGTGGCTATTCTATTAACCCCGATAATCCGGCACTTATCGCGGATAATGTTTTGGGTGCCTCAGTCAACCAAAGCATAGTCCCTGGTAGTTATCCCACGGATCCACGAAAACATGTGAGTCTGGGCTGTTATCCCAGATCCCATGTGTTATCACCCGAAAACAGGACTTTTTTTTTTGCCTGGAATAAATGGACTGGAACATTTTATCCATTTTGACCCATGCAGGGAAGCTCTGGCACAGAATGTACCCATCTTTGGTCACCAAGATTGACAAAGCAAGTAAGGTCCCAGTGGGAATCCCTTTCTTCATTACCACCCCAGACCACCAGGTAAAGAGAAGAAGATTTTAATCCTGGCACCCAGTTTGCAATTGAATGTATGTGGGGGGGTGCACAATTTGCTTCTGCCTGTATAGCGGGGTGCCAGCCCTCTAACGTAGTTTGCGAGGGGATGCGGATACGCGTCCCCTTGCGGGGCTCGCTGCGCTCGCCGCACTTTATAAAAATTGACTCCACGCCGACGTGGATACTGGGGGTATGACGTGGATAGTGGTGTATGTTGTGCTTTATACTTACTCTCCTCCAGCCGGGCCACCGCGTCTATCAAGTCCACCGATGGGCAGCGTTCAGTCCTCCTCCGGTACTGGCAGCGGACATTGTACGCAATTAGCGTAGTGCCGGTGGGGGAGCAGGGAAACCATGTGATGCTCCCCCAGCGGCAATACGCTGAATTACGTACATTGCTGGTGCCGGGGAGTGACTGCCGGAGGAGGGGAACTGAAAGCTGCCGGAGGAGGGGGACTGAAAGCTGCCGCCGGGGAGTGACCGTCGCCTGCGGGGATCGCCGTCCTGAGGACAGTAAGTATAAAACCAAGCACCCACCACCCTGCTCCCTCTGCCACCCACCACCCTGCTCCCAGTGTAGCTTCACGGCAGCGACTACGCTGACAATGTAGCTTAGGCTACGTTGAAAACGTAGCGTAGAGCTGCCGCCGTGAAACTAAAAAAGTACCATTAATTCTAAGGTATAAACATTTTTGACATATAAACCTTTGATTGTTATAAAATAAAATTAACTTTGAATTAACTTGCTTTGAAGGTTTAGTAGCCCTTTAAATAAGATAAAAGTCATTAAGGTTGAAACACTGTGCTTTATCAGTGTCATTTTATGGATTTACGTAACTACAGCATTGATGTTGTCCCAACATACTGCAGCTAATCTAGTCCCAGCACACAACGGCATGAATCATAAAATGGGAAAGTGTAAGGCAATTGTGTCCAGGGCTGCTCTCAGGGGGGACAGTCGGGACCCAGGACCTGAGTGTCTGAAGTATTATTTGTCATAAACAAAGTTCACATTTCCATTTTAAGCAGTGTAGATGCAGAGGAATAAGGGGCCTGGCTATTTCGTCAATCCTAGGTCCTACAATTACGGATGGCAGCCCTGAGTGCGATAACAATGTATTTTTGGCAATACATAACTCCCCACACAAGAGCCAAACTAGACTCCAGCCATGTGCCAGACAGGGGTCTGAATACTCACCAGCCACCAAATTATTACCCTGCAGATGATGGCCCTTTTACAAATCTGTTCACAGTACACATTTGTTCTCGAAATGGGCCAAACCATGTGTACTGCAGGTACATTTTCATGCCTAAAAATCGTAATTTTTCATGCCTAAAAATCGCCACACTTTTTTGCCGTGAATTCGCATCTCGTTAAATTTGCGAATTCACAGCAAAAATGCGATTTCTAAAAAATGCGATATAGTGCGATTTTGAGCAAAATCGCACATTTGAAAAAAATCGCACTTCACTAAATCTCGCCCCAGTTGTTACCTTTGCACAGGTGAATGAGGGGCAGATTCATAAAGCTTGGTGAAGTGATAAAGTGTCTGGTTTTTATCAGCGGCCAATCAGCTCCTAACTGAGAAGTTACAGGCTTGATTTAAAAAATGACAGGTAGGAGCTGATTGGCCGGTGATAAAAACCAGATGCTTTATCATTTCACAGAGCTTAATAAATCCACTCCTTAATTACTACCTCAATTATGTTGCTCATCCACCTGTGTTCAAGCTTGGATATCACTAAAGCCAGGATCAAGGTTGTCCCCATAGACTGTTTTCCTTAATAAAGATAAACTAGATCAGAGGACCAAAGGCAGAACAGGTAAATTGAAGCTGAATATTTTAACATTATTATGTAGTAGGAGCCATGTCAAGAACTATTTAATTGATTATATGAACAGAACAGAAAATCCTGGACTTGGCAAACATGTAATGCGGAAGAAGCATGATAAAGCATGCCACTGATGGATGGATGGATTGATTGGACTCATTGATTGATTAATGATTATCTCTACATACAGTAGTATAGTGTGGGACGTCAGTCCTTTAGGACGTTAGGGGTCTACTGTCTGAAGGGTCTACTTATAAAGGGTCAGATTTAAATTAATAGCAGCGTTATATTCAACCAAAGAAAACCAGAAGGCAAACAACAAACCAACATTACTTCTGAAGGACTGCATTAAAACCACATAACTCCGGAACATCATGTGGCCTCTTCTTACCTTTGCCATGAGAACACCTGGACCAGGCTCACTCCCCCCGGCCAGGACAGGAGGTGCATCGGCCATGGGGCCCCGGCACTACTCCCAGAGTCTGGTAGGACCCCCCCCCAGCAGGCCGCACCAGCTCCGGCCGAACTCTGCAGAGGCCGCACCCACCCCCCACCAACTCCCCCCCACCACCACCCACACTGGCTCTCCCTACAGGAAGATGGCCTGTTGAGCCCTCAAATGGCTGCCTAGGAACTGTGCACTCAGCCATATGTAACCCCATATGCAGTGGTGTAGCTAGGTGCCACGGTGCCCGGAGCAAGGGCATGTTTCGCGCCCCCCACCCCCCGATTTGTAGTAGGCGGGGCTCTTGCGCAGCAAAAAGGGGGTGCAGCCTCAGTGCCGTCTTTCCCATTGGGCATAATAGGCAGTTGCCTTGGGACCCAAGTGTTCTAGGGGCCCACCCCAATTGGAAAGACAGCACTGGGGGCAGTGGCTGGTGGCAGAAGAGCCAGGTAGAAGGTGAGGACAGTCCAGGCTGTAGTTACCCTATACACCCGCCCTGCACTGTGCAGACATATATCCCTTGGGAGCTGCAGCGGCAGGTGATGAGCAGCACCACAGCGGGGATAAGGGTCAGTGCCGCAGCAAGGATCGGGGCAGCGATGGTGGCTCGGAGCTTGTAGTAGTCCGCAGTCGCCCGCCCAGCAGTGTGCAGCTATATCTCCCCTGGGAGCTGCAGTGGAGGGTGGCGGGTGGTGAGCAATGCCACAGCAGGGATCCGGTCAGCGCCGCAGCAAGGATCTGGGCAGCAGTGGAGGGAAGGTTGTAGTAGTCTGCAAACCAAAGTGTCCGGGAAGCGCTGAGTGAGCGTCGGACACTGCGGAGTGCGGACAGTGGCGGCAGAATTTGATAATTCAAAAGATAGGCCAGCCGCTGACTGGCTGCTCTCTCAGCCAATCAGCGACCGGCCTATCTTTTGAATTATCAAATTCTGTCGCCACTGTCCGAAGTGTCCGACGCTCACTCCGCGCTTCCCGAACACTGTCCATCTGTAGTCAGTGGTCCTTTCTCCCACTAGGATACAAGCTAGGATAGCTAGTGCACACACCAGGGGGATGGAGGGGCAGTGGCTGGTACGGGGTCTCCTGTCCCACTCACAAATGTACGCAACGTCCATGGCGGCTGCCGCCCCAGTACAGCACTAGGACAGCGCAGCTGGAAGACAGACAGCGGACGTTACGTACATTTATATGTATCACATACACACCAGGAACCCCCCTTACTCCCGCCGGAGTCTCTCAGGCAGCTCATAATCATTATGCGATACGCGGGTGGCAGCACGACACATGAGGTGAGCGGGTGGGCTGACGGTGCACTCTGTCGCCGTGCAACGCCAGGCACAGGGCGGGGGAGCCGGCGGCAGAGAGCACAGCTCCGGCGCCGGGCAACATTCCTGCACCTGGAGCTTGTGCTCCACTGGCTCCACCCTAACTACGCCCCTGCCCATATCTCCTGTGTGATAAATGTACTGTTATAACTCTGCTGTTATACTGTTACCTACCTGGCTGCTGCAATGACCAGTGGCACCGCTAATGGCTGCCTAGGTGCTGTGCAGCTTGGCAGGTATGTGTTCCCTGTGTGATAACTGTACTGTCTCTGCTTATATTGGTACCTGCCAGGCTGCTGCAATGACCAGTGGTGCTACTGATGGCTGCCTAGGTGCTGTGCTGCTTGGCAGCCTGCGTCTATATCCCCCAGAGTACTTCTAGTCTATACCTGTATGTGTTTGCATATCTGTCACTGTTTAACTGTACCTAACTGGCTGTTGCACAGCAATCCAAGTCAAATTCCTAGTATGCTCAAGTATACATGGCCAATAAAGTTTATTCTGATTCTGATAAAATAAAGTCAAAGGTAGGCGACTGTTTAGTCAAATCTTAAGAACCACTGGAGGGATTTTGTTGCGGATTTCACATTTCACAATTAATTTGTTGAGGAAGGTTAAGGAGCCTGTTTGGTGTATATAAGTGTAATTTTTTTTTTTTTTTTACATTCAATAGTAATGGAGGTCAAAAGGAGAAGGTCAAACTGGCAGAGGATGGGGGAGAAGACCTAGGTTTAAAAAACCTATAGCTGTAAATCCAAACTGCTCCTATACAAAGCTGAAGTTTGTCATTAGTTGATTATATGATTAAGAACAGAGAAGTAGTTATTAATGTACAGAAAAGAAAATTAGAGACCTCGATCTGACAAGTATGTAGTGTGGTAGAAGCTAGGTAAAGCATTCCTTTCATGGATTGATTTGATGGATTAATGGGTATACAATTAAGAACAGAGACGCGGTTATAACTATAGAGAATGGGATAATCACCTTCAACAGTAGCAGCAGTAGCAGCCCTAGCACAGGAGGATTCTTATTGGGAACACTGGATAGGGGAGGAATCGATTAGCCTTTGCAAAATGGATACAGAAGGACTTCCTCTGGCCATTAATAAGGAGGTTGATGATTAGGGCTTTGGCTGTGGAGATTGTATGCATAACATAAAAGGTATGTTTCTGCTCCTTCATGCTGTGTGTGGTATGCGCTGCAGCCCAGAAGCATCAACCACCACTTGTACTGACTAGCTGCTGGGTGGAGCAGATATACTTGCAAAGCTTTGACATTATCGCCCCCCGTATTTCTGATATGGATGTAAAGAAATTATTCGGATATCATAAACATTTAGGCCTAAGGGTTTATAGAAAAGAAATAGGAGGCCCACCTTGAGAGTGGCTTAAGGCCGCGTTCTACGCCACTTAAAGTGAGTAATTCCCTGAGTACAATGGTAAATAATAACTAGTAGTAGCAGGTACATAGAGCTTTACAAATAATGTTTTTGATCAATTTTAGTTATTATGTTTTGGGCGCGCACTGGAAGAAAAACATTATTCTTAATCTATTCTTTCCAAATATATGTGAGGACTATAGAGGTAAAAACAGCAGTATTTTTAAAACAAGAGGTTTTAATGGTGAGTGATAACTTTACTATAATTCTAAATTATTATTATTATTATTATAGAAAATACTACACAGTGCTTTGCAGATACTTTTTTTGGGGCAATATGTATAATTACACTTTGGGCAACCAATGTACAAAGACATTGGGGTTAACTCAATCAGGAGCAAGGTGTCAGAATGATGCTGTTTTGTCTGCAAATCTGCATTGCAAATGAATTTTGCAATCCAATTAAAAACTCACACTGAACCAGTCAAAGTAAACTCGCTGAGGGTGAGAGATAGTAGGGGAGGTGCAGAGTAAGTGTGGGCGTCGGGGGACTGTGGGAGGAATCACTCCGCTACTACCTGCCTTACCACCCGTTGCCGCTGTGTCTGTAACCGTGACACGCAGACAGGGGTAAGGCAGGGTAGGGGGGATTAACTTTTCTTGGGAGGGGGCTGCCAAAAATTTGAGGCGGGGGGGGGGGGGGAGTGGGCGCTATTTTCGTAGTTACACCACTGTGGATAATTCCCATGAAATGCAAGAGAAACATAGAAAACACAATCTTATTCAAATAAACTTTAGCCCCACGAGAAAATCTGTTATGATCTACAAAATATTCGGGCCTATGGGTTCCCAGGTCTGTGCATTACAGTTTAAGCATGGATCACCACGTGTGGGGTGATAGAAAATGGATGCTCACTTTGAAGCTTACATCAAAGAAATTGACAAAACATATCAAGGTATCTTTGCATCAAATAGTGTAGTTAATAGGAGATAGAATGCTCACATGAATGCTTACTTCTACATCTGCCTTTTCACTCCCATAAAGGTATCTTTACTTCACCCAGGTTGGTCATACTGTACATCAGCCAATAGAGATTTTTTTTTTTTTTTTAAAGGTATTAATTTCTTCAAAAAGATAAAATTCAAGAATATATACACCAATAAAATCAAAGGTAAGTCTTTTTCCACCGGCAAATAGAGTACACACGGACAGATGGTATATAAAGGTATAAAGTGGGATATTTACTTGGGATGTAATGTCACCACCAATCCAGTCTAATGTACGTGTGTGTCCGCTTACTAGAAAACTTCCTCTGCCACTGACTCCGACATGTTTCATCTCAACAAGGTCTTTTTCAAGGAGGTCATTGAAAAAGACCTTGTTGAGTTGAAATATGTTGGCGTAAGTAGCAGAGGACATTTTCTATTAACCAGACACACACGTACATTTGTCTGAAATTACTCCAAATCAACTGCCATTGCCTTATTCACCCCAAATTTAATTGGAGTATATATATCACTACAAAGCACCCCAAAAGCATATTGTTTCATACGTTTTTCTTTTTTTCTATCAAATTAAATGAAAAAAAAAAATTAATTTAAAAAAAAGCACAAATCAGACATTTAACAGTTTAAATACATCCAGTATTTTCCTAATGACCACTAGCGGCCCTCTGTATGATTCTGCAAATCAAATTGTCATATACGTGTAGTCCAGGAAAGTCACCCCATGTTTTCATATACCGCTCACACACAATTCGCAAACACCCACTTTGAGTACCGCATATAGGCATCTTTAATCGATTTGGAGAAATCTCAGGAGCATGCATTCATGCAAATACCTGCAAATTCCATTTAACAACTTGTAATCTGAAACTCGCACTTGATTGGATTGAGACCGCACACCTGCCCTCTTCTCTCTTAATACATCAAAACTTTTTTGGGATCCAATAATGTCTAATTCATCATTGTATCATCATGTGGTCCATATAAAAAGTAAAACAAATAGTTTTCTAATGACTTAAGCATGGTATCTACCAGTTGGTAACACTCATACCCCCAGAACTATTCATATAACTTTAAATGACACAAATAACAAATATAATTGACTTCTTTACCAGGTGACCTGGTACTGGAGAACGGGATGCGGTCATTTGGTCTACTGCATTATGGTCGACAGTCATTAGGTCGAATCCATTAGGTCGACATGCTAAAAGGTCAACATGACTCTAGGTCGACATGGGAAAAGGTCGACATGATTCTAGTTCGAAAGGTCATTAGTTCGACAGGTCATTAGTTCGACAAGGTCATTAGTTCGACATTGTCTATGTCGACATTCACAAGGTCGACATGGAGTTTTTCACTGTTTTTTGAGCCAACATGTGCCGACAGGCGGTATTTCATGCCCTACCATCCACTAGGGCGTGGTGGGAGAATAAAATAGTGTGCCGAGCGTAGCGAGGCACCGTGCCCGACGCATTGCGAGCGCAGCGAGCGATGCGAGGGGATGCAGTGCACTTTAAACTGTGTCCATGTCGACTGTGTTGACATTCAGGTAAAAAAACAGTGAAAAACCCCATGTCGACCTTGTGAATGTCGACATAGACAATGTCGAACTAATGACCTTGTCGAACTAATGACCTGTCGAACTAATGACCTTTCGACCTAAAATCATGTCGACCTTTTCCCATGTCGACCTAGAGTCATGTCGACCTTTTAGCATGTCGACCTAATGGATTCAACCTAATGACTTTCGACCATAATGCAATAGACCAAATGATCCCAACCCTGGAGAACATCTACATAAAAGTGTCCTGTTAGAATCATCACAGGGGCGGAGATAGCGTAAGGCAGCCCCCGCCACTGCTTGGGGGAGCGGGGGCTGCGTGGGCGCCGGGTGCTGGACAAGTGAGTGTGACAGACAGAGAGTCTGTCACACTTCACTCAGTGGGAGCGGGTGCCGGACAAGTGAGTGTCCGGCACAAACACAGTACACAGTATGCGGCTGGGTGTTGTGCCGCTGCCGCCCGCCCACCGCCGCCTGCCGCTGCCCGTGCGCTCGCTGATCACAGGCGAGTCGGCACGGGTGCGGCCATGACAGTGGATCTGTCACTGAAAAAAATATATATTTATTTGACGGGCGGGTGGGTTGCCCAATGGGAGGGAGGGAGGTCAGGAGAAACATCCAATGGTATGCGGGTGGGCGGGCTTCTAGTGTCAGTCAGACGAGGCAGGGGAAGCAGCAGTGTCTGCTGGTCCCTGCCTCAGCTTCAGCTGCTATGCAATCACACACGCTGGAGCCTGGAGAGCCTGGCCAGAGGAGCTGGGAAGCCAGCAGGAGAGAGAAAGTGTCCCAGTCACAAACCAGTTAAGAACAGTGGTGTGTTTTTTTTATTTTACACCAGTACTATTTAAAATAAATATATAAATACTGTATAGGTGGGATCAGGCAGCATGGAGCATGTTCCCTTTCGGGGGCTGGCGGCTGCCGAATCTGCCCCGCCAGCCCCTGCAAGAATGACGGGCACTCCATCTGTATGTGTGTGTGTATATATGTATATGTATATACATATATATATATATATATATATATATACATACTGATGGAGTGCCTATCATTCTTACAGGGGCTGGTGGTAGATTTGCCAGCCGCCGGAAGGGAACTTGTGCGCACCAGATGCGCATGTGTCCCCATGCCGCCTGATCCCACCTTTCCACCCCCCCCCCCCCCCTAAACCTGCCCATCTCCGCTTCACGGGCTCAAGTCCCCTGCCTCCAGGAAAAAGGGACGCGCATCCCAGTCAGATGGAGCGCCGGGTCGCTAGCGGGGGTGTTCTGGCGAGTCCCAGCGCTTGCTGAGAGGCACTCCATCTTTGTACATTGTGAACAGGCAGCACTACTAGTGTCGGCAACTGGTGTGGACATATGTACAGGCAGCACTACTAGTGTCGGCAACTGCTGTGGACATATGTATAATCAGCGCTACTAGTGTCGGCAACTGGTGTGGACATATGTACAGGCATTGCTACTAGTGTCGGCAACTGGTGTGGGCATATGTATAATCAGCGCTACTAGTATCGGCAACTGGTGTGGACAAATGTACAGGCAGCGCTACTAGTGTCGGCAACTGGTGTGGGCATATGTATAATCAGCGCTACTAGTGTCGGCAACTGGTGTGGACATATGTACAGGCAGCGCTACTAGTGTCGGCAACTGGTGTGGGCATATGTATAATCAGTGCTACTAGTGTCGGCAACTGGTGTGGACATATGTACAGGCAGCGCTACTAGTGTCGGCAACTGGTGTGGGAATATGTACAGGCAGCGCTACTAGTGTCAGCAACTGGTGTGAGCATTATTTATAAGTTGTGATACTACTACTGTCGGCAACTGGTGTGGTCGTTATGTACAGTATAAGTTGCGCTGCTACTGTCGGTAACTGTGTGTGTGTGTGTGTGTGTGTGTGTATATCTATCTATCTATCTATCTATCTATATCTCAAGCGAGTATAGGGGCTGTAAAGTCACTTATTTGAACTTGACCAGTGGTCCTGAGCCTCCTGTTCAGACCGACAAGGGTTAATGAGCACTAGGACCGTTCAGTAATGGCCACAGCTCCCTTCTCTACAAGCAACAACTCCAGGATCCACGGAGTTAAAATTTGTACAAACAATAGAATGAGAAGGAGCACCCAATAGTGCATTAAAAGTGTATTTTAATAGACATAAAAACATCTGACACCTGGCTAAAACTTTGGCTTTGGTCTCCCGGATCGCTGCACTGCAAGCCAGCGTGTGGATGGTCCAGCGGGACCTTGGATCAGACGGATGCCCAGCTGTATTGCCGTGGTATTTACTCATATGCCGTGTGGTACTGGTAACCAGTCCACAGTGTTTTATATCTTGGTATGAGTCCCCACTATTTGTATCCAGGATGGATGTTTTTATGTCTATTAAAATACAATTTTAATGCACTATTGGGCGCTCCTTCTCATTCTATTGTTTGTACAGATATATATATTTATATATATATAATCTATCGTGGTGGTAGGGCGGCACTTCACGGTTCAGTGTAAAATCAGCAGCACCAGGTGCCTTCCCCTGGAAGACAAGCACGTCCCCAAATATATCGTGGTGGTAGGGCGGCACTCCGGCGACTTTTCAGAATAAAGGAGACAGACGCCTGCTTACATCAACGTTTCAAGAGTTTTTAATCTCTTCATCAGGATCTATATCATATATATACAGCGCTACTACTGTCGGTAACTCTGGGCATTATGTAGTCATGTGTAGGTGTACTCGGGGCATTGCGTGGAGCATAATGTGTGTTGTAATATTATATGGGCATTATGGTGTGCGCTATATTGTGTAAGGAGCATTACGCTGTGTGGCGTACTACATAATGGGCATTACAATGTTATTAGTATTTTTATATGGCCACGCCCCTTCCCCATGAAGCATCGCTCCTACATTTTGCCGCGCGCCTACGGCGCGCACTCTCTTATTTTAGGTGTGGTGGTGGTGCACTCACCAATTTCCTTTCTGGCACAGGGTTCCAAATGGTTGTTACGCCACTGGTTCTGTTGTGCCACTGTGTGGTGTAATTTGGAATGGGATTACTATTGTGTATGGTCCTTGTGAGATGGCATGTCTCTCTTTCGGAGTGCACTGTATTTTTTACATAGGGGGGGGAGGGGGCGCCGCAAAATTTTATGGCAGGGGGGAGCAAAATTTATAGTTACGCCACTGAATCATCATATGAGGCTGGAGAGACAGAAGAAAACTCCATTGGTGATATTCAATTAGGTGCAAAGAAACATCGGGATGTTCTGATTTTTATTCCAATGTTTCTCTAATATATTTTTCAAGGCTATCCAAAACCACTGCATTATCACATGAAAACACACAGCTGTATCGCCTGCCATCCCCCTTCTCCACTGCCGGGAGGAGGTCCGACTCAGAGATCTTACGTGGAGCACATATGATCTCTGGTTCCAATTCCATGCGCACGGGCCCGCACCCGTGGATGTCACAAATTATATTTAGGCCAATTTTACAGATTTCTTGGCCCGATCCACCGGAATCAGTTGAAATCGGGCCCAAACCGTATAGTGTGTGGGGGCCTTAACTCTACTTACTTTAATCTCAGAAATAAACAAGCCAATAGTAAAAGATTCTTCATGTACACTATAGATCTCATCTTTGAAATTACAATCCACATGCAGCCATCACCGGACCTCACATTGACACAGCCATCTGGCAATCACCTTAAGAACTTTAAACCCCCCAGCTTCCCCCACCAGTCCTGGTGCCCTAGGCTGCAGCCCAATCAGCTTGTTGGTTAACCAGGCACTGTGTAGAGCAGTTTCTTACCTTTGCATCCTTCGCAGGTCAATGCATTATAATGGTATCCGGAGGCTTTGTCTCCACAAACAACACACAATTCATCTCCTTTAACCCTTCCACCACAGGGACTAATCCTGGACTTCTTGGCCGGTGGCAAGTCCACAATATCAGTGTCTATAGAAAACAGACTGTCAGATGGAATCCGTTTTAGCTCATACATTCCATTTGAGCACCAGTCTTCGGTCTTTTGTGTGTAGTATCCGGAATTAACGTGGTACGGTGAGGAGGAGAGTGGTTGGTGGACTGTAGGAAATTGTAAGTGATTGTAGGGATTACAAAACGAAGATCCTTGTGAATCATTTTCTGGCGAATGAGCATGTAGTGAATGTAGTCCTAACAGAAAACAGAAGCACAGAAAATCAGTTGTTTCCACACTTATTTTAAAATACACATTAGATAAATAACAATTTATACCAGTTGTACCATATGATTAGAAGAATGGAGAAAAGACAGCGAAATTCTTAATAGTTATAGTAAAACTTTACTTTTTGTTAATTAAAGTTTTAATTTGGGGAAGGCTGCCCCTCTGGCAACTAGAAGGGCTGAAGGACTGGCCTGGACGCAGCTCTGCCACTGGGTGCTCTGCTCAGTCGGCATTCTGGGATAGAGGAATGCTGCAAGGCCATGCACCAAAACTCCTGTCATGCATAGTCACGCCCATTTATTTTCTGTGCCTGCATTACAAATGACATATGAGAAAGTTGTTTCGACACCCAAACTGCACTTTGTGCAGCTATCACAGGAAACAAGTATAGTGAATGTGATAAGCATTATGTGGCTGAAGAGGAGATGAGCACAAGTCAGGGTAGCAGAGCTTATCTTCTATGTTGTTGCGCTGTGCCTGCTTCGGGCCTGAGCAAAAGCATATACGAGGGATGCAGAACTGTGCACAGCTCAGCTCCATCTCAATATTTGGCTACCAGGGTAACTGTTTGGTAACAGAGGGGCAGATTTATAAAGTTCGGTGAAGTGATAACATGTCCAGTTTTTATCATCGGCCAATCATCTCCTAACTGTGAAGTTGCAGGCTTGGTTTGAAAAATGACAGGTAGGATTTGATTGGCCGGTGATAAAAACCAGACTTTTTATCACTTCACCGAGCTTAATAAATCTACCCCAGAGTGTTCTCACACATACAAAGTTCTGGTGGAAGTGCTCACTGATGATGATGATGACGACGATGAGGATGATAAAGACTGTGAGACCAAGTGTATGGATAGGGGCAGACTAGCTGCAGAGGTGTAGAATACAGCTTACAGCAGTATACACAATCTCTTCTATACACACATTGCTGGTGCAATTACAGCCAACTTGCATTCAGTTCTAGGTCAGCCCCTTTATGAGTACAGACCTAGAAGCTTTGATAAAAACATCACATAATTAAATGAATACATGTTATTGGTGCACGTTGTATATATGGATGCAGTGTTTGTATTTTTCTCTAAATACATTACTTTAATAACTTTCTGAGTACAGTGCATTATGTAGGTATGAGGCACACAGATCATTTACTGTGTGCACAGTAAAAAAAAGTAAAAACCTGGTATTTAATAGATAGTGAATGCCTGGCGGGGTACTTCAGACCTGTTGGCTAAGTTGCGTCCCCACCACTCGAATCCTGCGCTAGGATTTAGGCGGCTGTGTATGTTTACACCCACTCACATGCGCTCGCACAGAGGAGAAATCATTTGATGGTTATTTCCTCTGAAGATTTTTCCTCTGTGACGTTATTCGCCCATCCCAAGCAGGCCGGGCCCCGGCTGCGTTCGCAGGGGTCTTCCCAGCATTTCCATGGGCGCGTCCACTGCTTTCCTGGGCCATAACAACAACCGCCCCCCTGCCTGTCAATCAATTCGCAAACTGCCAGGCAAGGGAAAAACTGGCAGAAGTCATTTCGCTCTGGGGCTTCCATATGTGCATGAGCAACTATGTGCATGCGCGCAGCCCCACCATCGGAGACAGGACCGAATTCCGATATGTACAGGTGTGAATCAGCCCCTTGGTTCTGCATAGTAATGACTGTGTGAGGTCCAAGATAAAAGCCAGAGTCACACTGGTGATGGAGAGTCTGCATGCAAGGAGGATACATAGGGATCATCCTTCAAGGAGCTCATTAAATAAACCCACAAGCACCAACCAATCTGCCACTTGGTTTTGTCCAATAGTATCCCTTCGGTATATACAGCCTGACACTTTGCTGTACAAGGCTTTTACTGTGTCCTGTGATCAACATCTACTAGCAAACCTATAAACAACATGCAAAGTTCTGCTATGATATGTTATACAGGTTAGTTATCCCTTATCCAAATATCCCTTATCCAAATTATTCTGAAAACCATAGTCTCCAAAATGTACTTTTATTTTTTTCTAAAAACCTACTGGCTACATCTGTAACTGGCACTACTGGGGAGATAACATGGAACTGGCACGAAATATGTGCAAGGACATGATTGCCTGGCATTAAAATTCAGTACCTGAGATTGTACGCAAACTTTGTTTTAAAACGTTGTTCATGTACAAATAAAATATATTTGTGTGTATTTCATGTGTGTGATTTGCTTATACAACATAAATGCAACATACCTCAAGATATCTCATTCAAATATAAAAATATTCCTCAATGGGAAGTACTGTATACCATATTCTACAAAACAGGATACTTCTCATTAAAAACAAACTTTTTCCCTCACTCATAAGGGGATATTCAATTTCCCACAGCCATTCCCGACGGGGAATATGGCTGCTGAGCCCTATTCAAATCTGTTTTCATCGACAGCATTGAACAGGGGATCTCGGCAGAACAAGCCCAACTTCACAAGCAGTCGGGCTCGAGAATTGACGAGTGCCCGGCAGCAGCTCGCCGATTCCTGGCCACTTATCGCAGCCACACCCACTTCTCGACTTGTGGCGGGCAGGACATTGAATCCCGCCTGCAAAAACTTGATCGAGGAGAACGGGACGGGGGCATGGCTGTTGGGCCAGCCCGACAGTCGTGCCCGCCCGACAGTCGTGCCCCGATGTTGAATACCCCCCATAATCTTTAAAGTTATACTACTGTGCCAAAGTGTGCTCTCACAAATGGCACACAGTATCATCTTGGAGACCCATACAGTAGGAGCAGATTCAATTAACAGCAGTAATTGAAAAGGATAGAATGTCATCAGTTTGTTAAGAAGTCCACACAATGGGCCAGATGAACTAAGCTGTTAAAGTAATGAAATGGAGTGTGATAAACAGCCAACCAATCAGCTCCTGTCTGACATTTTTCAAAACCAGTCTGTGACACGGCAGTTAGAAGCTGATTGGCTGGAGGTTTATCACTCTCTCTTTTACAACTTTTTGAAGCTTAGTGCATCTGGCCCATTAAGGGAATATTGGGGCAATTTTCCATAATGACTGAGTCGTGTGATCTGAGAAATCCATCATGTTGTAAATCCTTAATTTGCAGATTCTGACCCGAATAAACTGAGATCAGAAAGTCATTCAAGGATCTTTTACCTGCTGTTTTTTTCTGATTGAGCTTCGGAACACTGATCAATGATGTCCGACAATCAGTTTGGAGCAGCAGAATGGGGAATCAGATAGATGTATGGCCCACATTAGAGTTAACAGATTCTTCGCTAGCTATTACTGTAGCTATATAACAGAATAGTGCTATGGTGTCATGCAGATTACAGTGCAGGCCAAGGACAGGAAATACATCGTAAATTACAAGGATATACTGTATATTGTCTGTTAATACAGTAAGTTAATACAGTAAGTAAGCCAAGGTCACCTTCCTCGACCTATCACGTGTGTGAAGAAACATGCAAGGGATAGTAGAATAACCGTTTTAAGAGAAATATTTTTAAATGCATTTAAAATTAGAAATATAATCCACATACAGTAATTTACGCCTGACTTGTGTTGGTATAGACCAGTTCTAGAAGACAACATTGTTTTTTCTTATGCGTTCATTGTTATTACAAGGGGGAGCCTACTGACGAGGCTTTGCTGGGAAACTAGGACAGGAAGTTGCTAGGTCAACCCGAGCCAGCTGGTGATAAGACATCACACATCCCTTCAGGGACTAACAAACTACGCATGTAGTCCTCCCTGTGATGGTACTGCCTTCACTATGTGACAGAGCAGCCATCACTCCCGACAGACTATGACAGAAGAAAAACCACATGTAATGCCATCAATCGTATTTCCTGCAAGATCGTATGTTCCTGCAATGTTTGTAAGATCTTTGTAATTGTATATTTACAATGCATTATTGTAAATATACACCATCTCTGTTTAAAACATATGTTATACAATATATATATATATATGTATGTATGTATATATATTCCTTCCATTAACAGATCCTGCCTATTATAATGAGAGCAGATTACTATTTGGGAGTATATCCTTTTATTGAATGCCATTTAAAAAAAAAAAAAAAAAGAAGAAGATTACCCCAATTCTATCACTGGTGTTTGCGCAGCATGCAGAAGGGGGTTCAGTCATATGGTTGACAGTCACTAGGTGGACTCAGGAAATAAGTTGACATACATTAGGTCAACATGGTCATTATTTCCACTCATTAGATCTATATGAAAAAGGTCAACATGTTTTTGATTTTTTTTTCACACTTTACTATCCAAGTGGGCACAGAGAGAGAATGTAACAGTGTGCCGAGCACAGCATGGCACCGCACCCATTGCATGGCAAGTGAAGGGAGCCATGAGAGGGGACACAGTACACTAATCTGTGTCCATGTCAACTTAAGTAGAAACAGACACCAAAAACCACGAAAACCTCATATTGTCCTTTTTCACATCAACCTTTTCCATTTTGACCTTATGACCATATCGACCTATTTCATATGTTGACCCTATGAACCATACCCCAAGAAGGGAGTGTGGACTGTACTACATTAAAATGGCAGTAGTTCACTATATCCTTATTGTACTGCCAAAACGCACAAAGCCACGTAAACTGTATTTACAGTATGTTTTGCACATAGTTGTCCATGATGGTTGCCAACGGTGTCACAGTTTAATGCTTGCCAATGTACCATGTGTTCTATACTGTACTTGTAAAGACTGTCGAGCCTATACTTGTAAAGACTAACGAGCAAGGTCTACAAAAATGCACATAAAAGGAACCTACCTTTCGTCTTGCTCATTCTCACCATTTCCATGGTAAACTCACAAAACAAGCGTCTCCCTCTAAATATTTCTTACTGTTTACAGTACAGCTCTGCTAAACACAATGATCATTGCCCTTGTACTCTAGAAGAGATTGAAAATGAGAGTTTCCTTCTACAGTATATCTCACACGTTAAGGTGTGACAGAACAGAGGTTATATGTAGATTACTTATTAACTCGGCTGAGCTACAGAAAGTTGTAAATGTTGATGGGAATAATTTCTACTGATTTAAGATAGCAGAATGTTCATTATGTTGTATGTTTGTTATTGTAGTTGCATTCCATTTTTAAAGCTAAAAAATGTCCCTGTAACCAAACCTTGTGCAATAACCACCTGAAAACTATTTTCTCATGGTGGCCCCTCCCCTAGCTGCCATCCTATGATAAATACAACCATGTAGACTAGCAGGACCGGCATATTCTATTTGTTAACTAACATTTCTTGCCTGTAAAGGCGGCATGTGAGCAGGATGTCACCAATCCTCCAAGGGAATGCATCAGAAGATGCATTTGACTTGCACAATGGGTTGGATTGTGGTATGGTCCAATGTAGTGGTTCTCATACCACTGGCTGGCTGTCACTAGCTCTGGGCAATAGTTATTGGCAGAGCATAGAGGAAAATCTAGATTATAGTGTCAGCTGTGTTTTGAAGATGTAGGGAAAGTGTGGTGGCTGAGGGTTTTTATGTGAGCATATGGAGTTTTGGGGAGTTTGGTAGGGAACGGAGGAGCCAGTGTTGAGATTGAGATACTGGGGAGCAGAAATCCGTCTCGTCACAGCATTTATAATGAATTGAAGTGGGAAAGATACAGTAAGTGTGAGAGGGTAGCCATTAAAGAGCATAGCTAGAAAATGCAGCATGACTCTGCCCAAGAGCCTATCAGACACTGAGAGGCTTGGATTATGCTAATCAGTTTTATGTTTGTTTTTCTGACACAAAAATGGTGGGAAGGGAACCATGGGGTATAATTCAGGCTTTGAACAGAAAGAGGCAGTAGCCAAGTAAGAAGATAATGACAGAGTTCACTCAGTGTGAAGGGTGTGAAAGGGTCTTATCCCAGCAACTGTTTGAAGGTACAATCAATAAGATAGGAAGATTATCAAGTTATGAAGGGGAGTGTGTTATGAAGGTTGACTTGCAGATGAGAAGTGCAGTACTGACCATTGTATTAGAGACATGGGTGGGGGTCAGAGAGTGAGATGATGAGCTCAGTTGAAGACATGTTGAGCTTTTCTGTAAAATCGGGGTACCCATGATTAGATCACAGAGAGACAAAGTATTTTCCACTTCATGTGTACATTATTTATATTGGACGCATTGTTCCTTAATTGCATTAATACCAAAACTACTTTCCCAACTCACATACTGAATATGACAGCTAGCATCCACCTTAGAAACATCCTAATGTGAACTATGTCACAAACATTATAGTAAAGAAAGCTAGAAACTTATATTATGGTAGAGAACAGAACAAAAGAAGCTAAAGTCAAAAAAACAAAATAATAAAGTGATGTACTGAATCAAGACACAAAGTCAACGTCTCTTGAGACAGACAATATGAAATGACATGCGTATGCTGCTGGAGCACCACATGAGATGCACATAGACCTAACACTCAGGCACTAAACAACGCACAGAATGAGATATAATAATGTGCTTTATTCAAAACTTCTATCTCTGATATCAGGAAGCGCATGACTATAAGCCTACAATGGAACCTTAAACTGCTGCGTAACACTGCTAGAAAGCCGGTCTGGTAAATGGATTCTACTTGAGTTTAAGTCTACAGAAATGCATTCAGATGTGGTCTGGACCTTGTACTGAAAGGTAATATGCTCATTGAGGCAGAGGGACAGACTTCCCCATGTGAGGGATTCAGGCGAAAACCACCTCTCCATCACGCCTGGTTAAATAAAAACCAAGTTGTGACAGTTGAATTGATTGTTCTGTAATGAAGGGCTGAACTGGCCCAAAGGGGTACAATGGAAACCCAGTGCGCCCCATAGCCATGGGGCTGACCTCCTCCTCTATGAATTGAGTTCATGCCATAGGTACTGTAGGACAAACTAGTCAGGGTTTAGTATAGGGCAGATAATACAAAGAGGAGTATATTATAGCTATAGGGTTAAGGACTCGATTATGGAAGTGAGTGAGGCTAGGTATGGCAGGGTTTTGTATGGTATGTCATGTTTAAAGTCATGTGTGTGTAAAAATGTATATTTTTCTATCTGTTGTATGATTCATATGATAATGTTGTGTATGTTATTAAATATAAATAAAGACTCAATTAAACAAAAAAGAATTGAGTTTGGGTCTGTGCTCTTGATTTAAACAATTTAATTATGTTACTTTATACTGCACAGAACTAGGGTTTAATTTATTCAGTGCATTGCTGTTATAAAGCTGGTACATTATCATGCATTGTCTTTTTACAAACAAACTAATTGTGAATAAACTATATGGGAATTGATGCTTCTGTGTTTTGGGTGGACTCTGATGTGAGGGTATCTTAGAATCAATAAGCAGCCTTTTCAATTCCTTCATATTTGAGAAATTATTGCAAGAAGCTTACACTCATCCATTATTTTAAGGTATTACTGAACTTTGAAAGAGAATTGCATTGGCGCAACTTAAAAACTCCCCAAACCCATAGAACAGGCATGTCCAAACTGTGGCCATCCAGCTGTTATGAAACTACACATCCCAGCATGCCTTGCCATAGTTTTAGCATTAACTAATAGCAAAAACTGTGACAAGGCATGATGGGACTTGTAGTTTCACAAGAGCTGGAGGGCTATAGTTTGGACATGCCTTCCATAGAATGTACCGTGGTCCTTAAGCTGGCATATTATGTCCTTTGGGGTTTTAGCCTACAGGTATATTGATAAAGCAATACCATACTGATCATTAATGTATTGCTTTCTTTAATTGTTTAATACTTCATACACACATATAATATAGATATCCCTGCCAGCTCTTAAATTGTTAAATTCTAAAATATTTGTGGAACCTGGGTTAATCAGTCAATTATGGTTTTTAACTGAAGCCAAATGTCTCTCATTAATATCATACAATATCAAATGGAAAGTTTAACACAACGTATGTGTCAGTAGTTCTGCCAATTGCAGATATTGTTTAACAATGAGACGTATGGTGCAGACATAAGACTATGACTCATATGTCATTTATAAATCAAAAACTATTTTAGAAAGGTCAGCAAATAGTTAATGAGGTGACTTGTGTCAAGTCATTTCCTGCCCTTTCCCTGTGTTGTAATAAGTATATTTTAGTAATGTGTACATGGTAAATAAATGAAAATGCGATCTTACACGTGTTCTTACTGATCCGAATAAAGTGTATCCCCACCCAGTGATAAGCATGCATAACACTTTGGGCAGAGAAACCTTATTTGAATGTTATATAATTTCATAAAAAGGTAAAAAAAAAATAATATTTATTTAATAAACAGTAATTTAACCCATTTATATTATAGGCGTTTTGTAGTTTCATGATGAGGCCAGTTTTAGAGGTCTAATAATGTTAATTATTATTAATATTTATATATATAAATATGTCTAGTGTTCGATTGTGTGTCTCCGAAACACTGCCATCTGTTGGCAGCGAGTGAAACTACATCTCTTTCTCTCTCACACATGCACAAACACAGAGGCAATCACCAGGTAGCAGGCTAGCTTTAGAAAAATTTGCTTCAAGCGGGCTTATTGGTTTTATTATTATTGTTATTATTAGATGATGATAATAAGGCTGATTTTTTCTCTTTTTTTAAATCACCATTTACTGCTGGAATAAAAAAATGTAATGCCACATTTTATCAATAAAATATCGCTGGTGCAGCATCTGAGCTTTCCACAGACTGCTAACATTTTAGTATATTTATGCTGCAAAAGATCATAGTATATTGTGTCATAATAGAAAATCAATAGATTTATTGTGTATCGATTTCCTGAATGTGTACACATTAAACATATATGAAAGTTGTTGAAATGGATGCAAAAAAGTCTAAATCATAGTATTTTATATCTAAAACGATAATTATCAGGAAGATAAACACACCTACATTGATTAATTCACATGCATTCTACAAGTTTTAAGTTACTTGCTTCAGAGCCCTTGGGACACAAATGTCACATGAGTCACAATCGTATGTAACTTAAGTCACATGTCAAAATGATTTTTAAGCATAGTTTAGTTAAAACATTCAGTTTTCTGTCAATCATAAGTTTGGGGTCTTATGAATGTCTAGTATGAAAACCTTATTGTAAAAATAAGTAGGAGAGCAGGTAAATTTAAATATATGTCACCAGTTTCTAAGTCCATTCTTTTGTAACGAGTCACGCATATATAAATGAAAAAATGTAACTATTGAGAATGAATATTATTTTCTGTTTCTAAGCAATAATTATGACTACCTTTCCCATATATTGCTGACATTTTAAAAATATTAAATTTCAACTTCATTTTTGTTTGTGGTGAATTAAAACGTCTTAAAAATGTAACATGAGTCACATGCAGTGACTCAAATAATAAATAACAGTTTTAATTTATTAAGGTATACCAATGAATTTTATTATGTAAATGTGTTTGATAAGCTGTTTTTGAATACCATTTATAAGTAGTCTTTTATTTTGTTAGGCGAATTAACACTAGTAACACGCACAGTTTTATTATTCTACGTATGCAGTGGTTCCCAAACTGTGTGTTTGGGGTGCTGTGAGGCTGGGGTGGTGTGCTGTGAGGCTCTTGCAGGGAGTTGGTTATCCAGGACCAAATCAAAATATTTAAGATAAAATTGACTGCAAATCATAAACCATGTGGACAGAAGAACAACTCTGTAAACAACCAAATCACTGAACTTAAGGATAAAAGTTACCGGTAGATGCAATTTACTCAATTTAATATTTTCCCCCAAATTTAACCATAAAAACTTTTTGTACTATAGGCACTGTAAAAAATGCTGATACTCTACAGCGCTGTGATTCAAGAAAGTTTGGGAACAACTGTACTAATGTTTAGTTTCACATAATAGCGCAGGCTGGACCTACATCCTAAATAGTATTCTCCAAATTCTACCATATTTTTCTTATGACGAAGATGTGTAGGTTTTTATACACAAAGGGCCTAATTTGGAGGCCCACCATGTGCAATTTTCTAAAATTGCCACTACAAATCCCGCCCCTGATGTACATCTGTGCGTATGAATATGCAAGGACTGAGATGACCACCTTGAGCGTATGTAGACACTATAATACTGCCTGGCACATCTGTAAACGCTGCCATCAGTCGCACCAGGTGTCAACAGTTCAATGGCAGGAGCATGCTTTCTACCTGAGGACAGCCTCGTGGATAATTAAATGTCCGTATTAAGCTGGGTAAACACTACACTATGGGGGGTTATTCTGATTCACTCGGAAAGGCGCAATCCCTCTCTAATGGTCAAAACCATATGCACTGCAGGTGGGGCTGATGTAACATGTGCAAAGATAGTTAGAATTGGGTGGGGGGTGTACTTCAAACTGATATCTACATCGCAGTGTAAAAATAAAGCAGCCAATATTTACCCTGCACAGAAACAATAAAACACCCAAATCTAGCTCTCTCTGTACATGTTACATCAGCCCCACCTGCAGTGCAGTATGGTTTTGTCCATTAGAGAGTGATTGTGCCTTTCCGAGTAAATCAGAATAACCCCGCTATGTGAAGTGCATTTACACTTGCCAATGCCAGCAGCCGTGGGATGTTTTGTACCATGGACCTTGCCTGCAATGTCATCCCTTATCTTGCATGTTCAGATGACAGAGGATGTTGCTGACAATTGGTGGAAGTGCGCATTTTCAGAGACAAAGGGCCTGGTTCTGGCAAAAGATCGCAGCTTACCGAACACCAGAGAGCCCGCCCCACCGAATACCCGCTGCCGTTTCCCCTTGCAACCATGCAAGCTAATGTGTTACGAAAACACATCCCCTCACATGCTGCAGGTGCCAGGGAAAGCATTCGAAGGTCAACGATCATGGAATGATTTTTGTGAGCACCGGGATGAAGACAGGGATGAAGACAGGGCTGTGACATCAGCCGTCTGCCCCTGGCCTATTGAACACACAGTGTTTTCATGAGAATGCCCGTCCCTGCCAATAACTGCCCATCCTGCCTTGATCTCTATGAATTCGCTTGGCGACTATGCAAGTCGCCAATGCCGTTTGGAAGGGGGACCTGCATATGCGCATAAAAGACCATGTGCAGTCCCACAACCATCGGGGGGGGGGGGGGGCGAACTCGCTGATTGGCAAGTTGATTAGAATCACCCACATAGTGTGTACACACTAGATGATATTAAATGCAACATTTATGGCACATATATATTGGTGCCACTGTACATAGAAATGTGTATAAACCAAGAAGGTACCAGAGATTTCTAGAGCATCACGTGCCAGGAGCAGGAGAGATCGGGTGTGTGAGGCGAAGGTATATTAGAGTAGGAGCCCTATGACAGTTATGGGGGTTGGGTCCTGGAGGAGGGATTGAGCACATGTGCAGGAAGTGGATGCTGGTAGTTGTTGATGTGTGTCAAGAGAGACCACATCTACAAAGCCAAGACGGGGAAAGCAATCCTGGTATCCCCAGAGCCTCCATAGTAGGTGAGGCCAAAGCACACTGACAAACATATTGGGGGTTACATTCCCTCCAATAGGCTTAATATACTGTATATTGTGTATATAAGCCATTGCCTGAAATGCTCAATATATAGCCTAGTGTATCCAGTTTTAAAGTTTTGCCTCATTGACATTTTAAATTGAGATGAGATAATGCCCATCACTTATGGTAGTCACTGTATTAGTGACCAGCACAGCAAGCTATCGGAGAACCACTGACTTACATAATCATGGATATCCGGTAATAAGGAAGCAGTAAGCAGATCACAAACCACTTTAATTACTGGATAATATCCTCCCTTCCAACCATATTTATCATTCCACCTAACAAATACAAAATTCAAGGGAGAATTACAATCAAAACTGTATGCCACAATATACATCATCTCTTACAACAAAAAGGAGGTGCACATTTTGAAGTCCTCACAAGCTGATTGGATAGTATTGCCCACTAATCTAACATTAAACCAAAAATCCGCCACTATTAAGGGTACGTATTAGTTGGATTGATGTCAATAAATGTAAATTTTACATGCTGATCTGATCACTTATTTGCTGAAAAAATAGTCTTCTGTAGTTACAACTGATGTAATAAATGTGTATAAGTAAGTTTGAACCTATTTATAATACTAATTAAAAGTGACTATTAGTAACTGGTTTAGCAATGTATAAGACATCTTCGTTATTATATGCTAATGTTATTTATATGCAAAGTACTACAATATGTATCCCAACCAGAAGTGATGCAAAGCAATAAAACGTAATTATTATTTATCAACAGTTTCCTATATAGCGCAGCAAATTCCATTGCACTTTATAATTGGAAACCATGATAAAACAAACTGGGTATTTACAGACAGTCAAAAAGGTAGAGGACCATTACGGAGTATAGTTAAAGTTTAATTACTAGGAAGCAATATACTTACCAACTAGAGGTGTCCCAAGCCACACAGGGGTGTGACAAGAGATATATAGCACCACTCAAATGATCTAATGTATAAGGGTTTTCCCTGGTAGATCAGAAACTAAGGTGAACGTTTACGTACTGCCAAAGTATCACATAGTTGAAGAAAGCATATCTAGTATCCTGTGACTCAACTTCTGGATAGGTGAGCCAGGGTTACCCTCCGAGAATATGCATGCGACTGACTCAGGCCTTAAGTATGCTTATTTCAGAAATGTTTATTTTTGCCATATTCTCCAGAATATATAGAGGTTTATTTTGTGAAGCAGATACATCAGACCCAGCATCTCTCACTCCATAGAAAGGACCCGAGCATGGTTATCACGAGGGCTTGCTAGTGCAGAAATACCTCATCCTTCAGATTGTACATAGAGTTCTACTGAAATGAACTTTGACTTGTCCCATTGTTATGTTCAGTGTGCATCATCTTTCAGTAGTTTTATACCTACCAGCAAATTCTGCGCTGTCTAGGATAGAAATCCCTGTGTCTAGGGGATGATGACAATAACCGGAAATATCAATTTCAGATTCCATCCAGATACTATTCCCGTGGATTTTCTTTTCTTCAGATACAGTAGATGTCAGGGACAGTCTAAACCTGTTGTAATAAAGGAAAATACACATTAATTAAAAGAAGACCATCCCCCATTAATATAGATTAATTCGGATTGCTATGCAAGTTTTGGAATTCAGTATCATGTGACTCTTATTACATGTACATCATTTGCTTGTCTCCACTGACCACCATGGTTATGTCTAAGCCCTGGATTCTTAGGAGTAAATTTACTAAAACGGGAGTTCTGTTGAAGATGGAAAAATGTCGCCCATAGTAAACAAATAGATCCTAGCTATTATTTTTTAAAAGGTGCTAAATAAATAAGAAGTAGAACCGGTACTTGTGTAGTGTCATGGCGGCAGTTACGCCATCAGCGTAGCGTTCCTGTCAGAATCAGCGTAGTGTTCCCGCAGCCAGCGTAGTTAGTCAGAAGTGGCGTAGTGTTCCCGCGGCTGCTTAAGTGTCCCTGGGTACGTTATCAGCATAGGCTTGCCGGAACTGCATCTCTGTCCCCGGCGTTTCTGGCAAGCCTACTCAGCGCCTCTCTCACACCGCTGGCGCCAGCATGAGCCCCTCTCTTTGGCAGACGGGGTAGGTGAAGCAATTCAGGTGCAGCATTCTGTAGTCAGAAGATCCTTTCTTCGCTAATTCAAGTCATTTAAAGTCAAATCGTTATATACGGGGATATGCTTCCATGGCTACCTTTCCCTCTATGGGCATTTAAAAAGAAGAGGCCCATGTGCCACCCCATCCATCCAGAACCGTTCCTCTCTGCCTGCAACAGTGGCAGCCATTTTTCCATCGATTTCCGCAGCACTGCTGCCATCATTGTGGGACTCCGGAGGGGTAAGGATTAAATTGAATATGTCACTACATAACCTGTAGTAACATAGTGGGGACCTGGCTCTCAAACCCAAAGCACTATGCAGAAAACTATGCATTGTGGAGGTCATTGATGCAATAAATGAACATGAATCTATTTCTGTTGTAAATGCTGAGAGAGCATTACACTCAGTGCCAGCTTTACATGTGTTGAGCTACAGAAAGGCTAACATTTCCCACCTAGAATATGCAATCAAGAAGCTGGACGAAGCAACTTTCTCAATGACAGAAGCATTTCAGGTCATACAGGAAGTTAGAACCAAAGTGACTCCTGAACCATTGGGGGTATCCATAGCCAAGAAGTTGGAGGCTGTTCTGGCATGTGTCATACAGGGAGGGGAGTAGGATGTCATTAAAACAGTCATTATCCCGACGGTGGAATCCCAACTGCCGGGACTCAGACAGCGGGGCGAGCACACCGCCACGCTGTGGGCACAGTGGCTCGCTTTGCTCGCCACCTATTTTATTCTCCCTCTATGGGGGCCGTGGACCCTCACAAGGGAGAATAGCTGCTGCCCATCTCTCACTGTTTTAACAGTCGGGATTCTGACGTCAGTGTAATGATTGTCGGAATCTGCCGGTCAGCCACCCGGCACCTGTTCTTACAAAGGAGCCTCATATACAGATGTGTCCGCTATGTTGTTGCCCCATATAGCAGCTTAACGTAGAAGGTTTTCTATGTAAACGAAGCACACCATGCCATGCTCATTTGTGTTGCTGCCATATCCCATTAAAGCATGTGGGAGGAGAGCTCAATGTGGTTTTGTTTTATGTTCATACAATATATAAGTGTCACGATCGGCGGGATTTGAGGACCCACCTCAGGGAGTTGCTCTGGTGGAGATTGGCCTCGAGGCCCCAGGAACTTGGCCGGCTGTATATAAGGCCTCTGCATAAATTGGGGCTGTGGGTTTTAGCGGAGACTCCGAGGTGAGGGCGCGGAGTCTAACTGCCCAGCGGTCTTCTCCAGGGACCCCCGCAAGGGGATTTGGTTTTCGCTGCGTCTGGACAGCAGGTCGCGGCCCCTCACCCGGAGCACCCACGATAGCCCGGTAGGAGCAAACTTGGAGGCGTTTGCTGTAACAGGTATTTCAGGACGAGACGGGATGACAGGGGAACCGGAGTAGATGCAGAGCAGGAATGGTATATGAGGCACGGAAACCGGGAATGCTGACAGGAAGAAGTGACGACTTGACCGGAGTAATAACTGGAACTGAACGGGCCTACTTGGCTTGAAAGAATAACTATAACGTAAATGGCCGACTTGGCTTTAAACTGAAGAAAGTGACGACTTGTCCAAAAAGCAACTGTAACATAAAGGTGCCGACTTGGCTTGACTGGAAGTGACGACTTGACCGGAGTAAACGGAGCAGAGACGGATCAGGGCAGGAGGAACGACACAGGACGGAGACAAATACTTGGGACTAGGGAGCTGGATCCAGAGAAGTACAGGGAGCGCAGTACCATGCAAGGACACTGGAGGCTACTGAATACTTTGGAGTTGTTCCAGCACTGAGGCACGGTGTCTGCTGGGATTTATACCCAGCCTAGTGCTACAGACCCGGCCCCCTGGTGGCTGAGGTGATAAATACAAGTCCGGCCAGCACGTCACGTGACGTCACCAAGATTGCGGCGCCTACAGCCGGGAGCCAGCGTCCGTGTCGGCACTGGACCCGCCGACCGACCTGGCGCCCCCATGCCCCCCGCTCCTGCCTGCAGCCCAGCACCACAGCGGCGCCAGGACCGAAGGACAAGACGGGGTGAGTAGGCGGCGCCGGTCCTGGCGCCGCTGCACGGCGTGACAATAAGTTCCCAAATGAAACATTTTAAAACCTATAAAACATGGACTGAAATTTTTTTTTTTGGATTTTTAGATCATAAAAATCTGGGGATTAATTATGTCATACTCCTACTGTCATTTTTATGAGCGGTAGTGTAGTTACTTTTCTTTACAGCTAGAAATCAAGTAGGTATTTAGGGGTAAATTTACTACGATGGGAGTTCTACTGAAGATGGAATGTTGTCCATAGCAACCAATCCGATCTTATTTAGTATCTTCTTGAAGGTGCTAAATAAATAAAAGTAGAATCTGATTGGTTGCTATGGGCAACATCTCATCTTCAATAGAGCTCTCGTTTTAGTAAATTTGCCCCTTACTATTATTTACATGTGATAGGCAATATCAATTAGTTCTTTAGCGCTTACACAAACTTTGTTTTCTTTTTGAATGTATTTGCTTGACCCTTGATCACAAATAATGGCAGTGATAAACCTGATAACCGAGATACAGAACATGTCCAGTAGTTCTGGGTGACAAAAAGTAATCCTCTGCAGATACAGATTGATGGAGACTTTTCTAAAATGAATAAACAAACTCCACTCCAAACACCTTTTTTTTTTATTAACTATTCAGCTAATAAACTTAACAATGTGAACATACTAATAATTTAAACATTGTCAAATGCAAAAAAAATAAATAAATTGTGGCTTCATTTTAGTTAATATGTATTAGACTTACTGAACATATTCTGTGTATTTTGTTTTTGAGGGATTGCTCTTCCCTCTTTAGTAGCTGCTATGCGACACACCCCACATCAGCGCCCGGCTAGTTGCCTAGGCTACATCCACCCTTTCTTTTGTAGTCCTGTTGTTTCCATCTCAGAATTATCTTCAGGATCAGACCCTTTCTCACCCTGGAGGCAACTAAGACCCTCAACCACTCACTAGTCATCTCCAAAAGGGGCTACTGTAACTTCTTCTTAACTGTCCTTCCTGTCTCCCACCTCTATCCATGGGCTCTCAAGAACAACATCTTTAAAGCCTTGCAGCTCTCATCCTAACCCACTGCCCAATGCTGCTTACATCGTTTTACCCCATTGTTTGTCTCCCATTCCCCTTTAGATTGTAAGCTCCCGCAAGCAGGACCTCTTTTGTAATATTATTTTCCTTCCATCACTTATAATATCATATCCTTACTGCCAATACTGCATAGTCCCACAATATCTATAATCCTTATAAATATTTATAATCCTACTCTATGGCGTATATTCAATGCCCTGAAGGCGAGCTATGATGGCAAGCAGTGCCAATAGCTTGCCATCAGTATTCAACTGCCCTCCCCCGATCCTCGCCAAAAACAAGCAAACATCGCTGCACAAACCACCTTGTCGGCGACATTGAATACCGCCCTTTATTGTGCAATGTTTTTTACTGCAAGTCATAGCTTTATTTATTTTTTCATACTGTTGAACATGGGCCAATTAGAGAAAGATTTACCTACAGAAACGCATTTTATGTCTACAATATAAATTTCCTTTCTCTTCCAGACATTTCTCAGTGTTAATTAAAATTCAGCTATATTTCTACAGTTGTATATATACAAAAATATACAATTTATAAGCAATCATATTTGTATGTAGTTTAATATGAAATAATATTCACAGAAATATGCGTTAAGGAAAAAGCTAAAGAATAAAACTAAGGAAGCAAAAAAAGATTAAACATGTGTTGTAGTATGTCTAAAATGTTTATATCTAGAGTTTTCATAGTAGTCCATAACCTTATGACACTGTAAATAACATACAACGAATCTATTTTTTGCATTTTAGTATAAATGTGTCTAGTTTTTTCAGCATAGAACATCTTTGTTTATATATATTACCAATTAACATTGATATCCTGCTCCTAATGATTAGCTTAAATGGCTGTCGCTATAATTAGAACAATCGTTACTTACACAACAGCATTTATTTTATCTTTGATGCCAAAGGAAACTTGATAACATTTATACCCATTATCAAATGTTTATTTTTGCAACTAACATCAAAATGAAAGTTGTACAATTAAAACAATTTTTAGAACATTGTTCAGATAATGAGTATAAATTGGAAGTGGAACCAGATTTAATTTGATTTACCGTATATACTCGAGTATAAGTCGACCCGAATATAAGCCGAAGCACCGAATTTTACAACAAAAAACTGGGAAAACGTATTGACTCAAGTGGGACCCTCACTCGAGTATAAGCCGAGGGGGGCTTTTTCAGCATAAAAAATGTTCTGAAAAAGTAGGCTTATACTCGAGTATATATGGTAATTAGAGTTTTAGTTGATTATTTAAAATTTTAGCTGGTTTATTTCCATTTCGGAGGATATTTACTAAGGCAAATACGCCTAATAAATTCGTATTTGCATAGTAAAATACAAATTTTTTAGGCGTATTCGTATTTTTTTTTTTTACGTATATTTTATTAGAATAGCCCAAAATTTTTTTTTACTAAATATAATAAAGAGAAAAATAAAAAAAGCATAGTATATCTTTATCAGAGACATACCGTATATACTCGAGTATAAGTCGACCCTAATATAAGCCGAGGCACCTCATTTTACAACAAAAAACTGGGAAAACTTATTGACTCAAGTGGGACCCTCACTCGAGTATAAGCCTAGGGGGGCTTTTTCAGCATAAAAAATGTTCTGAAAAAGTAGGCTTATACTCGAGTATATATGGTATGTAGTATTCGTATAAAGAAGAGTATAGAAAATAATGCAAAAGGGAAGGGTGAAAGAAATAAAAAAATAAATAAAGGGCGAAGGAGGGGGTAAGGGAGAGAGGAAGGGGCAGACACTGTAGGCCAGAGGTTTCCAAACTTTTTGCGACGAGGGCCAGATTTGGTGAGGTGAAAATGTGTGGGGGCCGGACATTCAGCCTGACATTCTTTGAATCATTAATCACATCAGAATGGTCCCCCACTCTGCCCCGATTCACTTTATGTCCCCCAGACTGCCCCTTCACTGTATATTCCATAGACTGCACCCCCTTCTCTGTATTTCCTCCAGCCTGCCCCATTCACTGTATGTCCCCCACTCTGCCCCTTCACATTATATTCCACTGTCTGACCATCCTTCTCTGTATATCCCCCAGCCTGCCCCTCCTTCCCTTTATGCCCCCCCATTCACTGTATGTTCCCCACTCTGCACCCATTAAATCTGTCCCCTAGCTTTCCCCCCTTCTCTGAATGTCCATCACTGCCTCCATTCACTGTATGTCCCCAAGCCTAACCCTCCTTCACTGTATGATTCCCTTTTCACTATGTCCCCCACTCTGCCCCCATTCACTCTATGTCCCCCAGCCTGCCCCCCCCCCCCTTCTCTGAACGGTCATCACTGTCTCCATTCCCCATCCTGACACTCTATGTCCCGGCTGGAGGCTGCGGGCCACTTGAAATGACGGCACGGGCCGCAATTGGCCCCCGCACTTTGGACATGCCTGCTGTAGGCGGTTAAATGGTTCTGGGGTGAGACCAGCTCACTCCAGGCCAGGTAGGCGTATTTGTATTTTTGGCATTTAGTATGCCAAAAATACACATATTCGTATTCGTATTTTTGGCACATTCGTATTTGTATTTACATATACGAATGTTTACGACATCGGAAAATACGAATAGGAATCGCCATTCAAAAGAATGGTGATCCCTAATTTACTAATTGAAAATACAGACGCTAATTAGCATAAATCGCACATGTAGACATCCCCTCCGACCCGATGCGCTGTCCCGTGTGCATTGGATCGGAGTCGGGAGGTTGAGCGGGCTGCACATAAGATTTGCTAAATCTTATGTGCAGCCCGGAACCAGCTACCAGAGGGCCAGGTGGAGGGAGCAGGGGGGGGTGGTGCAGGGAACCAAAGAGCCTGGCAGGGGAAGACTGCGGGCCTGCAGTGAAGCACTTAAAAAAAGCCAATACAAATGAATAGGCAGCCATTGATTGGCTGAGACCTCTCTTTATTTTTTTAAGTGCTCCACTGCTCCCGCCGCTTCCCCTGCCTGGCTCGGCTCCCTGAACCCCCCTCTGCTCCCTCAGCGTGGCTCTCTGGTTGCTTGCACACTCCCCTGCTGCTTTCCCCCACTCCCTGGTCCCACTGGCATCTCTTTTTATCATTTCATACAAGGAAGAGGGCTGGGTATGTCAAGGTGGGAAAGCCAAACCCAAACCTCCTGTCTCTCCAAAGAACGTAGCTGTCTGTCAGCACTGTGGGAAGCAGATAGATGAGCTGACAGCCACTGTTAACAGAGAGCTCAGCTGTATGTCAGCACTGTGGGAAGCAGATAGATAAGCTGACAGCCACTGTTAGTTGAGAGCTCCAGGTGTGTCAGCATGGCAGGGGTAGCGATTTGCTGTATGCTATTTAAATTATATGGTAATCAGGACAGAAGCAAAACCATGCAAAAGAGCACCCACTGCAGTTGCATCTTTTGCATACGGCACCACATGAGTGCAGAAACATTGCTAACATTGTCACACTTTGGGTCACCATGCTGATTTTAAGTGCCTCTGTAGACATGCAGAAAAAAGCATTCAGCATCCTGGCACTCACTTTACCGACACAGGAATCCTGACTACCGATGGGAGCCCACCGCCAAAATCTCAACATCAATTAGGATGCTGGTGCCGAACTACGGACTGCAAGGATGCTGAACAGTAAGTATACGGACAACATTAGCATAGAGCAAACCTTTTGGGATTTCCTCCATCAGAATGCCAATGTCACTATTCTGACCTCCGGCATCTAAACTGCTGGTCATCCGCATATATATATATATATATATTATGTAATACAAGATCGCACTCCATCCACCATAGTGCAACTCCTAGGGTGTCATCCAGAATTGGCAAGCAAATTCGTATGTATAAACGAAAAAAAGGACGCACTCTCCAGGTTTTTTTTAAATGCAAGATAAAATCAGCTGTATATTTGGTAAATCATCAGACATGTAGTATCATAGTATACTCAACGTTACGTAGCGTTTCAGTCCATCTAGGGACCTTCATCAGGAGCTGATCAACATAGGCATCCAAAAATAAGGCACAGCATAGACCACACAGCAGTAGGAACTGTAGGAACCTGCTGTGTGGTCTATGCTGTGCCTTATTTTTGGATGCCTATGTTGATCAGCTCCTGATGAAGGTCCCTAGATGGACTGAAACGCTACGTAACGTTGAGTATACTATGATACTACATGTCTGATGATTTACCAAATATACAGCTGATTTTATCTTGCATTTAAAAAAAACCTGGAGAGTGCGTCCTTTTTTTCGTTTATATATATATATATATATATATATATATATATATATATATATATACTTTGGATGGCCGGGCACAACCACCAAATCTGAAGTTCTCATCGGGTGCCCTCGTCCAGGGGGTATGTAGACGTTCTTGCAATAACGCGGCACTCCAGACAGTTTCCAACTTGTAATAAATTTATTGAAGCATCGAGCCTGATGATAATACTGATGTATTGAAACGTTGCCGAGATGCTTCAATAAATTTATTACAAGTTGGAAACTGTCTGGAGTGCCGTGTTATTGCAAGAACGTCTATCTATCTATCTATCTATCTATATATATATATATATATATATATATATATATGTATATATATATATATATATACATAATTTGAAATCAGGGCACTCACCAAGCAGCAATATTTCAAGTGCTTTTTTATTCCATCAAGTTCATTTGTAGTAAGCCGACGTTTCGGACCTGTTACAGGCCCTTAATCATGGCGTCCTGTGTCCCACATAGAAGGCAACTGATCTACAAGCCACAAACAACACACCTATATAGGGCAGTAATTAAGCCAATTCAATCCACCTGCATAAGCAGGGAATACCCAATTCCATGTATCTCACATCAGCACATAACGGGTTAACCCCAATCTCACAGGGTATAATATCAGTACTGTAGATAAAGAGTCTAAATCGCAAGTATATCGCTGTGAAAAAAACAGTATAAAAGTGTTAAATAACATACCCAGCGCATAGTAATCTGATCACGAAGTGACCACTAGCTTCCGGGTGGGCGGTGGCAATCAACCTGTCATCCATGACACTATCAGGCATTACACATCAGGCATTACACAGTGGGCCGTCATACTCCCCTCAACTGAGGGGAGTATGACGGCCCACTGTTGAAGGGATCGATGGCGCTATTGGTGTAATGCCTGATAGTGTCATGGATGACAGGTTGATTGCCACCGCCCACCCGGAAGCTAGTGGTCACTTCGTGATCAGATTATAATGGTCACGTAAGTGTGCTTATCTATTTAAACCATTATGTTCACCAAGTCTGTTGTTTTCTGCACTGCACTATTTGCTGTCTAAGCCTTACTGCACTGTCAGCCGTCCTGAGGAAGGGGCGCAAGCCTCGAAACTGGTCGACACATGTTTTTGCTGACATGGTTGTTATTGTGATGTTTTGCCACATGATTTGAATACATTTTTGCCTTTCTTCAACCCACCGTGAGTGCCGCCTCTGGTCTTCATTTATTTGGATACCTATACTATATATATATATATATATATATGGGAAATTGAAGAGGGCACTCACCAAGTTGTAGTAAAACATCAACTGATTTTTATTGGCATCTGATAACCAAGCATATCGACGTGACGTTACGTTTTGGTCCAATACAGACCATCCTCAGGACAAGGTTCAGCATTACAAACAACTGTCAGTAGACATGCGACCTTGCATCCATCCTCCAGAGAGTCACTGAGAAATGTCTTTATTTGCTTCAATGAAGATAGCATTGACCCTCCAGGTGCTGCATGGAAAGATTTTTATCCCCATGACAAGACGCTGGGGCTCTCTCTCTAAGACTCTGCATGCTCCCAACATGGCTACCGCAAGTACACCACTGCTGGGCTCTGCAATGCCTCCCCTGCTGGGGTCTCCAGAGGTCGGTCTTCTCTCTGCTTGCCCTGCCGACCCCTTAGCTAACACACAGGTCTCATCTCAAGCCCCTGACACCTATCATGAGATGGTTAAAGCCATCAGGGACTCGATTGAGCCTATGTTTAAAGATCAGACAGATACATTCCAAGTCACAGTCACTGAAATGAAAGACCATCTCTCCCAATTGACCCACAGGGTCTCACAGGCTGAAGCCTGTCTGGGATCATGATGTTAATGATTTGAAAGCTGACAATGCTGCACTACAAAAATCTGTATATCCCCTGATAATAAGGTTGACGACCTTAAAAATTGGTTGATACGGAATCATTTAAGGCTGATGGGCCTGCCTGAACAAGTTAAAGGGCCAGCCCTCCACCATTTTCTTAAGCTTTCTCTGCCTGTCCTCCTGGATATTGAATCTGACTGTGCTGATCTGGTGATAGAGAGGGCACACCAGTTGGGCCCAGATCATAGGGAGAATAACGCCTGTCCTAGACCCACCATCTTTAGGTGCTTGAACTATGTCCACAAGGAGTAATGTGGAATGCCTCATGCAGGAAGAAATCCTTACACAGGAACATTGAATTAATATACACAGGGGTGGTCTGACTATTATTTTTTGTTTATGTTATTAATGTGGCACCTGCCACACACCAGACATCTGCCCGCTGTTGGTTTAATTATATTGGATCACCCTGTCTCAGTATTACAGGGGTGCCGACCCGGTTATGATGCCTGAGGAGTGTTCTAGATGAGTATTCTGTCACACAGTTTATACGGAGATACCATACCATGCAGTGAATCGCTTTGCAGGCTCACAACTTCTGCCTGTTAGCTTGTTTGAGATGTTCATGTCTTTGACTGTTTTTTTTTTTTTTTGGGGGGGGGGGGGGGGGGGGGTTGTTGAGGGGGGGGGGGGTTACTGTCTGTGGGTTATTTAGGGTGTGTTCTTTCCTTCCTTTACTGCTGGTCTTCCACAGAGTGGGAAGCTTGCTGTGGGTTTTGATTGGTATATTCTACCTTTAGTGTTTTATGGCACAGATTAAACTATGCTCCTGGAATGTAGAAATAATAATTAAACGTAAAAAAAGCCTTCCATACCTAAAAAAGCACAGGGCAGATATCGTGTTGCTACAGGAAATCCATTTAATTGATGTGGAGCATGCAAAATTTGTACAGATGAGTTATTTGGTTGCAGCTCATGCTTCTTACACATCAAAAGCTAGAGGGGTAGCTGTATTAGTCAGAAAGAGAATGAGGACCAGATGCACTAAGCTGCAAAAAGTGATAATATGGAGAGTGATAAAAAAAAACAGCCAATCATCTCCTGTCTGACATTTTTCAAACACAGCCTGTGGCATGACATTTACGAGCTGATTGGCTGGCTCTTTATCCCTCTCCATTTTATCACTCTTGAAGCTTAGTGCATCTGGCCCTTAATCCAGTGGTTACCTAGCTTTACGCTGACCTGCGGGGAGATGTGTGATTGTCAAAATTTCCATGTTTCAAGAATGTATATTATTTAAAATATAATTATTGCAAGAACTTTTTCAGTAGAATACTAAGTTGTACCCTCACTCTGATTCTCACCTGTTAGTCGGTGGAGACTTTAATATAGTCGCATTGCCATCCCTGGATAAATCTTCGACCCCTAAACAGCCTCCTCCCTCCCCTGCTATTGGTATTTCCCACTTCGCGGAGCAATTGCACCTAATAGATTGCTGGAGGGTGCTCCACCCTATAGAAAGGGACTACTTGTGTCTGTCTGTGGCACACGGCACTCTGTTGTGTATCGATAATTTGCTCCCTTCTACCTCCCTATTTCCCAAACTCCTGGATGATCAGATAGAACCAATGAGTATTTCTAACCAATCTTTCTCCCATAGGGAGTGGAGATTTCCTTCTTACCTGGCCACATCCTTAAATTTTAGAAAGGCTTTGGAAGCGAGATGGGTCGAATTTTACAGAACAATCAGGCTCACACAGATAACCCTCTTTTGCTGTGGCAAACAAGTAAGGCTGTGCTAAGGTTTTAGATAATCTCATATGTGAAGAAAGGGAATAGTCTGCTGACATTTTGGTGGCACAAAATGCCTTGACTACCTTCTACGCACTGTCAGTCTTGAAAATGCCCAGCTGTACCTCTATTGCCTCCACCTGTGCTGCACTTCCACTGTCAGTAGGTGTCTCCCAAGGCTCTGTTCTTGGTCCTCTTCTTCTCTCTCTCTCTATACGCCCTCTCTGGGTGAGGTCATTCGCTCACTCAACTTAAAATATCACTTAAATGCTGATAATACTCCACTCTACCTCTCTTTTCCTGATCCCTCTCCCTCTTTCCTCACTCTTTTCGAACTGTGTCTCTGCTATCTATTCTTGGATGATCCAGCGCTTTCTTGGACTTAAAATGTCTAAAATTTAACTGATTATCTTCCCACCCTCCCTCATAAAACCCAACCATCTTTCATCCTAACAGTCTATTTATGCTCACTGCTACCCCTTCTGTGTCACTCCTGTCTGTCTTACCATCCCCTTTAAGCTCTCATGAGCAGGGCCCTCTTTACTCGTGTACTTTTCTTAGAATATATACATCTCTGCCACCCTGATAATTGCTTCAGTGTCCTGTCCCCTGATGTAACTATCCTTATTTACCATGTACTTGTCCTAAATTGTCCTGTACTGTCATTCGTTATTTGTTTTTTGCTCATTTATGTATTGTTAGGCGCTGCAAAACCCTTGTGGCACCATATAAATAAACAATAATAATACGCGGTCCTTCCCCACATAATAAAACCACTCACTTACAGGCAGATTCTCATATATCTCTATATCTCTATATTAATAACACTAACTTCCAGTTTTACTGTCATGGGAATAAAAATGGCCTTCTGTTGTCTAATTTGAATCACGGTGCTAGACCATCCACTTATATTTCCGCTTTGAATTCCCTTCATAGCGGCAGGGAACATAAAGGGGCTGATATTATAGATGCATTTAATTTTTTTTTTAAAGGATCAGTACACACAGGGAGACCTGGTTTAGATAATAAGGTTTTGGTCCTCTACAGATGGAGCCAGCCTCAGCCAACAAGACACATCCATAGCGCTAGCAGGAGGTGTGGCCGGCGGACGGGGATGTGCGAGCGACTCACTCATTCGCATGTCCCACTCAGCAAGTGGCGAGGAGCGGGGACCGGGTGCTTCCCTGCCTGTCTCCACTTTAGGGGTCTTGAGGTCAATGATGTAGGAAATGACAGCATTGCATAGGCGAATGCCGAAATTTTCGCCGGCGGAAATATCAGCACAGATTGAATATCGCTCTAAGTAGGAATACACATACAACAACACAAGAATCCTACCACATACTTAAAGACACACTTGTAAATTAACTGGCTTATGACATAATTATCCATATTGTGTGGGGTAGGAATTTAGATTGTAAGTTCCACCCGCAAATGATTAAATATTGTTTGATAAACTCTACGTAATACAATATAAGTACTATAGAGGTAACCTAATAAATAAATAAAAATGATGCCTATAGCAACTCTCTCCCCTGTTTTTGAAGAAATGTAAATAAAGAATGTTAGGTCAGGCTACACTAAAAGTTATAAACAAGGTTCTCAAATGAATTGTATGAATGTAACCATAACTTTCAATATTAAATTGGAATATTTGAAATAATTTGCAGGTTAATATTAAGTTTGAGTATTTCAATGAATTCCATGAATTGTAGTAAGTTATACAGACTTTTTAATAATTAGCAGGGATGTCCTGTAGCACACAGCAAACAACTGTCAGTATCTTTTTTTATTAGGCAAGACCAACAAAGTAAATATAAATTGCTACAGGTTAGAAGACATGACCGCCTACTTTGTAGTTATTTCTAAATAGCCTAACACCATTTAATATTGCTGTAGGGACACATTGCCCAATTGTACATGAGTAACACTTAAATCAATACTAGTATATGCCATCTGATTATTTAAGGCAGGGTTCCGTTTGGAAGCTATTATTTACATTATAAGCTTGGATTCCACGCATCTTACTCGGCAGTATTGTATAGGGAAAAACTTTACATGTGTGGTACAGTTCAAGGTCAGCTGAGTACATAGCTTTCTCCCTGCTGCAATAGTACACGGTGTAGAAAGTGCTACAATTAACTTCAGTCACCTCAAACAGGAAATAACTCACTGGATAAAGTTACATTCTGAAACCTGGCAGGCGTGCAGGAATCATGATAACCCATAATGCAAAGGAGCTATCAGAGAATACCATAAAAAATCAGTAATGCACTTTATGCATGAGGTTTGTAATGAGAAACACTGATAGCTCAGATAGAACAACTCTTATGGGGCCTAAACACGTGGCGGTTTAGATCGCTTAGAAAATGCCCCTACATCGCTTTGTGTGTAGGGTCCATAATGATAGTGATGCGCGGCCCCATGCATCGCTATCGCCTGCCGATTAATATCCAGAAAACTGGATAAATCTAGTTAATCGCCAGTCAGGGCCAGTGTTCTCACTGGAGAACACTGGCCCTAACAGATCGCTCAGCACACGGCACTAACACATCCATGTGCGCTGAGTGATCTTGCTGAGCGTTCTGAGCAATCTAGTATCGCTCAGAATGCTCAGCACATCTCCCCATGCGTAGGTCCCACTAGGACTCACATTTGTAAAAACTCTGAAAGCAGCAAAGCCTCCATCTGCAGGGCCGGTGCCACCACTAGGCAGCTTTAGGCATTTGCCTAGGGCGCTGGCCACTGGGGGGCGGTAGTTAGGAGCAGGGACCCCCCACGATGGAGGCTGTCAGTCCTCTCCTCTCCCCCGTGAGCAACTCGGTGGTGGCTGCCACATGCCCCCCCTTCCCCTGCAGATGGATAGCTGATGCAGGCTGATGCAGGCTGACCCCAGCGTCTCCCCCAGTCTCATTCCTCTGCTTTGTGCCAGGACATTGGCATCAGTCCAACTCGTAAGAATGCAGCCCAAGCTTCCGCTGTACAGGTTATACACACAGCAACATGACACATCAGTGGTAAGAAGTGTAAGCTGCCATATGACTGGATGAGGGCCACCGCCGCATGCCCCCCCCCCCCTCGTGCAGCAGCCGCATCACAAAGCCCCCCCCCATACATAAAGCATATACATTAGGGCCATTGCACAAAGAAGTTTTTTTTAAGGAATATCTGTATTTTCACATTTAATGACAATTGTGGTTAATACAGATCACTCATTTCCAGCAGAGTGCCAGCACACAAACTATCCCAGAACACGTCACTAAAAGCTATGTTACAAATACCACATAAGGGTGATACAACAAAAGTTCTCATACAATTTGCTAACAGCAGAACAGGGATATTTAATATAATACTTTCATTAAAAATGAAATGAACTACATAATATTTTTGATCTGCGTTATTGACCATATGTTTTTAATATTTGCAATATAAGATGGTTCCATGAATTGATATTGTAGTAAATTACTGACTTTAATGTAAAAGTTCAATAAACTGCTGAATTCCTAGAACCCATAATGCAAATACAAATAACCCACATTTCGTTGACCACATTATATCTCTAATATGTAACTAGACGTTTTAAAGTCTACAACATTTTGAACAACAGATATAACAACATTACTTACCTATAATGCCTTTTCCACAGATGTCGGTTTACGGGCTGTCAGAAATAATATCAGGGTACTTCTCTGCCTCTGAATTTCAGAAACCTACGTGGAGAAATGAGCCTGCTGTTTCGCTTCTGGCCTCGCACAACTGCTTGTGTCCAGCAGATACATGGATTACTCATTAACTGGTTGTCTTTACTTTGTATAAACAGATTTGGAATTCTCCGAAAGAATACGGTACTGGGCTAGAAGCCAATTTTAAAAAAACAGACATAATGCTGCTTTCACATTGCAAAAACCTGCTTTCAACCCGATTTTCTAAACGTTTCTTAAAACTGGTCAAAAGCCAGTTAAACCCCTTTCATATTGCATGATGTAAAGGTATATTGCAGTTTAAATACCGTTTTGTACCTTTCAGATTCAACCCGTTTCACCCATAGAAAGCCATACAATGTCTTTTTAAATGTTTTTTTCCTGCTTGTGGGCGGGGATCAAGTGTGGTTATCATTTGTAGCAAATACCGTTTCTGAGCTGTTCACACTGCAGGTGAAACGGCTCCGAACCGTGTAGGATCCTCCTTTTAACATGTGTCAAAATGCCGGTTTTCTGTAACCGGTAAATTGACAATGTAGCTTTCACATTGCAGCTGGAACCGTTTTAAAGCACTAAAAAAACGGCAATATACCGTGTTACAGCTGCAATGTGAAAGGGGTATAAGTGACTAAATCTGTATATTTAACTTTTCTTCAGTTAACAAAAGTGTATGTTATATTTGTATTATTTGTTTGTAGCCACTTACATACCAGAGGGTTTTGTCTAGTCAACATGTATTTAATGTGTTTTTTCGACAACAAGAACTATATTTTTTATTTCAGAAATAAACGTACATACTTTTTTCTCCACGTCAGATAGTAGTAGAGAATGTCTCAATTAATGTCTCAAGAGCAAGGTGTAAGGGGGTAGGGAAGTCAGAGCTGAGAAGAGCTGACAAAAATAGTAGGAGAGTTTGCAAACATTTTTTTATTTTATGATAATATTTAGGCAGAGTTATCAAAGCTTGTAGAGAGGTAAATGGGGACATGTACTAAGTGATACGAATACACATATTTGTATCCATTCGATGGCAAATACAAATGTAAATGTTTCTTTGCTAATTTACTAACAGTCGAATCCATAAGAACTGCCAACCGTATTTCGTTTTACGAAAGAATACACCATCGTAAGAACATGGACTTTACATTTCAGAATTTACAAATTTACTAATAATTTACTAATAATTCGTATTTTGGAATACAAACGTATTTAGATCACAAACCAATGAATTTCTTTAAAAAATACGAATGTCAAATACAGCATGATTTTGATGCAAGTGTCACATGTTGAAGATTTTCACACGTGAAATTATTTACATATCAGTCCACAGCTACTCCCCAGATCAAATGTGTGGCTTATAAAATGTAAAAGCACACACACGCACACTTCTTTTTATTTTCCAAACATGGCATCTTACTGTATGTGCTGGATAACCGGGTTTCAGGTTGGGCTGTTGGGTACTTAATGCTGTTAGCAGTGCCAGATTAAGGTCTAAACGGGCCTGGAGCTGAATGATCAAGGGCCTTTTATGTGCAATAATAGGGGTTGTGGCCAGCACCTAATAATGTGGGGGCGTGACCAGTGTTCTGTTTGGGTGGTCTGCTCATGGGTGTGTCTGTAGTTGTGTAAATACTTTCAACTAATTATATATGCCTAGAAAAGGCAGGGGGCTGGCATAAGAAAAATGCAGGGAGATATATTGGTGGGTGCACTCCAAAGGTGCACCCGCAGGACGTCAATGTCCTAAGATACTTGCGGGTGAGGCGGCACTGCAGTCATAAAAAAAATACTGAAAGCTGAAACTTGGTAGACAACATTTCAGCACCTTTTATGCAGTCACCGAACTTTACCACACCATATACCCCTTATACAAATCATGCAACACAATAGTAACCCCCTTATACTGTACTTGCCTCTATTACATAATGCCACATGGAATGAGACAAAATTCACACCGAGTGAGCCGAAATTCACACTATGGCACACAGATTGAGTCACAATTCACGTTATGACACACAGATTAAGGAAAAATTTACATTGTGACACATGGATTGAGCCAAAATACACACTATACCAGGCATATCCAAAGAGTGGCCCTCCAGCTGTTGTGAAACTACACATCCCAGCATGCCTTGACATAGTTTTAGCATTCCCTAATAGCAAAACTGTGGCAATGCATGATGGGACTTGTAGTTTCACAACAGCTGGAGGGCCATAGTTTGGACATGCCTGCACTATACCAGATTGGACAATAAGGCACAATATGCTTCATATATAGGGGCATTGGCACGCATTAAAAATTTACACCATAATGCCCATTACATGTTAAGACACACAGAATAATCTCCATTACGTATTATGCCAAACACCATAATGCCTATTAAAATTTATGCTACATAAGTGTTGCTTACCTACATGTTCATTGCCAGGGGTTCCATGCTCGTTGCCATGTGGGATTACATGCTCATTGCCAAGGGGGAATACATGCTCGTGGTAACTTGGGGACAGCCGCCGCCGGGCAGAAATGACAGCCATTGACAGCCGGGCAGAGAGCAGGGGGCTGCCCGGCTGTATTCAGAGCACTGCTATTTCAAATAATACCCCTTTCACACCAGAAAATGCAGGGACTTACCTGGGAATATGGTCCCAGGATCATGCAGGGACATTCCCGGACTGGCCCCTTTTACATCAGCCTAGTCCCTGCATTTTCTGGTGTAAGGGGGAGAGAAAACCACCCCCGCCCCCCTTAAAACAACCAGCTATATCTTCTGAACCAACTGACCCATTTACATGTAGGCTTTGAATGATTTTGGTCCCGAGAAACTGGGCCGTTTGGTTCCAGAGAAATCTGTCCTCAAATAACATGAACAGCCATGAAATTACATTTCAGAACTGAAAAAAATTGGTTTACCCGCAATATCTCTAGAACCAATGAACCCATATGGACCAGGTATCAGATTGAAGGCCCAGCTATATGAGCTCAACTGAGATCAACCTCAAGCTTCTGTGATGCCGGAGGGGGAACTGGCAGCCGTTGGAACCGGGTGGAGGTCGAAATTAGCGAGTCCCATATTATCCTATGGGGAAAATGTTCCCGGTTTGCCTGGCGGTATTTCCAGTTCCCGGGTGGCTAGCGACGCGGGGCTGGGCTCGTTGGAAAGCTACAAAATGGGCCTATTCGGAGAGTGGGCCTGGAGCTATAGCTTCATCAGACCCATTGTTAATCTGGCCCTGGCTGTTAGCAGCGAAGAAGAAGATGCCAGGATCAGGAAACTGAACATGGTCAGCAGGTTGTGCAGGTACCTCGGATGTGCACCTGAACCTGCACGCATTGCTGGATTATGAGGTCATACAGATGTTCTGGCTCAATCTTACCAATATTCTCCATCTGTATGATCTCATCAGACTGGACCTATATCCTGATACAGAACACCCAGGCACTGGTCTCAGGCCTGAACAAACTCCTAGCTGTGTTGCACTTTCTAACTGGTACCTGGACTCATGATAGATTAACTCTAGGTCGACGGGGTCAAAAGGTCAACAGTGACAAAGGGTCGACAGTCAAAAGGTTGACAGGAACAAAAAGGTCAACAGAGTCAAAAGTTTGTCAGGGTCAAAAGGCCAACATGAAAAAAGTCAACATGAGATTATGGCGTGTAGGGAAAATATAGTAGTGTGCCGAGCGCAGTGAGGCACCGTGCCCAGAGCATGCAAGGGAAAGTGGTACTTTTTGGTAGACGGTGTCCATACCGAGCTTTGTCGACATAGACACAAACATTTTTTGGGAAAACTCCTGTCAACCTTTTGACCCTGTTGACCTATAGTGGTTGACCTAGACATTGTGGATCTAAAATACCATAACCTTTTTGGCTACTGCCAGTTTTCAACAGGTCTCTGGAAGAGACATTGGCATCTTACAGCCCACTTTGTCACGCTGTCTAAAGCAGGTACTGGCAGCATTAGAACCAAACAGGGCCGGCAACAGAAATCTTGGGGCCCGGTACACTGATATCTCTGGGGCCCCCTAACCACGCCCCCTTGAGCAGAACATTTTTAGTATACCGCTTATTGAATGTGTTTTTTATTATCACAAAAGACACAATTAATATTCACTAATACTGGAGGGGTGTCTGGTTAAGTACCCTTAAAGGAATCCAGGTGGGTGCCTTTATAAATCATTTCTAGGCACTGCACTGCCGCAGCTATGCTTACAGCCCTTCAGAACTTTGGGGCTCCTCACAAGCTTGGGGCCCGGTACAGGTGTCCCCCTTGACCCCCCCTGTCGCCTGCCCTGGAACCAAATGCTGCTGCCTCTCTCTGCTTCCTGAGCCAGGACTCATAATGCTACCCTGACATCATGCCACTGTATTGCACAGCTGGCATACCTAATGTCCTTGGTGTGATAGATTGCACACACATACACATACATACACACATACACATACAGCACAATCCCAGGATTGCTCATTTTTAAAACCCGATTCCCAGGATTGAAAAATGCCCCGGGATTGGCATCCCTAATGCTGACATCTCCCAGCACCGCCCCAGCCCTGCCTCCCGATTTTGCCACCCACCCAACTTTATACTGGGTCAGGCAACTAGTGTGAAAGTGCTTGCAATCCGAGTCCCACCCGGGATTTTGTACCTGGTTTGCAAGGGCTTTCCAGTGTAAAGTCGGTACTAGTGGTTCTTTCCTGCGCTCATACTTTCCTGCAGTGTTCTCTCCATATCAGATATTCCATCAATATACCACACCATTCTCGGTTCCAGTCAATTCCAGTCCCCCACTGGTTCCAGCCAACTCCAGCTTTTATATGGTTCCAGTCCGGTCTCCATTACCCTTCGGTTACAGCTGATTCCAAGAACTCCACCGATTCCATTACAGTTTCAGTAATAATTATTTTTCACTGATTTATATTTATCTTCAATAAAATCTAATTTAATTATACTTACCTCAGGACTCCGTCTTCTCAGCCACTCCTTCGGGCCCAGCACTCTACATCACTCCCTGAGGTCTACTCACTTAGGTGGATAAAGTTGATCTATAAGCCAAGCTTCCACTACGTCCATGACCAAGTACAATCCTTAGGCATGACAACCTTCTGCACAGATCAAAGTATTTTGAACAGAATGGTATTAGAATTGTTTGGAGTGACAAGAGTCAACACTAGAGGGGTGCTGCCTATGGGTTTGGTTCATTGGGTCGACAGTGTCTAGATTGACAGTAGAATGTCGACATGCACAAGGTCTACATGGAAAACAGGTCTACATGGAAAACAGGTCTACATAAAGAAAAGGTCGACATGAAAATGGTTGTCACATGAAAAGCCAACATGAGTCCTTTGGGGTGTTAGTTATTATCTTGCAGCAAACGGACCCTCAATTAGTGTACCACTTTTTATCACCATACTTCAGACAAGGTACCGTTTGCAATCGTAGTCCATGTGGATGCTAATGCTTGATAAAGTTAGAAAAAGAAACAAAAATGTGAAAAATGCTATGTTGATCATTTGACCTATTGACCTATTGACCATGTGGTCTATTGTATATTTTATATATAATTTATTATGCATGTATAACTGCAGAACTCAATGCAACAAACTTGGGTGGGGGGGCACCAAAAACTTTTTCGCAGTGTGGATCAAAAATTCTAGTTACGCCACTGGGTGGCCAGATTTTTAAATAGCCGCTGACCTGTCATGTGGGTTGTCCACTGCTCTGCCTGGCTCCCCCTCACAGCATCGGGGCTCCCTCTTTCCGGCGCACTGTCTCACATCTCACCTGGCTGGGGCTCCCTCTCTCCGGCGCAGTGTCTCCCATCTAATCTGTCCATGCTCCCTCTCTCTGGGGCAGTGAAGAGGGGGAGATGTATACCCCTGGCAATGGATATGTAACCCTGGCAATGAGCCTGAAATCCCTGGCAAAGAGCCTGCAACCCCTGGCAAAAATCCTGCAACCCCTGGCAATGCGCATGCAACCACTGGCAACGAGCAAGTAGGTAAGCGGCACTTATGTGGCATAAAGTGTAATGGCGTGTGGTATATGTAATGGGCATTATAGTGTGTGGTATAATATGTAATAGGTATTATGGCTGAGCATTAAGGTGTGTGGCATAACGTGTAATGGGCATTACGGAATGTAGTGTGACGTGTAGTATGCATTACAGTGTACATTTTTTGCGTGCACTGTCCTTGTTTTTAGTGTATGTTTAGTTATAGACTTTTTATTTCTTTTACTGCAATGAGTTCCAATAGGAGGTGCTAAACACACCCCTCTGACAGTTCAGCACCCCACATTTTTTTATTGCGAAGACCCCACGCGGCTACTTCTTGATGGCACCTGGCTGGAAAAAGTTTCTGGGGAGAACACTGGTTTATCCCTCTCAAAGCCTTGATACATATGCCCCTGTATTTATTGTAATCAAAAGACCCACTATTGCTATCAAATAATAAGCACTGTTTGAAAAGGTAGAATCTCCAATAAAAACCAGGATGTGGATTTTGAGTTTTATTGGAGCCTTTTCCAACTCACAGTTCATTGTAATTTTCTGTAGTGCTGTACAGCAGGGCCGGATTAAGCCTTTGGGGGGGGGGGCTGGGTCACTTTAGACAGGGGGGCTCCCTCCCACTAGTCATTAGTGGCCGCAAACTGCATGGGAGAATGTTAAACTGTCAAAACACAGAGTAACAGCAGTAAACTTGTTCAATAGATAACTGCAGGGGGTGGGATTAATAAAAACATATATATATATATATATATATATATATATATATATATATATATATATATATATATATATATATATAGTACAGCAGCTCACCAAAAAGCAGGGGCGTCACTCGGAGACTTCAGAAGTGATTTCTTTATTCAGCAAAGCATGGATTGTTCATGCTTTGCTGAATAAAGAAATCACTTCTGAAGTCTCCGAGTGACGCCCCTGCTTTTTGGTGAGCTGCTGTACTGTATATTTGGGGTACCCCCCCCTGGGAAGGCACCGGAGTGAGTATTGTTCTACAGTGGGAGTGCCGGATCCCTCCTGGACATATATATATATATATATATATATATATATAGTTACCCCATGAAAAGCCTGTGTTTGTCCATATGTACCTTACTTTGTAGGAGCCCTGACATGCTCAGCGCTGCCTCTTATTAAAAACCCTCTCATGATGAGGCCACTGCTGCTGCTGTCCTCCATGGGCCTGAGAAGCATATGATGAGCTACACCAGGGGTGGCCAACCGGTCAGAGTTGAAGAGCCGAAAAATATCTGCAGTCAAGCTAAAGAGCCAACAACATGCACGTTCCGAAAAAGGGGCGTGGTCTATTTAGACCCCTTGGGTGGGATGAGGGCACACAGCAGCAGGGACAGTGCTGGGGCAGTTAGGGTAGTGGAGGATAAAGGCAAGCAACAGTTGGTGTGTAGGCAGGGAGAAGTTTGTATAATTGAGGGTAAATATGAGGAAGGGCAGGGAGTGATGTGGGTAGGGAGGGGCTGCTATTTTGTTTGGAGGTGGAGGTAGACACACTGGGGTAAAGGACAGAAGGAACAGGCCAGGGAGACAGGGTGAGCTGCACAAGGTTCAAGTGACAGCCAGTACATGAAGCAGTTACATGTTTATGGCATCAAAAGTCCCAGAATCAGGTGTAAAGAGTGGCAGTGCCACTGATGAGAGAGAGGCATCCTGTCACTCCCCTCCCAGGGTCATTTACTCACAGTGCCGCAGGTCTCTTAGCGGTGCTTTCTGTATCTCAGAAGCAGCATGATGGACGCAGCATGTGGCAGACAGGTGCCGAAGACAGCTCCATCCGATGCAATAGCAGAGCTGTGAGGGATGGGGGCATGGAGATTTCAGTGTGTGGAGCGGGTGCCTGTTCTACCCCAGTGACACCCTGTGCCCAGCGCTGTGGCTCCTAACTCGTGATCCGCGGGTGATGTCATCACGTCCCCCTGCATCCGCGCACTGCATCCCTGGGAGCGCTGAAGCCTCTGAGAGCCTCAGAGGCTTCAGCTGATATTTACATGGTACATTAGGGCACGCGATCTACCTGCCGGAGCAGGAGCTGCACTTTAACAGGGGGAGAGCTGCATGCGGCTCGAGAGGCGAGGGTTGGCCACCCCTGAGCTACACCAAGCAGAGCTCAGCACAAGCCACTCAGTCTCTGCCCTGTTGTGCAAAATCTCATGGGACTTAGTCAACTCCTAGTAATGGACTGCAAACTTGTGCAGTCAGTGTGCCTTGGCACCCGATGTTCAGCATACCAACCACAGGAGGCCCCTAGATAGAGGGGGCCAGGGGTACTGACCCCCTGTGCCCCCCCCCCCTTAATCCGGCCTTGCTGTACAGTAGGTATTTCGTGTATGATCACATGTGACCAACTGCATACTAAGGGGCTTATTTATTAATGTGCTGGTTTACAACATTGGAGGCATTGTCCATAGAAAACAATTACGTTTGCTAGTATTTTCTAGAAGGTGCTAGTTAAATTGACATGTAGTATATGATTGGTTGCTATGGCGCAAAATCTCCTCTTTTGCAAATCTGTAATGTAGGAATGAACACACCTCCTTTATGCAAAAGTAACGTCATACAGAAGAAGTGGAGATGGGGAAGATTCAGGCTCTTTTCATTCTCCCCCGTGGTCTGAAATATCATTGCATACCTGAGTGATGATGTAATTGCTCTCTTCCCCTCCATCAGATGATGCTGTGGAGTCGAGTACTATTTTCGCCCCATTTGTCCATAGCAGGGCAAAATGTAAAACAATGCACTTCAGTAGTAAAATCCTTTCAGCATTACAAAACAATGGCTTTAAATCTGTGCTAGAACAGCAAATTCCTTGAAAAACACAGTGACAATTTGTAAGAGATATGTAGTCAGGATGCAGGTAGTCAGAATACCAACAGCAGCATCCCAAAAAAGGAAATCCCAACAGGGGTGAGGTCAGTATACTTAACCTCTCCCCCCCCCGCCCAAACCTTTCCCCCCTGCAGCCCAACCCCCCAACCCTAATCCACACAATATAGTGCATAAACCTAACCCCACCACCTAAACCTAACCCCCTACCCACAACTAAACCCTAACCTTCTGGGTAGCTCAGAGCCAGTTAACCTGTCAAGGGCCCTCCCTCTTTTGTAACCAATGCCTGTTTCACTGTGCCAGCTCTATGTGTACCACATCACCCCGCAAATCCATATGTCAGCATCAGTAGCCTAGGTCCTATCAGTACTCCTACCATTCCAACACCTGCACATGTCAATCTTGTCAGTGTTACCTCGGTAGGGAGGTAAAGCAGGAAGTGTGACAGTGGCACATTCCGAGCCACTAGAAGACATCTACCCCTATTCCCAGTATGTATGTAGTGTGGGTGCATATGCAGTGGCGTAGCTACATATGTGGCAGACTCCACGGCGGCTTGGGGGAGCAGCGCCAGCGGGGTTTGTGGTGGGCGCCGCTGGCTGAACTGACAGATGACCCAGGCAGCAGTGAGCGCTGAGCTGGTCCCGCCCTGTACATATCTAATGAGTGGGGACCCAGTGCAGTGCATATTGAATGACATATGCACAGGGCAGGGCTGAGTCCCCGCTCATTAAATATGTTCTGCGCTGGGTCCCCGCTCATTAGATATGCATGGAGCGGGACCAGTTCAGCGCTCACTGCTGCCTGGGTTGCCTGTCAGCTCAGCCAGCAGCACCCATAGTCCATTGTTTTGCCACTTCTTGGCGGGGGGGTCGGAATTTTTTTGGGCAGGGGGGAGAAAAAATTCTAGCTACGCCACTGTGCATATGGTAAAGTGTGTGCACACTATGCAACATTTCTAAACAATATCCACTCTAAATAAACATGTATGTTCCCAAACTTTTTTGAATCACGGCGCCCTAGAGCATCAAAATATTTTCAAGGCACCCCTAGGCCAAATGCTTCTTATCTAGAAATTCAGGGGTATTGAGGCATACTGTGCATGATAGAGAATGTGGGTGTGTATGTGAGGTATACTGCGCAGCATGTAAGGGAATGTGGGTGTGTATGTGAGGTATACTGCGCAGCATGTAAGGGAATGTGGGTGTGTATGTGAGGTATACTGCGCAGCATGTAAGGGAATGTGGGTGTGTATGTGAGGTATACCATGCAGTGTGTAAGGGAATGTGGGTGTGTATGTGAGGTATACTGTGCAGCATGTAAGGGAATGTGGGTGTGTATGTGAGGTATACTGTGCAGCATGTAAGGGAATGTGGGTGTGTAATACACCCCCTCCACCATGAATATCTTGTATTTGCCCCTCTATACCTTTATCTGTGTGCAAAAATGTCAAAGGATCAGGTAGCTGACAGTGCAGTCACTGCCTGTGATGAACCCTCCCCTGATCAAGATGCTGAAGATTTCCTCCAAAGGCCAGAGAAACGGGATGCGGTTAATTTCCCGGCGGTCGGGATCCCGGCGGTCGGAATCCCGACACTGGAATCCCGACCGCGGAAATCCCGAAACTTTCTCCCTCCGTGGGTGTCCACGACACCCATAGAGGGAGAATAAAATAGCGTGCCGAGCGTAGCGAGGCACCGGGCCCGCTGCGTGGCGAGCGCAGCGAGCCCGCAAGGGGGGGCGATCCATGTCCCCCCCTTGTCGGGATTTCGGCGGTCGGGATTCCGGTGTCGGGATTCTGAACGCCGGGATCCCGACCGCCGGGAAATCGTATCGGACCCCAGAGAAACATGTGATGAGCTTCACCAATCAAAGCTTAGTACATGGCATACCCTCCAACATCTTATGGGCTGAAATCGGTACACAGCGGGCGGGGCCACTGGTAAAAGGGAGTGGCCATGTGTAAAATCGGCGTGTCATCAACCGTGACAGGAATAATAATAATACACTTAATAAATATTTGGTTTTGCAGTTGGGGTTAAGTTACCAAACTCTAACTACAAGAATCCTGGCGCTTTTTCTCCATACTTGTGTATATTCGCTATATGACGATGTGATCTGATTGTCTGTAATCCATACAGAGTGATGGAATTGGGTTCTACTACCGATGCGCATTTTATACGACATCGCTGGTTTGCAGTTCCCTCCTCCCTCACTCCCTATGGACATTTAACAGAACTATACAATAGATACATCGATTAGAATTCTGTTAAAAGATGACGTTATGTGGGCGTTAAGAACTATCTTTATGTGTGCATATGTGTATACACATGTATATGCGTGTGTGTACATATATATACCATATATACTCGAGTATAAGCCTACTTTTTCAGAACAGTTTTTATGCTGAAAAAGCCCCCCTCGGCTTATACTCGAATGCGGGTCCCACTTGAGTCAATACGTTTTCCCAGTTTTTTTATGTAAAATTAGGTGCCTCGGCTTATATTCGGGTCGACTTATACTCGAGTATATACGGTACATCAGTATTATCACCATTGGAAGGCATCCAAATTCAATCTAATTCATCCTAATATCAACATAATTTTTACTTATGTACGTGCATTTGAGGTTATGTTTATATTTATCAATATTCTCTGTTAACTTATTATTTATTTTAATTATTCATGATTTTAATATAATTTTTATTATATATTTTTTATTTTTACACATTTTTTTCTATTATATATATTTTCTTCTGCTGGGACTACAAGTGCAATTTTTGATATATTTGTTCTTGTTCTTTTTCTTTTCATTGAAAGACTCTCTCTGCAAATAAAATAAAAATAGAAATAAGATTATTTACATATACTAGATTGGACATTGGAGATCTGTGCAATGTAGATATGTTAGCTACATAGTTGAAGTATCAATCATCAAGCCTCAATAGGAAACGGTTTCATTCTCTCCTTATAATACATAGATATTACCTGCTAATTGTATTCCTCTGATAATCGTTAACCAAATTGGAGACAATTGCGGTCCTGATGGGGTAATATGAACCTAAATAATAAAAATAATAAAATATTGACATTTAAGTATATTAGATGCGGTTACTAGGAACCTACAAATTTCTATTTATTCATGTTGTATTTTTAAAATACCGGACACACTGTGTTTTTATGTAAATTCAATTTGTATTATCTTGTAATTATGGTAATTGATTAATTGCTAGTACTGATAGGCTCTTCAGCCTTTAAATAGCACCTTGAATGTCAGACAGAATCTGTCTTGAAAAAGTTTCCAGTCAGTGGTTACGAAACGCGTTGACGTCACTCAATTTCCTGTGGGATCACCAGAGCACTCCATTTGGTCTCTACAAGTCACATTGAATGTGCCTACCAACTTTTCCAGCTAAGGCACCAGCAGCACGGTCGATACACCTGTCCGTAGAGTGCGGCGGTGCATATACAATTACCGGCTTCCTCACTTCAAATGTCCGCCTGACAGCGCAGTATATTCAACCGCATCTGGAGACCGCCTGCCTGTAGGATGAGAAACCATTGAACTGATACGCTCACTGCGAGCATTTACAAGGGTTTAAAAATACAATTATTTCTGCCCTCCTGGGAAAGACTTTTTGCCTACCTAACAATCTGTTCGTGTCAGCATACATGCTAAAAGGACTGGCTATTCTACCCACATCGGCTCATTAACCCTGCAGTTAGCGGACACCATTTGTCATTTATTGAACTGCTGCAAATCCCCAAATATAATACCTCATTTCAACCACCAATGAGAGATCTGGAGATACCCCATTACTAAGTGCTACTTCGTATTATCTGGTTATATTTTAGGTATATTTTCTATTTTGTTTGTATTGTGTGTGTATATATTGCATTTATGTGATACATGTTTTAAAGTTATAAAATTGCTATAAAACCTGAACAGTGTGTCCGGAATCATTCTTAATCAGCAGACCTACATATAAACTTATTCTCAGCAGCGCAGAGTATCAAAAATCCTTTTTTGTACTTAATAAATATTGCATAAGCTGACAGACTTGTGCAGAAGACACCTAACTGGGGAGAGAATAACAGAATTGGGTATTTATGTAAATTGTTGTTCCAGAGCTAAGTTTTCATGAATGTAGTTTTGCCGTCAGGCAGGCTAGCTGAGAGGCAGTTTGAAAAGGTGTTATCCAGTGCTGCTGGTTTCTCAAGGCTCCGGATTCAGGGCTCCGGCTGCCGAATACCCCAGATGAGCGCCGGAGGTCTCCGCCGCCGTCAGGTCGCAGGTGCCTGCGGTCTTGTTATGAAGTGCGCAACTCCGCTCAGGAACATTCGCTGGTGCGCAGCTAAGAGGCAGGGTGGGTGGACTCAGTGACGACCATTGGAGCTGTCACTCAGGAACGGAGGCTGGGGGCTGCTGTTAATGAGAGGAGTGGACTGAAGCGTCACCTCCCGGCCCCCTGCTGTGTGATTGGATGTGATGCAAGCCTCGCTCTGCAGCCAGCTCCTCTTTCCCGGCGCCGCCTCCAATAACAACAGCACCACTTATTGACTGTGTACCTCCATCGCCAAAAAAACTGGTACATTCGGTACGTTATGATTTAGCCGGTACAGACCGTTAAAAAACGGTACTGTACCGGCAAAAACGGTACAGTTGGAGGGTATGATATGGCTCTCTGACCTTTTTTGGGCTAAGCCTCATTGGACAAAAACGGTACAGTTGGAGGGTATGACATGGCTCTCTGAACTTTTTTGGGCTAAGCCTCATTGGACTTAATAAACTCCCAGCAATGCAATGCATGCTCCTGCAGACAGCGTGCCCTGGCTTCCGCTGCTCTGCATATAGCTGCAGGGACCTAGAATTCATTGAGGCACCAGCAGCCCTACCCCACTCTCATGTGCCAAACCTGTGGCTAGACATTATAAAAAACAAGAAAAAAAATACAATGAAATATATGCTGATGACAGGAGGGCCCTAGACAGGGGGGCCTGGGGGTACTGACCCCCGTAACCCCCTTTAATCCGGCTCTGCTGTAGCTTAACCCAAAATTCTCCCACTAGTGCCTAAATTTAAACCCCTCTTCTCCAGCCTAACCCAACCCTGCATACTCATTAATTGGAATGCCAGGTGTCGGTATTCTGGCATTGACATTGTGATGTTTTTCGTGTTGTTGCGGTGGTCTTCTGAAAGCAGTCAGGATGCGGAATCATCACCACCGGGATGCTGACAGCTTCCCTTTTGTAACAACCTACTGTACTTTATGCTTTACCATACTTCCAATTCTGCAATTCCACTTTGAGCATTGCTTTAAACTATATTGCAGAACCAAAATGATCACGGTCATTATCTATCTAACTACCCGTTAGATAATTGTGAATTTTACACTTCTCATTACTTGTGAAAATTAAGTCTGTGGAAGTGAACTTAACCTATATATTTAAGTCACTTCCTAGAGACAGCTCTATACACATACTGTTTTATGAATTCATTTTATTGCATCAGAAATGTAAAAGAAAAGGTGGTCAGGGTCCAAATCAATGATTACAGATGTTGTATTATCTGCACTATATCGATATATTTAATCAGATTTCGAAACAAGATCTTATCTTCAGAGATTAGATAGTTATCTAAATTATAGCACATTGTTGATATCAATGGAAAATTATGTTGGTTAATTTCTGATGTGCAAATTAGAGTAATGAACCTGCTCTGTATAGCATGTAGTTTTATCATGAAATAGTCCGCACTTCAGATCAGTAGAAGTAAGTGACTGTTTTTATGTTGATGCAATCCATTAGTCAAACACTATGAACACCTGATTACCACAATGCGCTACACAATTCAATCAACCTGGTGCGGTTCCAAGATATAACCCTCTAATGCAGTCACATACAATTTTAAGAAAAGAGTTGAAGGAACGTACAAATTAGTGTTATCATCAACGTGCACCACTTGAGAAGGTATCACTTCCCCCAAAATAACCTGTTTTCTCACTTTCCTGAAACTCTGGGTGACATTTAATAGGATGCGATTTTATCGCACTTTTCAAAATCGTACCAAATCGCCGCACATCGCATTTTTCTCTTGTAAACCGCATATTTAATGAGATGCGAATTTGTGGCAAAAAAGCGCAATCAAGTGGGATATAGTGCGATTTTTACTCATGAAAACGTGCGATTTTCAGTTGTGAAATGTGCGATTTTCAGTCATCTCCTTACTATATAGCCCAGCAAAAGGAACGCGAGGACAGGTAATATAACCTGCCATGAGGTGAGGTTACAAAGTGTAAGAGGTGTAGGTAACCAAACATAACCAGGAAGATGGTTGGAGCCACACCTGGCTGAATAAACATCTAGAGGTGAAACTTAGTATTTCTCTTTCAATTCTATTAGGATACATGGAAAACCAGAACTTTTAGGTGTCCATGAGTACCAAGTTACGCACCACTGATCTAGATCCACTGGAGGCCAGATTCTGTAGCATATAATCATCATGCTTTGCTTAGATAATTGGGACAAAAGAGTATTCTTAATATATCTCTAGTTGCCTTCCTACATTTGAAGGACAAAGATGTACATCTTTACTTACTTGATAACCTCCTTCTCATGACATATAAAGATTATTCATTCATACAGGGGCGCCATGAAGGAAAGGGGGGCAGGCACTTATTACCTGGGCCTGGCTTGTTGGTGGGGCCTAGGAAGCCCCACACACACTATTCTCACCTGCAGCATCACCAGCATCTCTTCCCATTAGACTAAGCAGCAGCAGTCTCCTCTACCTGCATTATGTGTGGGAGTAAGAAATTGCATTGATTAACCCCTGCAAAGACCTAATACTGGATTAGTGGTTCATACTGTTCTTTTCAGTTTTCCTTGGTACATGCCTCCACATCACCTACAGTACTCGGACCCAATCCAGCTCTCTATAGCCCTTCATTCACATACAATATTTTAAGAAATTTATAGCCCAGCCTCATCAAGTTTAAAACCACAGCATTGTATTTCTTATTATTGACCTCTGCTTTTACTTAACTACTCTACAATCTCTTGTGCTTCAACTCCACTGTTCTACAGTGCTGTATCTCATTTTTTTTTTTTTTATTATATATTTTATTAAGTCTTGCAAAAGGAAAAATACAAAACACACAGAATAAGCTGTAACCCAACAAATTCACAGTGGTACTGTGAGAAGATATACAAAACAGATTGAATCATCATACAATGGGTAGTGAAGATAGTATGAGACCGATATCAGCAAGACTTTATTTTGTATAATGGAGACAAGAAAGGGGAGACAAAGATGCAGGAATAGGGGGGTCACCAGGGAGGGGGGGGGGAGGGGTATACACGAAGAATGCCTCAGTACAGTCATAGTATAATAACTAGAAGACACTAAGAAAGGAAAAGTATAAACTCTGTATCTCATTTTTGATCAACAATTCATTCATCACACAGCGCCGATACCACACACGGAAAGACGCTTCCCGAACTTCCGGCCTGAGCCAGACGGAATATACAGCACGGAGTGGATGGGAGAAGTAACGCTAACAGCTCTGCATGGAACTACAAAGAAAAGAGGTATTGTAGGGAAAGTGTAGGCCGCTGTCTTATGTAGGGTACACACCAGGACGACCTGCTCACGATGCACATCGTGAGCGGGTCGTCAGTGTCTCGTCCGACCCGCTCACGATGACGCGGGAGGGCACGACCCGCTCACGATGTGCACCGTGAGCGGGTCCGATCCGATGGCGACCCGCACCCGGTTGTATGGTCGTCATTGAGATCCTACCTGCAGCAGGTAGGATCTCAATAACGACCGACCGACCCGCGGGACCGCGCATCGGATCGGAATCGCTCCACACCAGCTCAGAAAAGGGCCCAATCAGCACACAATCTGCATCCAATTGATCGGAATCGGATCTAGATTGTGCTGATCGGGCCCTAGTCGTCCTGGTGTGTACCCAGCATTAGTGTACTCCACACATACCACCGCCATATTCCACTCCAGCCACCAACAAAAATCACTCCATATAAAGAGTAAACATTAAACATTGTAAACATTATTCAATGTATATTTGTTTATAAAATACCTTTTAACATACCCTTTTTTTCACAGGCAAAGCACTTTTCATCCCCCTTTTTTAAACTGTTACATAGCACTCCCATTCCCTTTACAAATAGTCTCTTCCATACAGCTATTGTCTTGCCCTGGGATGGCCGGGAGTCTTCAATATAAAAGCTGCGATCCTATACCTGCCGGTGACGGCATATTCAACAGGCGTTTACAGTGGGGCTGCGATCCTTAATCCATCATTGCTGTGAGTACGTCAGCTGTCATTACCTACAGCCACAGCTGGGCAATAAATCAGCGGAGATGAGGTTCTAATATACACAGATTCCTTCAGTGCCTATTTACACTGTCCCCGGCTCCCTTGTCAAGTGTGCAGTTTATTATTGGAATAAACTTCCCATCAACAGGAACATTTCAACAGTGTTCATTTTTTATAATCTCAGTGTACTGGGGACTATATATATATACTGGGCCTGATTCAGACCTGTTCGCTAGACTGCGTATACTCGCAGCCTACAGGCTGTGAAATGGTAAGCGCCGCCCCACGGAACATCCACCTCACCTGAATCCCCTCGCACACATCCCCTCACATGTGGCCCCCCGGGCAAAAAAATCATTCCACGGTCGCTGATTATCGAATGATTTCTGCAGCCTTCACTCTGAAAAGTAATTCCGTACTTACTTTCCAAATGCCCGTTATCTGCCGAAATCCGTTGCCTGTCCCAAGTAGGCATCTACACCAGCATTCCCAGGGGAATGGCCAGCGTTTTTATGGGGATATCCATAAAATGCTGGACATTCCCCTGGTTTCATCCCCCCCCCCTCTTCTCCTCTGGCCCTATTTCCCAGTAACAACCATCCCTGGGCTGGGGACACCGGCTGCACCCCCTTCCCCTTACAGCACCATTTGACATTGCTAATTAGCACCATTAAACAGGAGCTATCGGGGGACTCATGCTGAAGGCAGGGGATCTACTAATGCCAGTGTAATTAGGGGTTATGGGGGATCTATTACTGAAGAAAATATAGTGCTATCGATTGTTGAGGGAGGGGGCCTCATACTGATATCTTCCCTAGGGCCCCGTGATCAGGACTGGATTAGGGCACATGGGGTCAATACCCCTGGGCCCCCTCTATCTAGGGGCCCCCTGTGGTATATTTTTTTAGCTAAAGGTTTTGTGCATGTGAGTGGGGTATTGCTGCAGCTTCACCTATCTGCTGACGTGACAATGATTAATGGTGCTGAGCACTGGGAGCCAAGGCACACTGGGCCTTATTCTAGTTCACTCTTAGAGGCAAATTCCTTCTCAAATGGACAAAACCATGTGAACTGCAGGTGGGGCAGATATAACATGTGCAGATAGAGTTAGATTTGGGTGGGGTTTTTCTTCAAAGTGAAGTCTATATTGCAGTGTAAAAATAAAGCAGGCAGTATTTTCCCTTCACAGAAACAAAATAACTCACCCAAATCTAATTCTATCTGCACCTGTTACATCTGCCCCCCTGCAGTGCATATGGTTTTGTCCATCTGAGAAGGAATTTGCCTCTGCAAAACTGCACAAGTGTTAAGGGCATTACTGGGAGTTGACGAAGTCCCATGAGATTTTGCACAAGAGGTCAGAGGATGATTGGCTTCTGATGAGCTATGCTTGGTGGAGCTCATCATATGTTTCTCAGGCCCATGGCTGACAGCAGCAGCTGCAGCCTCGTCATGGGAGGGTTTTTAATCACAGGTAGCGCCGAGAATGTCAGGGCTCCTGCAGAGTAAGGTACAGAGGGACAAACCCAGGCTTTTCATGTGGTATTTTCTACTATTTATATATATATATATATATATATATATATATATATATATATATATATATATATATATATATATATATATATATGGGTATGGATCATTAGGTCACCAGCATTGTGGTAGACAAGCATTAGGTCGACATGCATTTAGGTTGACATGAGTTAAGGTCGACATGCAGGAAGCTAAACATGACTTTAGGTCAACAGGGTCATTAGGTCAATATGGGTCTACATTGACAAAAAGTCGACATGTTTTATTTTTTTTACCGGAATGTCAACAGTCAACATAAAAACTAAAACGTAGCATAAACACTAAAAACGTAGCACGCGCTACACTCGGCACACTATTTTATTCTCCCACCACACCCTAGTGGATGGTAGGGCATGAACTACCGCCAGTCGGCACATGTCACATGAACTTAGCACCGCGACCTCTCGCATAGCTCGCTATGCTTCGTGCACGGTGGCTGGCTACGCTAGGCACACTATTTTATTCTCCCACCATGCCCTAGTGGATGGTAGGGCATGAAATACAGCCTATCGTCACATTTTTGCTAAAGAAACTGTAAAAAAAAACATGTCAACCTAATTACCCTGTCGACCTAACCCATGTCGACCTTAAGTCATGTAGACCAAATGCTTGTCTACCATCATGCTGGAGACACAATGACTATATATATTATTCCACCTTCTGCAGTTACCCATTGACTAAGTTTATGCTGCCTTTACTCTGTGTTTTGACAGCGTAATATTCTCCCGTGCAGTTTGCGGCCAGTAACGGGAGGGGGCCCCCCTGTCAAAAGTGACCCAGGCCCTCAAAAGCCTAACACCCAGCCCTGCCCGTGATGTCCAGATCTGGCTCTAAATGAAGTAGCTTGTGTACTCAGCTCTCTGATACTGTTGTACATACTGAGAAACTAGACAGACAATTATTTAGGAAACATTTATTATGAGTTACCTCAAGTAATGCCTATTTTATCAGGTTATATAAAAATAGGAATCTGAAAGAAACACAAATATCATCACCCTGAACACACAAGGACATACAGATTATCCCAATATCATCAGTTGTACTACCAGTCAGCAAAGTCTCTGCAACAGAGCAGAAGTAGTAACTGAGGGGCAGATTTATTAAGCTCGGTGAAGTGATAAACTGTCTGGTTTTTATCACCGGCCAATCAGCTCCTACCTGTGAAGTTACAGGCTTGGTTTGAAAAATTACAGGAACGAACCGATTGGCCGGTGATAAAAACCAGACACTTTATCACTTCACCGAGCTTAATAAATCTACCCCTGAGTTCTTTGTATATATTTATAAATAAAGAAATAAAACATTAACACATCAAAGATCAGAGCTAGAGGAGAGTATCACAGTGTTGGGATATAAGCTCCTAAAGGGAATCGGAAATGAAAATACATACAACTGAAAAGAGAAATGTTAACAGCTATCATGGGCACATGCATGTTAATATTGCATAGCTTGGAGCCTTGCAGTGCTATTAAAGTGCACTATACCATGTAATGGTATAACCAATATGTTCAGTGGGTCATTTACATAAATAAAATAAAAAAGGATAGCCAATATTTCCATTGTGTAGTAAAAGTGCCGGCATGCTATCCATTATAACTCTTGCATCTTCAATCTCCTAAAAACAAATATGCTGTGCTTATTGGGACACTCAAGCATTACAATCCCAGTACTAGGCGTCCTGAAAAGTTCCATTCTCATAGTGGTAGGGTGTCTGTTCATCAAAGTCCTGGGTCATTCCCTTCTGCTTCCTCCAGCCGGCTTTGCGTACCTCATTACTCTGTATGGTAGCACCATAACTTGACTTTTTACTGGGACTAGTGAATGTTTCATTATTCAGTTCAGTTTCTTCTGCAAGTTCATCATTGTCAATAATACCGCACTTGTCCTCACTAAGGCTCTCTGGATCCGCCCACTCCTGCTTATCTCCCGAAGCAAAGATACCATAGAAGACAACACCACTGTAGTGCACTAATGCCGCAATCAGAAACACATTTTGCCATTCTTCACGGGTCTAGAATAAAATAAATGTTTATTTTATCAAATGATATTTAGAACAAAAGAACACAGAACTAAATCATATTATGTATTACTAATATATGTATGGTCTGTTTCCCCACTGCCCATCAACAGTATACTGTCATTAGGTCTATCCTATGAAGGTCTACCACTGAAGGTCAACTCTACGACCCATACTCCTATCAACGTGGAGCACTATGATACCTTACAAATGGGATGCAGTTAAAATCCCGGCGGTCGGGATCCCAGCGTTCAGAATCCAGACGCCGGAATCCCAACCGCCGAAATCCTGACACTTTCTCCCTCCTGGGGTGTCCACGACACCCCTGGAGGGAGAATAAATTAGTGTGCCGAGCGTAGCGAGGCACCGGGCCCACTGCGTGGCGAGCGCAGCGAGCCCGCAAGGGGGGGCAATCCACGTCCCCCCCTTGTCGGGATTTCGGCGTCGGGATTTCATACTGCTTCCTTACAAATAAACAAAAGTAAAATTAGGCAAAATATGGAAACATTAAGGGGGGATATTTAATATAATAGAGATTAAGTAAAGAGAAATTAAGTACCAGCCAATCAGCTATTACAGTAATTCATTTTTCAAACAGAGCTTGTCACATGGCAGGTAGCTAATAGGTTGGTACTTTCCTCTATCCACATTATCTCTGTCCAAGCTTTTCTCAGCATATTTTCAGCGGGTAGCCTACACACGAGATGTGATTATACAGCCAGTGCATCAATTCATTAATAATTACAAGGAGATCGCATAGTAACCACAAACATGTCTGTTCCCTTAGTATTAGTGCAGATAAAAATGGAAACAATATGAACCAATTCAGCTAGTATGCATATTAGTCTTCCGAGCAGCCAACACAACTGGAGAATGGACAAATCTCATTATTTCATGATCAGGATTTATAAATGAAAGCCAGAGGCAGTGGGTCAGTTTACCAGGTCCGCCTATCACAACATTAGGGATGTCTTTGACGAAGACACACTTTTTGTACTTAATACAGGTGGCGGCTATGTAACTTCTAAGACGCCACCTTCACACTTTCACTTGAGTGGCTGGAAAGTGGGTATTTGTGGCAGTGAGGTTGGGGGCAGTAAAAGGACGTTTTGCCTATGGTGCCCAAGAGCCTTACACTGGCCCTGCATAGCAGTCTGAGCCCAGATTCTGGGATTCCCTAGGAGTTTTGGACAGTATAGGAGAGTTGCTTATTAAATGCAGCATCTAAGATAAACGTATCCAATAGGTGGTGTTGTCAGGCACAGCATCTCATCACCTTCCAATTTATAAGCACAAATTAGGACGCACCACCAGAACAGAATACCCTGAGCTCCTCTACCTGTCCTCCAGCAGAGAGCGAAGGCCGTTCTGAGGTAACCAGAATACTGTAATTATCAGTTTCTATAGTCCAGGGCATAGTAGTAAACAGAGCTGTAACTATGCACTGACACCAAAGAGCATTGTGCCACTCCACAAAAAGAGAAATTATTTTCACATCTCATGGCCTCTTTGGGGTGAGGCGACTGCATGCCCCCATACATGGATGGAACTTGTGAGTGGTTGCCCTAGGTGCTAAAATATAATTTGTGCCCCCCCCCCCTCCTCCACTGTAACCCAAGCTCTCAATATGCCATGCAGCACTGAACCCCTTAGTTCTCCGGTGGCCTTGGTTCAATGCTACTGCTGCACCACTGGTAGTTCAGCCTTTACCCAATGTTAATCTATTTGGGGGGGGGGGGGGGGGTCCAGCACTCCCAGAGATTAAGGGTAGCATATGTAGTATTAGATGACATTGCAGTGACAGCTGCTGAAAAAAAAAAAATATATATATATATATATATATTGTCCCCCTGAGGGGAGCACAGTCTCGATGGCACAATGTAGCGGATATCCAGCAGTTTTGGCAGTGGTCAGTTTGACCCCAGGGTATTCTGCACACTTCGCATAGTTACAGCCCTGGCAAAAACTCATCCTATGTACTGTACCAAAGGAATAATATATAAACAGTCAAATTATTGATTACGTTATGGAAGGGGAGAATCACAGCTCTGGCTAGTATAAATGTCTGGTGGGTCTGTGGGCTAACTTTGATATTAAAACAGATCAACAGTGAATTTAAAGTGCATACAAGCAAAGTAGTATGTGCTGAGAAAATCGTACAAGGCGACTGTAGATGAGAATCTCCCATATGATACAATACATCCTCTGGGGACACAGCGGAGTGGTGCCTGAAACAGCTGTGGTGTAAACAGATCCTTACATCCTCATTGTATAGCAAGAACAAGGGGCAAATACAATACTACGAGAATGTCTCACATTTCCCCCAATATTGCACCGATCCTTTACCTTATGTTTTGTCATTGCACCCACAATAAGCGGACACACCATTCCAGATAATGTTCCGACACCGTTCGATATCCCCATAAGAATACTTGCGTACCTTGGTGCGATATCTAAGTGGTTAACGTTAAACCCTAAAACAAGATAACAGCCAATAAAGATTAGTGTCTCATCAAGCAATTCATCAATTTACAGACACAATATTGGTGGATTGTTGAAGAAGGGAAGGTACAGCAGCAGCACACCAGTCTGCAGGGTATTAATGTATCTTATTATTACCTCCAGCCTCACCCCAAGTGGGTGTGCATTTACTCAAATCTCAAAATAGCATTGGATAGCCAATCGGGAAAAATGGTGTCACAGATGTAGGGAGGCCACCATCACTCTGCATCAATATCAAACCTCTGTTACATTGATTATGTGTTCCCTGTAGTCACCAATATACAGATGTTCTATATATATTAACATTCCTTATTTTGTGAATTACAACCAGCTTGAGTCATAGACATGAGTCATAGACATGAGACATGTCAAGAGACATGTCAAGAGACATGAGAATGAACACAGTAACAGCGTGAGGTCACACCATGCAGCCCAGGTTATCAGTTTACCGTATAGGAGCATGTGTAACCACTGACCTACGTAATATGTTTTCCAAAAACTGTTTAGAAATTATACATTTATGAACGTATTTAAAACATATCCAACATAATTTTATCTTTAAAACAGAAGTGAATTTTGTCCTTCACCACATATAAACACAATTAACTTGAAATGTTTGGTCTAGGGGCGCCGGAAAAAAATTCTGATACTCTAGGGCTCTGTGATTTAAAAAAAACGTGGGATCCACTGTCTTGTGGAGAGAGATAAAGTACCAAATAGCTTCTGTCGGTTTGTAGTCCGTGTTTGGTACTTTGGGGGGTATTCAAATCTGGAATTCCAACTGTCAAAAAAGTCCAGACAGCCGGAATCCTGTACTTTTTTCTTTTCTCTCGACTTGTAACTCAACAGCCGGAATTCAATGTTTTGACTGTCGAGTGTCGGCAAGTCAGAGGATTGGCGATAACGGCCGTGGATTGGTGAAAATCACCAGTGAATTTGATAATCCACATCAGTTTCCAACAAAACAGATCCGACGTTAAAAAATAGGATCTGTTTTGTCGGAACCTGCCTTTACTGCTGTTGGTAACGGGAGCATTGAATAGGCGAGGGCCGCTATTTCCACCGGAGGAAACATCTGTGATAAATCCCCCCCTTAATGTTCTATCTACATTTGCTGAAAAGGACAGAAGCGCAACATCTCCAAAAGTGGAGAAACATATTGACTTGATTTTCTGTATAAAATATAGCAAATAATACTGTAATTCCCAGCAAAAGGGCTTTCCTCACTTATTAATTGTTAATGTGCTTGTTAGATGCCAACATCAAGAGTTACATTAAAGTAGGGTAATTGGATTCCAATGGGCACCTTTCCACAATTGTGGTTTCAAATTTTAATGCCCTACTTAAAACTTATTTATCTTGCATTAACACACACTAACAACACAATGGGTGAGATTTAATAGGATGAGAGATTCAGAAAGTGAGAGATTTGGTAAGAAATCTCCAGGTTTTTTAAAGCGGCAATCATTTGCACTGCAAAACCAGTTTGATTTTAAAGTGTAAATGATTGCCGCTTTAAAAAAACTGGAGATTTCTTACCAAATCTCTCACTTTCTGAATATCTCATCCTATTAAATTTCACCCTATAGAGTCACACACATATAGCACAATAGATTGACACAGTTACAGCAACTGAAAATGTAATTATGTCCCCTTTAAGGACTGAAACGTCAACCAATGGCACCCTGTTTTTGCTGGAAATTACTCTGGAGTGCCATTATTGCTGGATTGCTTTTATATATATATATATATATATATATATACACACTTGTGCAAGAGCTGCGGCACTCCACGGTCTGAATAAAAACAAGCACAGGGACACTTAGAGTGGCCGACGTTTCGGAACTTTAATCCGTCTTCTAGGCAAATGAATTTTGGCAAATGAACATTTGCCTTGAAGACAGATTAAAGTTCCGAAACGTCGGCCACTCTAAGTGTCCCTGTGCTCGTTTTTTTTCAGACCGTGGAGTGCCGCAGCTCTTGCACAAGTATCTACCCCCTCTCTGCTTGTTGCACCCCGGCACATTATTCAAAGTTTTTCCGGAGTGCCCTCACCTGCTTGCTATATATATATATATATATATATATATATATATATATATATATATATATATATATATATATATATATATATATATATATATATATATATATATATATATATATAGATATCTATATATATATAGATATATATAGAACAGAGATCCGGCACTCAAATAAAAAATGACTTACTAGAGTCCATGTGGGGTACATAAGTGCTGCAGTGCCATCCGATTGCAAGTCCACAAAGGGCCAACTTGAATAGAGGAGAAAGGAGGCGGCACTTGACAGGCTGAATAAATCGGAGTCCTTTAATCCAGATTAAAGGACTCCGATATATTCAGCCTGTCGAGTGCCGCCTCCTTCCATATATATATATATATATATGTATATATATATATATATATATATCGGAGGTGAAAAAGGGCACTCACCAATAGTTAAAAGTAATTTTAGTACTTTATTTCATCACAATGAAAAAAGCTGACGTACCATCGACGTGAAGTGACGTTTCGGTCTTGTGACAGACCATCATCAGGATTCCATGCAGCTTACAAACAGCAACTGTCAGACATGCAACCTGGCATCCATCCCTGGGGAGGATACACCTGTACTGCCCCACCGGGCCAGTTTAAATACCCATGTGCAGGAAGTGACATCATCTCCCATGCATTTCCATATACACCCTATCAGTCTCTAAAACATGATGTAAATGCTTCACAGAGGTCACCAACCAATAGGTATAGGTGGCACTCTAAAAAACGCCATTCTAACTGTTGTAAAAACATAGTGAATTGTGTGTAAACACACTTACCACGCTGGCAGCCGCCGGACCGGAAGTGCGTCATCCCGGAAGTGCCTTGCGTTCCAACTAGACTAGGAAATAGCCTGGATGCGTTCCACAGCGCTCCGTCAACCCGGAAGTCAGCTGTGTCGCATCTAAACAGTCAGGGGATATCAGAATACAGTCAATCCATTTGCCAGGAAGCAAATTGCGTTCCAACAAGCGTCATGTGCGTTTCACCTGCCTAACTGACAGGCGGACAATCGCACTATATCATATGCTTTGGTCTGCATTTTAAGTATTGTGGACACTGTATGGTGGCACTTATCACCCTTGGAAACTTAATAAAAAAAGAAGAAAAAACTAACGAGACTGATTGTAGGTATGGATAGGTAATTCAAACCAGCCCAGTGGGCAGCACTCACAATAGCTTGAAAAGTACATACATGACAAAAAATGAATATATACATAAAAAATACAGAATAAAATAATAATAATAATAATAAATCATATCAAATCGATGTGATATTGATCGATAATCATATCAATCGAACCATATAATTTTTATAATTTTTGATTTTATAATTTTTATATTTTTAAAAAAATTTTATACCACAATTGATGTAAAATCATAGTGAAAAGAAATTTACTCATATAGAGTTGTGTTAATTAATTCACAACCATCGATACCCCATACAAAAAGCCAATATAGGTGAAAAAGTTAAACCATAGTTTGTAATTAAATCCTATCTAGTCTGTTTAAAGACCTAGGTAGATCATATCCGATGTTCTAATAGGTACCGATAGTACATCATTATGTATATATATACACAGTAAACACAAATATAGCGACAAAAAATTATATAGAGCACAGAAAAAAGTACACAGAAAAAATTACACAGAAAAAAATAAAGAAAAGGAACAACCTGGAGACACCCACTACTACTTCAAAAATAGAAAAAATCCAAACTAAGGCAATATAAAAATTAATCATAAAAATGAAAAAAAGGGAAAAGGGAATGGGAACTCAATGGACTCTATCTCAAGAAAATTGAGAACGGATTATATTCATTTAGTCCTCGGGGGACAAAGTGTCCAAGTCGAAGATCCATTTCGACTCCTTTTTCTTTAGCATCAGATATCGGTCACCTCCTCTAATCGGTTTCGGAACAAAATCGATGATCATACATCTCAAACTTGCCACACTATGGCTTTTCAGCAAGAAATGTTTTGCCACAGGTTTGTCAGTGGTCTTGGACTCTATGGCTGATCGAATGGACAGACGGTGATTCGCCATTCGTTCACGAAAGTTCCTCTTCGTCAACCCCACATAATACAGCCCACATGGGCATATGAGAATATAAATCACATGATCCATGCGGCAGTGTAAACGATATTTGATGGGTATCTTTTTCCCACTATGTGGGTGCGCAAACGTGGAACCAGTGTTCAGAGATCGACATGTTGTACAATCACTGCATTTATAGCAGCCATATTTTTTAGATGGAAGCCAGGTGTCTGCTTGTCTGGTTGGCTGTAGAAGCGGTCTCATCAATAGATCCTTAAGGTTCCTGCCACGACGGTAGGCACACATTGGAGGTATTGGGCTGACACTAGAAAACACTTGATCAGTCGCGATAATAGGCCAGTGCTTGGCAATCTTCTGTTTCCTCATGTGTGCACCCATGTCGAATGTATTGGCATAAATTAATCGTGGTCGTACATCAGGTGTAGATGGAGTATTAGGACCCATGATCCTGCTTTTTGCTTTGGTGAGGCACCTTGATAAGGTCACTTTCGAGTAGCCACGTTCCAAAAACCTTGTGTGCATTTGGGCTATTTGTTCATTAGCCGTTTCTGATGAAGAGTTGTTCCTAAGAACCCTTAGGAACTGAGATATAGGGAGATTTTCTTTAAGATGGGGAGGGTGGTGACTGGATGCATGCAATAACGAATTTCTATCTGTATCTTTTCGGTACAGTCTTGAGCCCAGTCCATCATTTTCTCTGTATAGTGTAACATCCAAAAAATTAATTTCAAAACAACTAAAAGAAAACGTGAAGCGAATGGGCGTCTCCAGGCTGTTCAAAGAAAAAAGCATGTCCTGCAACTCCTGCTCAGCGCCCAGCCATATCAAAAAAACATCGTCGATATAGCGACGGTAATAAAAGATATTTTTACCATAGTCAGGAAAAATGTGCTCTGTCTCATACCTAGCCATATACAAGTTGGCATAGGCTGGGGCCAAATTCGACCCCATAGCCGTGCCTGTAATTTGTAACACGAACTTGTCTTTGTACAAAAAATAATTCCTGGTCAGTACCAGGGATGTCAGTTCAACGAGAAATTCCGTGGGAGGACCAATGCGTGATGGGTCACTCAGGATGTGTTTGATAACATCCAGTCCTTCAAGGTGTGGGATTACAGTGTATAACGAGGACACATCCATCGTTACAAGGATGGCATGTGGGGGGATAGGGGGGAGTTCTTTGAGGCTGTTGAGAAGATCACCTGTGTCTCGTAGATAGCTTGCTGTACATAGTACATAAGGCTGCAAATGGTGGTCAACATACTATTTTTACTATAAATTGCCTGATGACACTCCATCTGACTTATATTTCAGACTTCACAAATTGAAAAAACGTGAGGTAGAGCTCACTTTACACGGACAATTTTTGTCTGAGTATTACAGAAATAGAAAGATCCCCAGGGGTTTCAGAGTCGTCAACACTCCCACCATTGGACGCAATAACCTTGCGTTTTGCGCCAAGTGGTGTGGAGTGTTGAACAAGTGTGCTCTGGACCTTATGGTCCTTGTAATAGAAGAAGTTGGTACGGAGCTGAATAAAATCAGGTCTGAGATTGAAACATTTAATGCGTCTTATTTGGCAGTTCTCCTTGCTGACAAGAAAAGCAAATGGACGGATAAGTTGAGAGAGCAGATTGGCACGTTTGAGAAGGACCTTATAGCATTCAAAAGAAGGAAATTAGCTACAGTAAATAACGACTACAGTACCCATCAAGTGTATAGGTGGATTAAGGGGAACTCAGGGTCCAATAGAAATCAGCCTAGACATTATCGGCAAAGACAGAATTTTACTTCCTCCTCCCCTTCTAACTCAGAATCTGAGAGAGGAGAAGGTGATCAGAGATATTCTAAACCCCCCACTGGTTCTGTTTTTTTTTCGCAAAACCAGAGCACAACAGGGAACAACAGGAGACGACCCAGATACCCCACTAGAAGAAGCGGGTACCACACGAAGAAGGAGGGGCAGAAATCGGAAGCCTTAGATTCAGTTATCAATTTGTCTAGCTATCAACTTAATCCCAGTGAAACTAAAATTTTATCTTTAGGTTTCTCTTTCGTGCCAACCTGTGAGCATCAACCATTCCGTACAGCTATTGACCAGTATAAATTTGGGCGTAAGCTCAGAATCAGAGAGTTTTTTAACAACAAGAGTAATTCCTCTGATATGTCATCCAATATACCGTTGTTTAAACAACCCAGTACGTTTGACCCACAGAGTGCTAACCCTAGCATTAAAACTTTTTTGAGACTTACTGATTGTACCAAAAATACTATGCTTTCACGTCATAAATACCATAATTTACAACTGTCTGAACGGGAAGCCCTTAAATCCTTGATGGCCAACGACTCCCTGGTCTTTCGACAGGCCGACAAGGGAGGAGCGTTGGTCATCCAGGATTGGGTGGACTATGACAAAGAGATCATGCGTCAATTGAGTGACACATTGGTCTACCAGGTTCTTCCTGGTGACCCTGGGGAAAATATTAAAAGGGGAGTAGATCAAATTCTGAAAATTGCTCTGACCTCTGGCTGGATTGATGAAAATGTCTGTGGGTTTCTTACGGTAGATTTTCCCATCTGCCCGGTGATTTACACCATGCCGAAGATTCATAAGGGCTTGACGGATCCCCCTGGCCGACCTATAATTTCGGCCAGGGGATCCGTCTTGCAACCTTTGGCGCAGTATGTTGACCACCATTTGCAGCCTTATGTACTATGTACAGCAAGCTATCTACGAGACACAGGTGATCTTCTCAACAGCCTCAAAGAACTCCCCCCTATCCCCCCACATGCCATCCTTGTAACGATGGATGTGTCCTCGTTATACACTGTAATCCCACACCTTGAAGGACTGGATGTTATCAAACACATCCTGAGTGACCCATCACGCATTGGTCCTCCCACGGAATTTCTCGTTGAACTGACATCCCTGGTACTGACCAGGAATTATTTTTTGTACAAAGACAAGTTCGTGTTACAAATTACAGGCACGGCTATGGGGTCGAATTTGGCCCCAGCCTATGCCAACTTGTATATGGCTAGGTATGAGACAGAGCACATTTTTCCTGACTATGGTAAAAATATCTTTTATTACCGTCGCTATATCAACGATGTTTTTTTGATATGGCTGGGCGCTGAGCAGGAGTTGCAGGACATGTTTTTTTCTTTGAACAGCCTGGAGACGCCCATTCGCTTCACGTTTTCTTTTAGTTGTTTTGAAATTAATTTTTTGGATGTTACACTATACAGAGAAAATGATGGACTGGGCTCAAGACTGTACCGAAAAGATACAGATAGAAATTCGTTATTGCATGCATCCAGTCACCACCCTCCCCATCTTAAAGAAAATCTCCCTATATCTCAGTTCCTAAGGGTTCTTAGGAACAACTCTTCATCAGAAACGGCTAATGAACAAATAGCCCAAATGCACACAAGGTTTTTGGAACGTGGCTACTCGAAAGTGACCTTATCAAGGTGCCTCACCAAAGCAAAAAGCAGGATCATGGGTCCTAATACTCCATCTACACCTGATGTACGACCACGATTAATTTATGCCAATACATTCGACATGGGTGCACACATGAGGAAACAGAAGATTGCCAAGCACTGGCCTATTATCGCGACTGATCAAGTGTTTTCTAGTGTCAGCCCAATACCTCCAATGTGTGCCTACCGTCGTGGCAGGAACCTTAAGGATCTATTGATGAGACCGCTTCTACAGCCAACCAGACAAGCAGACACCTGGCTTCCATCTAAAAAATATGGCTGCTATAAATGCAGTGATTGTACAACATGTCGATCTCTGAACACTGGTTCCACGTTTGCGCACCCACATAGTGGGAAAAAGATACCCATCAAATATCGTTTACACTGCCGCATGGATCATGTGATTTATATTCTCATATGCCCATGTGGGCTGTATTATGTGGGGTTGACGAAGAGGAACTTTCGTGAACGAATGGCGAATCACCGTCTGTCCATTCGATCAGCCATAGAGTCCAAGACCACTGACAAACCTGTGGCAAAACATTTCTTGCTGAAAAGCCATAGTGTGGCAAGTTTGAGATGTATGATCATCGATTTTGTTCCGAAACCGATTAGAGGAGGTGACCGATATCTGATGCTAAAGAAAAAGGAGTCGAAATGGATCTTCGACTTGGACACTTTGTCCCCCCGAGGACTAAATGAATATAATCCGTTCTCAATTTTCTTGAGATAGAGTCCATTGAGTTCCCATTCCCTTTTCCCTTTTTTTCATTTTTATGATTCATTTTTACATTGCCTTAGTTTGGATTTTTTCTATTTTTGAAGTAGTAGTGGGTGTCTCCAGGTTGTTCCTTTTCTTTATTTTTTTCTGTGTAATTTTTTCTGTGTACTTTTTTCTGTGCTCTATATAATTTTTTGTCGCTATATTTGTGTTTACTGTGTATATATATACATAATGATGTACTATCGGTACCTATTAGAACATCGGATATGATCTACCTAGGTCTTTAAACAGACTAGATAGGATTTAATTACAAACTATGGTTTAACTTTTTCACCTATATTGGCTTTTTGTATGGGGTATCGATGGTTGTGAATTAATTAACACAACTCTATATGAGTAAATTTCTTTTCACTATGATTTTACATCAATTGTGGTATAAAATTTTTTTTAAAATATAAAAATTATAAAATCAAAAATTATAAAAATTATATGGTTCGATTGATATGATTATCGATCAATATCACATCGATTTGATATGATTTATTATTATTATTATTTTATTCTGTATTTTTTATGTATATATTCATTTTTTGTCATGTATGTACTTTTCAAGCTATTGTGAGTGCTGCCCACTGGGCTGGTTTGAATTACCTATCCATACCTACAATCAGTCTCGTTAGTTTTTTCTTCTTTTTTTATTAAGTTTCCAAGGGTGATAAGTGCCACCATACAGTGTCCACAATACTTAAAATGCAGACCAAAGCATATGATATAGTGCGATTGTCCGCCTGTCAGTTAGGCAGGTGAAACGCACATGACGCTTGTTGGAACGCAATTTGCTTCCTGGCAAATGGATTGACTGTATTCTGATATCCCCTGACTGTGTAGATGCGACACAGCTGACTTCCGGGTTGACGGAGCGCTGTGGAACGCATCCAGGCTATTTCCTAGTCTAGTTGGAACGCAAGGCACTTCCGGGATGACGCACTTCCGGTCCGGCGGCTGCCAGCGTGGTAAGTGTGTTTACACACAATTCACTATGTTTTTACAACAGTTAGAATGGCGTTTTTTAGAGTGCCACCTATACCTATTGGTTGGTGACCTCTGTGAAGCATTTACATCATGTTTTAGAGACTGATAGGGTGTATATGGAAATGCATGGGAGATGATGTCTCTTCCTGCACATGGGTATTTAAACTGGCCCGGTGGGGCAGTACAGGTGTATCCTCCCCAGGGATGGATGCCAGGTTGCATGTCTGACAGTTGCTGTTTGTAAGCTGCATGGAATCCTGATGATGGTCTGTCACAAGACCGAAACATCACGTCACGTCGATGGTACGTCAGCTTTTTTCATTGTGATGAAATAAAGTACTAAAATTACTTTTAACTATTGGTGAGTGCCCTTTTTCACCTCCGATATACCTTGATGTTCAGTCATCTGTAGGAGCACCCCCCCTTGCTTGTGATGCAATATATGAGTGCGGACTTTTCCGAAAATTATATATATATATATATATATATATATATATATATATATTGGAACCAGCACTCAATCCCTTCTTACTTGTAGTTGCCCTGGTGCCTTCCTCAATTACTCCAATCCAGGAGGAGGGTAGATAGTGATGTGAAGAGGTGGCACTCTTAGGTCTTTGAATAAATATTTCAGGGGAGAAACACCACAACTTATATGAACGTTTCAGTTTTATTATAAACTTTCGGCACGATATCCTGACGAAAGTTTATAATAAAACTGAAACATTGATATAAATGATGGTGTTTCTCGCCTGAAATATTTCTTCAAAGACCTTAGAGTGCCGCCTCTTCACATCACTATATATATATATATATATATATATATATATATATATGGAGAACAGACTCTCGTTTCGCGCCACTGGTATTTATAGTAACTATGCTAGGGCTGCCGGACCCACACGGACCCCTGTTGGATGGGGACAAAAGAAATGTGAGTAGCAGTTGTGGGTTGGCGCCCTTTGGTGAGATCTTCAATAATTAGATCTATGAAGCCTTAAGTTGGAATTCCAAACACATAAAAGTAAAGTCCAAAATTTGTATATAAATTTATTAAAATGTCTCTGGGTCCACACTATACTGGTGGTTAGATCAGATCATAAAAAGTTCAGTGGTACAGTTCGTATCAGTACAATAGACGATCCCAACGCGTTTCGTCCCAACACGGGACTTCATCAGGGGTTCGCTATGAACATAAACATATACAGATTCTTAATTTTGCAGCTTGCATAATCATTTAAATATCATACAATTACAATAACAATTTTTAAAATAATAATAATTTACAAAGACGGACTTTACTTAAAATCATTTTTACAGTGTTGTAGGCTAATATTATCAGCATGTGACAATTATTATTTGACAAAAAATTGTGATGATGGATGAGAAAAAGGCAGGTGATAGGAAGAAAAGATGAATGAAGAGAAGGACGAGGAAAACAAGAAAAATAATGGTTTCCAAGAAGTATGGTGATGACTTGAAGAAAGATTAGGAATATATTTATGGCTTTGACATACCGATAAGTATAAGAATAAATTCCACAGTGTTTTTACTATGGACGTCTCCGACTGGGTTTATGTGTAATAGGACTTTAAGAATTTGAACAGGTACCTAAAAAAAGATATTTCCATTTAAAGAGAATATTCAGGTATAAGGCATATACTATGGGTAAAAGATTTTAAGGGAGGAAGAACATTTCTACTGAGTTGTCAATTACCTTGGAGAGTTGTTATCTTATAACATCTATTGTTCCACAAGAGCGTTCTCTTTCTTAATTGCGGGTTAAGTCTCCCGATAATTAGCTCCGCACACTCAGATCATACATGTGCAGGTAATTGTGAGACTGTGGGCATATGCACAAAAATATAAATGTATAAGTATACTCTTGTACTTTTTAATTCAAGACAGGATTCACTATTAAAATGAAGTTTTTTACCTTGGGATTTCGGGGTTATAGGGTGTTTACCCTGCTGTACCCTCCCAGACTCCGTTCACTTTTTAGGAGAAGGTTCTGCTTTATAATGATTAAAAAAAATATTTTTTAAGGTATAAGGACATGAAAAATTAGTTTGCATAGGTCTCTAAGGACAAATACCTACAGATATGGGATCCTTTTTCTAATATACGCTTAATGGATGTATTCAAACTGTGCCCATTGGCCTTGTAGGGTAGACACACTTATTCAGGAACCGTCCTGGATCTATGGGAAATGAGACGCTCTGAATCAACAGGTGTCACATATCATAGGATTTTCTAAAAGTTAGTCCATAGTAGACTTGATGGGTGTTTTAATTTGTTGTCATGTAGATTAACAGGCATGGTATTCAGATTACTCTTAATCTATCTTGATTAACCCCCACGGGTAGCCTCCTTGAGGAATGTTTCCCATACAATTAGTTCCACTATGACAAGGAAAAATAGAAGAAGCAAAAAAGATCTAGCATACATACCAAGGTATATTCGAGAATAAGGTGTGACCAATGTATAGTCAGAAACTGATCGGAAACAGGGTTGTCACTGTCTGGTGAAAGAATATAAATACATTCTTAAATAATTTCATGTGTACATTTTTTTTTTTTTTTTTTTTTTTTTTATATAAACATATTCCATTGAAGTCACAGTTTCTACAAAGCATGGTTTAACAGATGCAAAATTTAGCACACAATAAACTGGGAATGGATGGCTTACCCTTTTGGAGATGTGTACCAGTGTGAAGGTTCAGTGGGAATGAAATGCCCTATCTCCTGGCCCAGGTATATATAGTGACTAATCGTGACATCACTTCCTGTTAGGGTTAATGAAAACTATTGTATTAGTTTACAAATTATGGCTGTTCCTATCCAATTGAATTACTAATCCAGTAACTACATGATATTTAATGGTATACATAAGTATTGGAGGTTTTACTATGTAGAATTAATGTTATGGGCTGGACTACCCAGCTTGCTTAGCGGCTGTCACGGCCGTTTATTATGGTCGTAAATGTCCTCTGATTAGTTACATCGATGTTTATTAACATTGGTGATGCAGTGGGGGGATAGGGGATCCAACTCCACTTGATGGATCTCTCCCCCCATATCCCCAAAAAAGCTGCGTTTATCGGCGTCTATAACGAGCAGCACTTCCGGATTGCGTTCCACCGCAACCGGAAGTGCGTTCCATATACCCGGAAGTCCCTATATGCGGCTATCAAAGACGTTTTATTTTGGTCCTATATGACCTTTAATGTGCCAGTAAAATGTTTATTTACATTGGTGGTGCAGTGGGGGGATAGGGGATCCATTTACGCTTGATGGATCGCCCCCCCCTTTGTCTCCGCAATTGCGGCGTTGTTATCGCCGTCTTGTGAATGGCACTTCCGGATTGCGTTCCACCGCAACCGGAAGTGCGTTCCATATGACCGGAAGTGCCGATGTACGGCATTTCTGGTCACAACTAGCTTCCATCGAACCGCTAGGAACCTTTTTAAAGGTTCCTAGTTACGTGATTACACACTATATATAGGTGGAAACCCCCAAACAGAATTTTAAACGATAGTGTGGCTATTACAAACCTATAGGTCTCCCATGTCATGATCACATGTCATGCATAGAGAGATTCCTTTATGAGGGAACTGAATAACCATTTAAATTAGTATAAAGTTGCTGTGATTTAGGAAATTAAGTGGCCGATTGCATATTAATTTTCTGTGTAAGTGTCTAAATAAATTTTATTAAATATTAATTTTGTTCAAATTATTTTATCACCTTATTAAGTGAGTGACCCTATATTTTTTTTTTTTTTTTTTGACTTAACTCATGTGGTAGTGATCTATTGTTATAGGTGAGGGGTTGGTGTATTGATCTCCCTGACATTTTTTTTTTTTTTTTACTTAACTCATGTGGTAGTGATCTATTGTTATAGGTGAGGGGTTGGTGTATTGATCTCCCTGACAGGAGTAGGTGTATAGGTTCCTGAAAATAGTAATACTTGACCTATTCTGGCAAATTAACACACTAGTAGTTTAAACTCTGGAACTTTAGGGGTAAAACTGTGAAAGTCTGAACCCTAGTATAACCTCTTTAAAGTCAATTACTATATGTCTCGGTCCCAAATTTTGCAGTTGTTATTACAGGTCCATGTTTGTATACATAATCTAAACCAGCTTATAATATTAGCTTTAGGGTCGCCAGCCCAGTAAAGAGGGAAATGTACAGAGGATCCCTATTCGATCTTCCCTAACTCATGCTGGAGGTGTTTTTCTCTAGAGAAACGAGACTATATCTATATTCTCGTTTAAGCCCTTAGGGCTCAGAGTGTCCAAGTGGAAAATCCAGTATGACTCTCTTCTGGACAAAAAAAGATCTCTGTCTCCTCCTCTATCATCTGATTTGACATGTTCCAGAACCATAAATTTCAGGCTATCTATCTTGGAATCATGCTCTGTTTGGAAATGGCGGGGAAGGCTGTGGTTCTGCACCCTATTCTTGATATTCCTGAGGTGTTCTTGTATCCTAATTTTGATGCTTCTCTTCGTTTTTCCAACATACAGTTTACTACAGCCACATCTAATCAGGTAAATGACATAATTGGACTCACATGTGATCGCCTCTCCGACCTTGGAGATCGAGGTGTACTTCTTATCTTTTTCAATGAACTTGCAACAGATGCACCTGTTACATGGAGTGATCCCATTCCGTTTTTGGAGAAAACCTTCTTCCCGTTTAGGTCTCTCTATTGGTTTTAACCTACTAGGGGCTAACATGTTCTTCAGGTTTGAAGCTCTTCTATAGGTGACTGTAGGTTTCTGCGGGAGATGGGGGCCCAGTACCGGGTCTTTGAGAAGTAGGTGCCAATGTTTCTGTATACATTTTTTGATCTTCTGGCTTTCTTGGTTGTAGTTGGTAATGAAGGACCTCTGTTGATGTATATTATGGGGGGCTTGTGCCTTTTCTTCTAGAAGAGTTTCTCTTGATAGCTGAAAAGCCCTTTTCTGATCTCGTAGTATATCCCCATCTTTGTATCCTTTGTCAATGAACTGTTTTTTTAGGATGTCGGATTGGCTCCAGTATGCACCATCAGAGCTACAATTCTTCTTTATTCTCAGGAATTGAGAGTAGGGGACATTCTCCTTCCAAAGTGGTAGATGGCAGCTTTCTGACGGGATATAACTGTTGACATCTGTGTCTTTAAAATATGTCTTGGTGGTTATTCTATTGTCCTGATCTATTTCAAAAACTAAGTCCAGGTAGTCCATCTTGTTGGTGTCGCATTTATAGGTGAACTTCAGATTATAAGGGTTTACTTGTATTTCTGCCATGAACTTTTCGATACTTGGCTTGTCTCCTTCCCACACCACAATGAGGTCGTCTATATATCTTCTATAGAATCGGATATTGGGATATTTGTACTCTGCTCCGTCATACAGATGATTTTCTTCCCAGTCATTCATAAAGATGTTGGCGTATGAAGGGGCAAATTTCGTCCCCATTGCAGTGCCTCTGTTCTGCACGTAGAAGACGCCTTCAAACTCGAAATAATTGTGGCATAGAATGAACTCTATGCCTGCAGTTAAGAATTCGCTCTCATCGGGTTTGACCGTGTTATCTTTGGAAAGAACCCTTATTACCGCTTCAAGACCCTTGTTGTGGGGAATGGAAGTGTACAGGGCTTGGACATCAATCGTCAACCAGTAATACTCTGGTGACCATTCGAACAACTTTAAGTCCCTAAGTAAACAGGTAGAGTCTTTGAGATAGGACCTCTGAATTTTGACATATTTTTGCAGTCTTAGATCTAAATAATGGGAGAGATTTGATGTTAGGGAGTTAATCCCGGCCACTATAGGTCTTCCTGGAGGGTGTCGGTTGTCCTTATGCACCTTAGGAAGGTGGTAGAAGATGGGAGTTTTTGGTTTTTCTACTGCCATATATTCATATTCTTTTTGGCAAATGAACTCATCCTGTCTTGCTTTTCTCAACATCTTGCATAGGTCTTCTTTGTATTGCATTGTGGGGTCATTTTGAATAATGGAGTATGTGGACTTGTCATCAAGTTGTTTTTTAGCTTCCTTGACATAGTCAATTCTGTTTTGGACAACAACGGCTCCCCCTTTGTCTGCTGTTTTTATGACGATTTTATTGTCTTTCTTCAGATTCTTAAGAGCTTGTTGTTCTGAAGGTGAAAGATTCCTGTTGTGTTTATCGTTGATGTTTTTAATGTGCCGGAAATCTTCTTTTACGGTCTCATAGAAGATGTCGATGTGGCTTCCTCTGGACTCAACAGGGTAATATTTAGATGGTAATGCTACTATTGGTTTCTTGTCCAGGGAATGCTGGCCCTCCTTGGTGGGATTCTTGATGAAATGCCTTTGTAATGTCAGGTTACGGATGTATTTATTAAGGTCGACGAAGAGCTGGAATTGGTCGACGTGTTGGTTGGGGGCAAATTTCATTCCCCTTTCTAGAACTGCGATCTCTGGTTCTGAAAGGGTCTTCTCGGATAGGTTAAAGATGTTGGTTCCTTTTCCGGTGCTGTTGGTCGTCTCTTTCTTTTTGGAGACTCTTCTTCCTCCTCTACATCCTCTCCTTTTAAAGACCTCTTCCTCCCTTGTGGGGAATCCATTCTGGTATAGAGTTTCTCCTCTCCTTGTAATCTGGGGAAGCCAACTCTTCTCCTTTCTCCTAAAAAAGGTCGTTCCAACGGGGAACGGGGGGATTCAGGTTGGTATTTTCTTGGGTGTGGAGGATAATGATCTCTTCTTGGAGGAACCCTCTGTCTATGGGTGTAGGTGTTTCTATTGTCCCCATATGAGGGTGTTCTGTTAGACCTCCTTCTACCATAGTTCGGAGCATACTGTTGTCTTCGCTGGTGAAATTGGTATTGTTCTCTATTCCTAGAGAAAACTTCATTGCGATCTTCCTGTGGTCTTCGCCATGGGCGGATAGGATGTGTGGATCTAGTATCGAATCTGTTGAAATCATTGTTGGGTTTCTCGTGTACTTTTCCATTATCGTAATCCCATTTGTCTCTAGTAAACTTTTTTTGTTTACGTGTGATGATATCTTTTTCCAAAGAATCTAGTTTGTGTTGTAGGTCCTCAACGTCCCTTAGGAAGTCCTCGTCTTTCTCAAACTTGGTGAGAGTCAATTCTATTTTGGCCATTTCATCATCTAGTTTAATGAGTTCCTTCTTTCTTTCGCTGATAATAAGGCCTACTAATCTGGCCGCACTCTCATCAAGGATCTTATTCCAGTTATTAGTAAATTCCTCTGTGACAGCACCCATCGTTGGTGTCTTATTAAGTCTTAATCCTCTTGGTATCCTTCCAACCTCCAAGTACTTTTCAAGGGTGATAAGGTCATACCAGTTCTTCAGTTCTTTGGTGGAGATTTTTTCCATATGGTTAAGGAGGTTGTAGTAATCATCGTCTTCATCAATGTTTTCTTCCATCACCTGCTCTTCTTCTGTAAAGATGGACTTGCATCTTTGTGACCTTGATTTCCTATCCTATCCTATCCTATATGAAGACGATGATTACTACAACCTCCTTAACCATATGGAAAAAATCTCCACCAAAGAACTGAAGAACTGGTATGACCTTATCACCCTTGAAAAGTACTTGGAGGTTGGAAGGATACCAAGAGGATTAAGACTTAATAAGACACCAACGATGGGTGCTGTCACAGAGGAATTTACTAATAACTGGAATAAGATCCTTGATGAGAGTGCGGCCAGATTAGTAGGCCTTATTATCAGCGAAAGAAAGAAGGAACTCATTAAACTAGATGATGAAATGGCCAAAATAGAATTGACTCTCACCAAGTTTGAGAAAGACGAGGACTTCCTAAGGGACGTTGAGGACCTACAACACAAACTAGATTCTTTGGAAAAAGATATCATCACACGTAAACAAAAAAAGTTTACTAGAGACAAATGGGATTACGATAATGGAAAAGTACACGAGAAACCCAACAATGATTTCAACAGATTCGATACTAGATCCACACATCCTATCCGCCCATGGCGAAGACCACAGGAAGATCGCAATGAAGTTTTCTCTAGGAATAGAGAACAATACCAATTTCACCAGCGAAGACAACAGTATGCTCCGAACTATGGTAGAAGGAGGTCTAACAGAACACCCTCATATGGGGACAATAGAAACACCTACACCCATAGACAGAGGGTTCCTCCAAGAAGAGATCATTATCCTCCACACCCAAGAAAATACCAACCTGAATCCCCCCGTTCCCCGTTGGAACGACCTTTTTTAGGAGAAAGGAGAAGAGTTGGCTTCCCCAGATTACAAGGAGAGGAGAAACTCTATACCAGAATGGATTCCCCACAAGGGAGGAAGAGGTCTTTAAAAGGAGAGGATGTAGAGGAGGAAGAAGAGTCTCCAAAAAGAAAGAGACGTCCAACAGCACCGGAAAAGGAACCAACATCTTTAACCTATCCGAGAAGACCCTTTCAGAACCAGAGATCGCAGTTCTAGAAAGGGGAATGAAATTTGCCCCCAACCAACACGTCGACCAATTCCAGCTCTTCGTCGACCTTAATAAATACATCCGTAACCTGACATTACAAAGGCATTTCATCAAGAATCCCACCAAGGAGGGCCAGCATTCCCTGGACAAGAAACCAATAGTAGCATTACCATCTAAATATTACCCTGTTGAGTCCAGAGGAAGCCACATCGACATCTTCTATGAGACCGTAAAAGAAGATTTCCGGCACATTAAAAACATCAACGATAAACACAACAGGAATCTTTCACCTTCAGAACAACAAGCTCTTAAGAATCTGAAGAAAGACAATAAAATCGTCATAAAAACAGCAGACAAAGGGGGAGCCGTTGTTGTCCAAAACAGAATTGACTATGTCAAGGAAGCTAAAAAACAACTTGATGACAAGTCCACATACTCCATTATTCAAAATGACCCCACAATGCAATACAAAGAAGACCTATGCAAGATGTTGAGAAAAGCAAGACAGGATGAGTTCATTTGCCAAAAAGAATATGAATATATGGCAGTAGAAAAACCAAAAACTCCCATCTTCTTCCACCTTCCTAAGGTGCATAAGGACAACCGACACCCTCCAGGAAGACCTATAGTGGCCGGGATTAACTCCCTAACATCAAATCTCTCCCATTATTTAGATCTAAGACTGCAAAAATATGTCAAAATTCAGAGGTCCTATCTCAAAGACTCTACCTGTTTACTTAGGGACTTAAAGTTGTTCGAATGGTCACCAGAGTATTACTGGTTGACGATTGATGTCCAAGCCCTGTACACTTCCATTCCCCACAACAAGGGTCTTGAAGCGGTAATAAGGGTTCTTTCCAAAGATAACACGGTCAAACCCGATGAGAGCGAATTCTTAACTGCAGGCATAGAGTTCATTCTATGCCACAATTATTTCGAGTTTGAAGGCGTCTTCTACGTGCAGAACAGAGGCACTGCAATGGGGACGAAATTTGCCCCTTCATACGCCAACATCTTTATGAATGACTGGGAAGAAAATCATCTGTATGACGGAGCAGAGTACAAATATCCCAATATCCGATTCTATAGAAGATATATAGACGACCTCATTGTGGTGTGGGAAGGAGACAAGCCAAGTATCGAAAAGTTCATGGCAGAAATACAAGTAAACCCTTATAATCTGAAGTTCACCTATAAATGCGACACCAACAAGATGGACTACCTGGACTTAGTTTTTGAAATAGATCAGGACAATAGAATAACCACCAAGACATATTTTAAAGACACAGATGTCAACAGTTATATCCCGTCAGAAAGCTGCCATCTACCACTTTGGAAGGAGAATGTCCCCTACTCTCAATTCCTGAGAATAAAGAAGAATTGTAGCTCTGATGGTGCATACTGGAGCCAATCCGACATCCTAAAAAAACAGTTCATTGACAAAGGATACAAAGATGGGGATATACTACGAGATCAGAAAAGGGCTTTTCAGCTATCAAGAGAAACTCTTCTAGAAGAAAAGGCACAAGCCCCCCATAATATACATCAACAGAGGTCCTTCATTACCAACTACAACCAAGAAAGCCAGAAGATCAAAAAATGTTTACAGAAACATTGGCACCTACTTCTCAAAGACCCGGTACTGGGCCCCCATCTCCCGCAGAAACCTACAGTCACCTATAGAAGAGCTTCAAACCTGAAGAACATGTTAGCCCCTAGTAGGTTAAAACCAATAGAGAGACCTAAACGGGAAGAAGGTTTTCTCCAAAAACGGAATGGGATCACTCCATGTAACAGGTGCATCTGTTGCAAGTTCATTGAAAAAGATAAGAAGTACACCTCGATCTCCAAGGTCGGAGAGGCGATCACATGTGAGTCCAATTATGTCATTTACCTGATTAGATGTGGCTGTAGTAAACTGTATGTTGGAAAAACGAAGAGAAGCATCAAAATTAGGATACAAGAACACCTCAGGAATATCAAGAATAGGGTGCAGAACCACAGCCTTCCCCGCCATTTCCAAACAGAGCATGATTCCAAGATAGATAGCCTGAAATTTATGGTTCTGGAACATGTCAAATCAGATGATAGAGGAGGAGACAGAGATCTTTTTTTGTCCAGAAGAGAGTCATACTGGATTTTCCACTTGGACACTCTGAGCCCTAAGGGCTTAAACGAGAATATAGATATAGTCTCGTTTCTCTAGAGAAAAACACCTCCAGCATGAGTTAGGGAAGATCGAATAGGGATCCTCTGTACATTTCCCTCTTTACTGGGCTGGCGACCCTAAAGCTAATATTATAAGCTGGTTTAGATTATGTATACAAACATGGACCTGTAATAACAACTGCAAAATTTGGGACCGAGACATATAGTAATTGACTTTAAAGAGGTTATACTAGGGTTCAGACTTTCACAGTTTTACCCCTAAAGTTCCAGAGTTTAAACTACTAGTGTGTTAATTTGCCAGAATAGGTCAAGTATTACTATTTTCAGGAACCTATACACCTACTCCTGTCAGGGAGATCAATACACCAACCCCTCACCTATAACAATAGATCACTACCACATGAGTTAAGTCAAAAAAAAAAAAAAAAAAAAAATGTCAGGGAGATCAATACACCAACCCCTCACCTATAACAATAGATCACTACCACATGAGTTAAGTCAAAAAAAAAAAAAAAATATATAGGGTCACTCACTTAATAAGGTGATAAAATAATTTGAACAAAATTAATATTTAATAAAATTTATTTAGACACTTACACAGAAAATTAATATGCAATCGGCCACTTAATTTCCTAAATCACAGCAACTTTATACTAATTTAAATGGTTATTCAGTTCCCTCATAAAGGAATCTCTCTATGCATGACATGTGATCATGACATGGGAGACCTATAGGTTTGTAATAGCCACACTATCGTTTAAAATTCTGTTTGGGGGTTTCCACCTATATATAGTGTGTAATCACGTAACTAGGAACCTTTAAAAAGGTTCCTAGCGGTTCGATGGAAGCTAGTTGTGACCAGAAATGCCGTACATCGGCACTTCCGGTCATATGGAACGCACTTCCGGTTGCGGTGGAACGCAATCCGGAAGTGCCATTCACAAGACGGCGATAACAACGCCGCAATTGCGGAGACAAAGGGGGGGGCGATCCATCAAGCGTAAATGGATCCCCTATCCCCCCACTGCACCACCAATGTAAATAAACATTTTACTGGCACATTAAAGGTCATATAGGACCAAAATAAAACGTCTTTGATAGCCGCATATAGGGACTTCCGGGTATATGGAACGCACTTCCGGTTGCGGTGGAACGCAATCCGGAAGTGCTGCTCGTTATAGACGCCGATAAACGCAGCTTTTTTGGGGATATGGGGGGAGAGATCCATCAAGTGGAGTTGGATCCCCTATCCCCCCACTGCATCACCAATGTTAATAAACATCGATGTAACTAATCAGAGGACATTTACGACCATAATAAACGGCCGTGACAGCCGCTAAGCAAGCTGGGTAGTCCAGCCCATAACATTAATTCTACATAGTAAAACCTCCAATACTTATGTATACCATTAAATATCATGTAGTTACTGGATTAGTAATTCAATTGGATAGGAACAGCCATAATTTGTAAACTAATACAATAGTTTTCATTAACCCTAACAGGAAGTGATGTCACGATTAGTCACTATATATACCTGGGCCAGGAGATAGGGCATTTCATTCCCACTGAACCTTCACACTGGTACACATCTCCAAAAGGGTAAGCCATCCATTCCCAGTTTATTGTGTGCTAAATTTTGCATCTGTTAAACCATGCTTTGTAGAAACTGTGACTTCAATGGAATATGTTTATATAAAAAAAAAAAAAAAAAAAAAAAAAAAAAATGTACACATGAAATTATTTAAGAATGTATTTATATTCTTTCACCAGACAGTGACAACCCTGTTTCCGATCAGTTTCTGACTATACATTGGTCACACCTTATTCTCGAATATACCTTGGTATGTATGCTAGATCTTTTTTGCTTCTTCTATTTTTCCTTGTCATAGTGGAACTAATTGTATGGGAAACATTCCTCAAGGAGGCTACCCGTGGGGGTTAATCAAGATAGATTAAGAGTAATCTGAATACCATGCCTGTTAATCTACATGACAACAAATTAAAACACCCATCAAGTCTACTATGGACTAACTTTTAGAAAATCCTATGATATGTGACACCTGTTGATTCAGAGCGTCTCATTTCCCATAGATCCAGGACGGTTCCTGAATAAGTGTGTCTACCCTACAAGGCCAATGGGCACAGTTTGAATACATCCATTAAGCGTATATTAGAAAAAGGATCCCATATCTGTAGGTATTTGTCCTTAGAGACCTATGCAAACTAATTTTTCATGTCCTTATACCTTAAAAAATATTTTTTTTAATCATTATAAAGCAGAACCTTCTCCTAAAAAGTGAACGGAGTCTGGGAGGGTACAGCAGGGTAAACACCCTATAACCCCGAAATCCCAAGGTAAAAAACTTCATTTTAATAGTGAATCCTGTCTTGAATTAAAAAGTACAAGAGTATACTTATACATTTATATTTTTGTGCATATGCCCACAGTCTCACAATTACCTGCACATGTATGATCTGAGTGTGCGGAGCTAATTATCGGGAGACTTAACCCGCAATTAAGAAAGAGAACGCTCTTGTGGAACAATAGATGTTATAAGATAACAACTCTCCAAGGTAATTGACAACTCAGTAGAAATGTTCTTCCTCCCTTAAAATCTTTTACCCATAGTATATGCCTTATACCTGAATATTCTCTTTAAATGGAAATATCTTTTTTTAGGTACCTGTTCAAATTCTTAAAGTCCTATTACACATAAACCCAGTCGGAGACGTCCATAGTAAAAACACTGTGGAATTTATTCTTATACTTATCGGTATGTCAAAGCCATAAATATATTCCTAATCTTTCTTCAAGTCATCACCATACTTCTTGGAAACCATTATTTTTCTTGTTTTCCTCGTCCTTCTCTTCATTCATCTTTTCTTCCTATCACCTGCCTTTTTCTCATCCATCATCACAATTTTTTGTCAAATAATAATTGTCACATGCTGATAATATTAGCCTACAACACTGTAAAAATGATTTTAAGTAAAGTCCGTCTTTGTAAATTATTATTATTTTAAAAATTGTTATTGTAATTGTATGATATTTAAATGATTATGCAAGCTGCAAAATTAAGAATCTGTATATGTTTATGTTCATAGCGAACCCCTGATGAAGTCCCGTGTTGGGACGAAACGCGTTGGGATCGTCTATTGTACTGATACGAACTGTACCACTGAACTTTTTATGATCTGATCTAACCACCAGTATAGTGTGGACCCAGAGACATTTTAATAAATTTATATACAAATTTTGGACTTTACTTTTATGTGTTTGGAATTCCAACTTAAGGCTTCATAGATCTAATTATTGAAGATCTCACCAAAGGGCGCCAACCCACAACTGCTACTCATATATATATATATATATATATATATAGTGGCCTTGGCATTCAAGACCTTACCTCATACACAGTTGAATGTGAGACGACAACAGCGTCTACAAGTTATTGCCTAAAGATCCCACAGACGCCTACAAAAAGGAGCTGGACAGTGTACTTACGAGAGCATATTGACAAGGACATATCACAGAGAAATTAAAACATTTTCTAACACAAAATAATCCTACAGTACCGATCTTTTTCACTTTGCCCAAAATACACAAAAACCCCACTCTGCCTCCTGGACGTCCAATCATCTCAGCACAAAACTCTATTTTCCAACATATTTCCCAATTTAGTATCCTACAACCCATCATCCGAGACCAGCCCTCATACATTATGGATACCACAGACTTTCTTAACACTTTGAAACAATTCTCAACGGTACCACCCAATACTTTGTTATGCGTTATGGATGTTAACAGTCTATATACTTGTATCCCCCATGATGACGGGTTGAATGTGATTAGAACTTTCTTGGCTGACAACAAGATGGATTCTCTGGACCAGGAAGGTTTTTTGGAATTGTTGGGACTGACGCTCAAGAAAAATTATTTCCTGTTTAATGGAAAATTTAACGAGCAGCCATCTGGCTGCTCAATGGGAAGCAATGTGTCCCCGTCCTTTGCGAACATTCATATGTTCAAGGAAGAGAAATCCATGTTCTTTGAGAATGATGAAACCAAGGACAAAATCATCATGCTAATACGTTACATTGATGATCTATTTGTATTGTGGAATGGCAGCGAAGCAGAGTTTATGATTGCTATCGGAATTCGGAATTGCTATAAGGAATTCGGACATTAAATTTACATATCAAACATCGTATCAATCAATCAGCTATTTGGACGTACTGATAAACATCGAAGATGGGGTAATTAGCACGGGGTTATATACCAAACCCACCGATAAAAATAATGTATTAAGGGTAAATAGCTTCCATTCAGTGCCAAAGTCTCAGATGCTGAGAGCAGCAAGAATTGTGAGCAAAAAAACGAGCTGCCCGCGGTCCTGGATGTGATGACAGAAAAATTATTGGACGGGGGATATAAACGTGATCTATTACAGAAACAGAGAGAAGAGGTCCTCCACATCTCAAGAGACACGCTATTGAGCAAGAACAACATCCAGGAGAAACAACTGAAAACAGTTATAATACATCCAGCTATGTTCTCCCAAGGGCGTCCAGAGCCTTATGGCCCATAGTGAAGACCGATGATGGACTCCCGGCACTGAAGAACAAACGCCCATTAATCTGCCACACATGTGGCAGAAACATACAGGACCAAATTGTACACAATGACATCACTGGCTTCACCTCTCTTTGGAGACAGAGGCCAAGAACTTCTTGAGACGACCAAATGGGTGTTACAAGTGCATTCAATGCACAACGTGCCAACATATGCTCACGGGCAACACATTTGTACATCCCAGTAGTGGTAAAGTATTTCCAATCAATCATGTGGTTACATGTACTACCACACATGTCATTTATGTAATACAATGTCCATGTAAGCTCTTGTATGTGGGCAAAACCATTAGATTATTACGCACCAGGATGGCGCTAAACAGGTCAGCCATCAGCAAAGCCCTAGGGGGTACAGAAAATGAACAGCCAGTGGCAAAACATTTTGCCCTAAAGAAACACAAATTATCTGATCAGAAACATACCATAATTGACCACATTCCAGAGACCCTGAGAAGAGGCGACAGGGATGGAAAACTAGTAAGAAGAGAATCTATGTGGATACACAGACTGAATAGCATCAAGCCGCATGGACTTAATGACAAACTGTCGTTAGGAATCTTCCTGTGATCCTTAATAGGATCAATCAGTGTACATTTCTTTTCCTCTCTGCTCATTCTTACTTTTGACCTAGCCTCTACAAAGACTGTAACCGTCCTATACCATGTGGTACCCGCATTAACTTGTGTACTTTTGTTTCTTCTCCGCTTAATTCTTTCAATCCCTTTAAACTTTCATCTAAGATAGGATTACCACCATTAAGGTCTTATAAAGGAATGACCTAATACTGTGTGCTTTTTCTTCCTCTCCACTAATTCTGATTGTCCCTTTTATTGTTTCTCTTGTGTATTGATGATTTGTGTGGTTACAATGACCATACTAAAATAGAAATTCCTGTACTTAGAAATTCTGCACAAACATATTGGGTGAAATGTAATAGGATGAGATATTCAGAAAGTGAGAGATTTGGTAAGAAATCTCCAGTTTTTTTAAAGCAGCAATCATCTACACTGCAAAACCAGTGTAATTTTGCAGTGTAAATGATTGCCGCTTTAAAAAAACTGGAGATTTCTTACCAAATCTCTCACTTTCTGAATCTCTCATCCTATTACATTTCACCCAGAGTCTCAGTCGACACACACTTAGTGGTGATTCGGCACTGACAGACAGGGTAATCACTTAACTACTGTATCTTTTACTGTGACCCATAGTTTGCTGACTTTCAGGCCATACAGGTAGCATGGAGCTTTATACAATTAAAATAGTGATAATACACACTAATACAGCGATAACACACATGCCGACATTTCAATACGCTGTTTCTACTGGCATCCCGCTGCGATCATTTGGGGTGGCTGCACTACTTTTTTGACAACCACCGACCGATTAAAACACTGGGCACAGAACCAACAGCTGAACCTTACCCTGGAACACCTACACACCATTGTTACCATCGAAAGTTTTATCACTTTTATGAACAAAATTGCGCTTAAAATATTTTATGGATATACGCATCTTAATATGAGGGGCGACTAATCCCCGAAACTTTGTTTTTTTTGCCTGTGTGCTTAATACAAAGATTTTTTTTGAAGAAATCCCGTCTGAGTGCCGCTATTTGTTCTCAATCTACAGTACCTTATTTTATCTGGAAGGCACCGGGGTATTGCCACAACAAGGGAATGCCGGTCCGACTAACTAATATATATATTATTCTACAATTACATATCATTTGTGGGTTGTTATATTATTACAAGCAGTCATTTATTGTCTGAATAAACCAATGTAAAAGAGAGGGGGGAGATGGGGTGAAAGTAGAAAGGAGGGGATGTGTTGTCTTTTCTACTCACTGAAAACAACATTATAATGTTTTTGTTTCAGGAGCGGTAATGAGATTCTATGAGATTACTCATGTATAATGACAGCCTCTGGCATCTATGTTCAGTGATTTGCTAATCAGCATCAGATTGCAGAGCTAGTAATAAAACAAGTAATAGGAAAGCAAATATTATTTACATACTAGAATAGCAGATTCTCCATCTGGCAGATTACCCAGATGTTATCAGAACTCAACATTAATTAAAATAATGTTCAAATATTAGTATCATTGTTTGTAGAAATAAACTGTAGAAATTAAAACAGGAGGTGATGCAAAAGGATATTTAATTATGATCGTCTATTCAATTTGGCAACAGTGGAAATATTTATTAAAATTTATAATTTGTGTAACTTTTATTTCAGAATGGTTTAACACTGAACAGAAGAAAGACAAAGAATAAAATCAAGACTGAGTGAAATGACAACTATGCATAAAAAAAGTTGCTAGCTATATTTGGTTAATAAAATAGGTATGTACTTTGTAATATGATGACACTATTATTCTTATAATTATTATGGTTTATTCAGACACTGGACAGTCGGAACATTGAACATCGACTGTCGAGTTACAGAACCGGATCCTGTCAGAACAGGATGAAAATGGCCATGAATCGGACAGCCGGGGACGTCTTGACAATCAAATTCGGGATTGAATACCCCCCCATGGTCTTCTAATATATGTCCTCCCACAAAGATTCCACACCCATAAAGTGATAAAGAGGAGACAGGCTTCTCACTCAAGGATATCCTGCACCCCAATAGTGTAGGCAAATGGTGATTATGGTTTGCATACACAGGATGAACGATACCTTTACAAGTTTGAACACACTTCATCCTGTGTAGGCAACACATACAGTAATCTCAATTTGTCTACACTCTTGGGGTGCAGGGTACCCTTGAGAGAGATGCATGTATCTTTTCTCTCTATCACTTTAAGGATATATATTAGAAGATCATTTCTAAACATAATTTCCAACCATTACTGACTGCGTGCTTTGTTTGTATTTATGTCCTTTGGTCAGCGGTGGCTCCTACCTCTGCAGAGGAGGGGGGCTTCCTCAATGCAGGCCCCCTCCATCCGCTGTCTCGTGCTCCTGGCCCCCCGCCGCTGCCGCTCCCAACCACTGGTCTTGGTCCCTGGCACATGCGCAGTAGATTTTTCGGTACAGCACATGCACTGTGGGCTTTTGCAACAGCCCACAAGAGGCATATTCAGGGTCCCAGGCCCTGTCCATGCGCAGAACCCGTTTTTTTATAGGCTGCTGCTCAGCAGCCCATATAGAGGCATCCTGGAGGTAGGAAACATTTCCCAATGGGACTGCCTTGGGAGACTGGCAGGTCAGACTTCCAATAGGAAGTCACTGCCAGTCACAGTGAAGTCAAAGCAGTCTCACAGACTGCATCTGGCTTCACTTAGACAGAGAACAGTGGCGGATTTTACCTGAAGGGGCTGAACTCCTGGAGCCCATATGTAAAAACCGCCACTGCCTTTGGTCATCCTGATTGAGGAGGATAAATGAGGAGTTGAACACACCACAAAGATTTGTTATATATGAGTATGAGAGGTGGTTGATTTTTGCACATCTATGACTAGAATATTGTTTGTATATTCCTAGCTATCCAAGATGTTTGTAACAATCTCTCTGCCAAGTTCCTAAAAAAAACGGTGTGCAACTGATGCTGTTTTGAAGGCAAAATAAAAGTCACACCAGATATTAATTTGGTTTATATTTCTCTTCTGTCCATTAACTTCGCATTTTGCAAATTGCTAAAAATAAACTATCAACCCTTCTATTTTCAAACGCATTCTTACTTTCAGGGCTCCTTTTTCTTCTTTACACTGAAGATAGTTCTTAGTGACATTGGCTTTATGTTTGTGGTCATTGTCCCACTGCAGAAAAAAATTGCCGCCAATCAGATGACAGTTGTATGGCTTTTTTACCTCAAATCTTCCATGAAGACCACTTCTGACCAAACTACTCTGAGAAGTAGATGGGTGTACCTGGGTCCCACTGGTTTCTGACAGTTTTGAGCTGATGGCACTGCTGGACATCTTCTGATTTCAAAGAAGGAGAAGTAAGTGTGATATGTCACACTTTGATGCACTAAGTTTCCTTGTCTGACCATGGAGTCCATGGACCTTAACATTGCCCATTTCTTTGTGCTCCTTCAAAATAGCTTGAACAACACATCTTGAATCCAGAGATCTTTGCCTGGGAGAGACCTTGCTGATGCAGTATAACTACCTTGTGTCTTTTTGCTATGCTCAGTCTTGAATTGATGTATGGCATAGGACATGAACATACACATACACCATTTACCTCATCTTTGTAGCATAGTTTGGGTATTACTCGCCCAGTTTTAAGCCACCTACACAGCTGTCTCAGTTAATGACTGTTTCAACCTATATATAAAAATGATGATATTTATCTCCCAACCATTATCCTACAAAATCCCTAATTTTGTGCAAGTGTACCTTAGAAGAATTGATGTTGTTTTGAAGGTAAAAGGTGGTCACATCAAATATTGATTTGATTTAGATTTATCTTCTGGTCATTCACTTTGCATTTTGTTAATTGATAAAAAGAAACTATTGACACATCTATTTTGAAAGCATTCTCATTTTACCACACCTACCTAAAATCTTTCCTACAATACAAAAAGGCTGAAGAGCTAAACTAATTGGACTAGAACTTGCTATTTATATTGAATTCCAAAGAAAACTTACATTTATTGGAAAACAAATATAGAGATTGTAGTATTATAAAGGGAATAATGATAAACGATCATTTTTTTTCTTGGTCAATCTCAGTCTGATTAAAATAATTAACAACTCCCCCCCCCCCCCCCCCCTCCCATAAATACTTTTGAGGGGGGGGGGGGGATAGATACTTTCTGTCCCAGTGTTGATTGATCAACATTCAAACATTCAAAACATGGAGGAATACTACTGCAATCGATAAAAAGGAATTATGCAAGCAAAGTGTAGAAACCTTACCTGATATAGCAAAGCCACTGAATCCTACCGCAAGGACAAGGAAGGAAATCGCAATGCCCTTTGTATGAGAATAGCCAACCACAAGTAGCAGTGTTGCCTCCATTCCAAACCCTGCACATACACAATCACAGCGAGACATTTACTATAAAGTGGTTACTTGACTCACACCTTTCAGCAATCAATTCAGCAGTGTTATCATTACTGTGGATGTTAGAAACAAGAAATTGGTATACAGCATTATGGGGCAGATGTATTAAGCATTAACAAGAGATAAATGCAAGGGTAATAGAGCCAGATGTATCAAGCTTCAAAAGTGAAAAAATGTTTAGTGATAAACAGACAGCCAATCAGCTCCTACCTGTCATGTTACAGGCTGGGTTTGAAAAATAACAGGGAGGAGCTGATTGACTGGCTGTTTATCACTCTCAATTTTATCACTTTTGAAGCTTGATACATCTGGCCCATAAGGAGAGATAAATGCCCAGCCAATCACCTGCTAACTGCAATTTTACAGCCTGTGTTTGAAAAAAGTAAGAAGGTGATTGGCTGGACACCTATCACCCTTGCATTTATCTCTTGTTAAGGCTTAATACATCTGCCCTATTGTTTCTAATGTCACTTAAGCTCAACAGGCCATGTATGACCTAATGGGGGGTTGCCGAAATCCTTGCTTCAGCTCATGCTCAGTGATGGGGGGGTCCAAGCAATGTTAAAGCGGGGTTTCAGCCAGAGCTCCTCTTGGTGACAAAACTCGATGAAGCACTCAGACAGCTATACTGTATATGCAACAAAGGTGAGTGCAGCAGTAAGTGGCATGGCTGTGCAATAGCAGGCGTGGCCTCCCGGTCCTAGCACTCATTTTTCATCACTCCAGGTGTCTGGGAGGTGCGGGCTAATCCCAGTGAGTGCTGTGGCGGTATTCGATCATTAGGTTCACACCATTGGGTCCACCACTGAAGGTCGACACATGAAAAAGGACTACACGGCTAATATCGACAGGGTCAAAAGGTCGACACAAGCATTAGGGGAAGGTCGACAGTCAAAAGGTCAATGTGATTTTTTTCCCCCATTTTTTGAGACGACATGTGTCGTCAGGCGATATTTCATGCCCTCCCATTCACTAGGGCGTGGAAGGAGAATAAAATAGTGTGCCAAACGTAGCGAGGCACCGTACCCGAAGCATGGGACAAAAAAGGAGGTGATTGGCTGGATGTTTATCTCTCCTGATCCCCCTTGCATTTATCTCTTGTTAAGGCTTACTACATCTGCCCCAATGTCACAGTGCAACAACCTGCTCCTGAGCTGGCACTCTGGTATCACCCCTCAGCAGGTGACACGTATGTGGCTCTCACCCCCCTTATGCTGTAAGTAAGGGATATTATACCAGCTGAGAGCTCATAAATACAGTCACATGGGCATAGACTTATCGCAATATTCTTAGTACCTCCACAGTTCATGATTTTTCTTACGGTTGTGGTGCTCAATATCTGCCTGCTCCTTAAGAAATCAGCCAGCTGCCCTCCGATGGGTACAATGATTGTCATTACCATGTGTGGGACTGCAGAAAGTAGGCCAACCTAAGTAGAAATATATATTGTTATTACTACAACGATCATGATGATAATGTGATATTTCTGTGAATGACACTGTTCACACACATAACGACTGTACACACGAGCCAATGCATTAGTGCATCTGGCTCTTTATGCAGATTGTCTTTGTCCTTTTAAGTATTGGAAATGAACATGTATCATAGATTTAGAGAATTGTACCTTGCTTATTGGAAATCCAAAGACTTCTTCAAAGTAAGCGGGTTGGCTAATCAGTAATAGATAAAACGTCCAGCTTCTGCAGAAGTTTGCCACTATGATTGCATACACAGGCATGGAGGTGAAGAATTTTTTCCAAGGGGTGTTAAATTTCTAGAAATGTAAAGAGAAATATTTCTAGTTGTGTGAATAGTTTATTGGTAATAGGCCCTTTTACTAGAACTCAACACCCGAGCAGAGTTTAATGCGTGCAGCCATTAAAAGTGCAGTGTCCTGATGACATTTATTTTGCTATTTTGGTACTTGTTTCCTAGCACGGCACCCAGATTTTCTACGTAAGGCACCGTAAGGAAATTTTTTTTAATATGTCTAACGCACCCCCCCCCCCCCCCCCCACTATCCACGCCACCCTGAAGCGTGGCGAGCGCAGCGAGCCCCGCGAGGGACAGCGGAACGTGTCCTCCGACTTTTTCATTACCCCACTATCCACGTCGGCGTGGAGTTGATCTTATATAGAGTAGTGAGCCACTGAGCCCGAAGCTTGGCGAGCCCCGCGAGGGGACGCGGATTTCTTTGCATGGATTCCGCGAGCCACGCTTCGGGCTCGGTGGCCCGCTGCACTCGCCACACTATATAAATTCAACTCCACGCCGGCGTGGATAGTGAGGTAATGAAAAAGTCGGAGGACAAGTTCCACTAAAGTCCACAACTTTCTTACCGCGGTTCTTGCAGAAGCCCACTCAACGTGTTAGACTCTGTGCCCCTGTTCTGGGTTACGTCAACCTCTTTCACTAGTTACAAGCATCCTTAACATTGATGCACAAGCAATTCAAAAACCCTGCAAAAATATAGCTTCCAAATTCCAATTTTGTCAGTACTCAAGACATTTAGCCAGGTCCACAAAAAAAACCCTAACGTAAAAATAACTACTTCTGATTGGCTACAAGTGTATGTAAGAGGTTCTACAAGTGTATATGATGAATATCTGATGTAAGAAAGAAGAAAGGCGCACACCTTGCAACTTGGGATTCGTATGCCTCTGGATACTATTTTCAATGCAACTCATTTAAGTGTACTTACACCCAGTGGACCGGATTCTGAGTTGGATGCAAAGTGCCAGCAAATGCAGACATCTGCCGCTGCTTCCTCATGTGTATGCATACTGTAACTCTGCTTTGTGATTTCCTGGCATCAGCTATAATTGGCACTTACACACACCCCATGCTAAGCACAGAAGATCTATCTGGAAAAGATGTCGCTTATGCATGCGTATTGTCTCAAACAAGCTGAATTTTTAGACACTGCCAGGAAATGGGTTCATTCTGTGCATCTGAAGTGTAGCTGCCCATTTCATAGATAGTGTAATCTTGCAATGCATGAAGTGAGCTGTCTGTTGTTGTATCCTCCATGAAGGTGCAAATGCAAGGTGCAGTGCATGCACAGTCTGCTGATAATTGCAATCTGCTTTTAGACTTGCACCCAACTCAGTATCAGGCCCATATTATAAAAAAAAAAAAAAAATTGACGAGAACTCTGAAGAGACCATTCTTATGGGAGCAGTTATTCATTATGAGTAAACCGCTTCGAAAACAACAGCTTATAAAGCCCCAGATACTTACACCAGCTGTAACTAAACTACAGCCTTCTCCTATACTTGTCTCAATGTATGATCTTTCTTCAGAACTAATAGTTGGGTGTGCGGCTGGGCTCTCGGTGGCATGCAGCAGCCAGAACACGTACCAGAGCATGCCAAACACTCCTGTATGGAGAAAGAATAGGTTTGTTTCAGTTTAACTAAAACTACATTATTGATCACTATAACATTGTAATGGTAAAATGTGTCCTTTATGCCCATACACAAGCAGATCTCCCTCAGCTACAGGGTCTAGCAATCAGTACTAGCACACTCTTTTGCGAAAATTGTACAGAATTGACATTCGACTTTCTGGCTGAAAAGTAGTATCTTATGGGCAGGGATGGAATGGGAACTATAAGTGGCCCTTAAGAAAGTGGCTTCAAGTGGGTGGCACCAAATCAATTGTAGGTAGAATGAACATCAAATTAGGCAGGATTAGTAGATCACTACACCTGTGTAGTAGCCATTGGCAGTCTAGTGTCCTCCAGACATTTAGGCTACGGTAACAAACCAAAAACCTCCACATAACACACTGAGACTGACCACAGACCCCCAAACCACAATCAAACAGACAAAAAACTCATTACTTTAATTCCTCAAAATATCACTAATCTTTCCAACCCATCACCAGTGAACAAAATCCCATGCAAAGCACTATCCCAGCGCAGATTGTAGTATTTTGCACTGCAGCTGTTCCGAGGGGAATTACCAAACCCCTGAAATTCAACAGAGACAAGCAAAAAGATAGAAACAGCGCTTGTGCAAAATAGTTATAGAATTTAATGTAAACAATTCATATACATAAAAAGATATACTCTTTAAAATTAATATAAGACAAAACAAAAAATAATAATAATAAAAATAAAACACATATAGTAAAACTTCAGGCAGTGATAAGCCGGTTTAGTAGGCATAAAAGCTGATAGCGTCTCTTTAAATGGCCATGATAGTTGTTAGCATGCATGCAATTAGTTTTCAGCAATAGCTTACTGGGTTAGTATATTAACTGGATTATTCCAAGCATTTAGTCCAACCTATGTGCACAAGGTTTTATACTTAAGTACATGGGTTCCGGCCTCCAGACCCCGATGGTGAACTCCGACCGCTGGTTCAGTCCTAATTAATACACGGTCATATCCGAGATTTCTCCACCAGTTCCAGGTAATAACTGCCAGAAGGTTTCCCCTGTAATCCTCTACGCGTTTCTCCGCCTCTTTTCCAGTAGTCAGCGGCTTCCTCAGGAGGTAGATGTTTTGTCTTATATTAATTTTAAAGAGTATATCTTTTTATGTATATGAATTGTTTACATTAAATTCTATAACTATTTTGCACAAGCGCTGTTTCTATCTTTTTGCTTCCATCACCAGTGAAGCCCAGAAACACCAGAGAAGGTGTTGCACCCCCCAGATATCACGCTCTCTTGTCACAATGAATATTGAGGGGCGCCCACCTTAAATGAGAATTTGCAGCATCGGTACGGGCAAAGGTTGTTTGTGTGGGAGATAGGAGGAGGAGGAGGACACTACTCTGGGCAGGGCCACAAAGTCACTGGTTGAGAGGTGGCCTCACAGGTGCTTCATCCTATCAGGAAGTCTGTGGCCTATCTGGCTCTGCCTATGGGTTTTCACAGTCATTTTGGGCTCATGCAATTTGGTCTAAAACAAATTGGTCATCACAATTACTGCTTTCCTAATCATACATGACACTGCTGGATGGTGGTGCACTTGGGCAGGCTTTATGTAACTCATAATAAAACATAATCAGATTTCATGGAGATCCCATTATTAATCCTTTGATTACTTTCAAGGTACTTTCTCCATCATCTCATGTCAAACCTCCTTCTTCGTCTCCCTATAGTAAATTAGACCAGAAGGCAATATATTGCACTATTTAATTCATTCCTCTGTGCAGGTACATGTAGCCTGAGTTAATTGTATTTCAGGGCCACAAGACATTAGAAGCAGCTTGTGGCAGTGATAAACACCCCTACTACTGCCAAACGGCTTCCTGGCGGCTGGACCACATAGGATACATTGCATCCTATGTGGCCATTTATTGGCCCGATGGGTCGAAATAGTGTGAAATAGGGCCATATCGTATAAGTGCATGGACATCTATACAAGGATGACTAATGAAGCAAGAAAGTATGAATGTATAGATTTGAATATAGGTACTGCACAGAAACTCAGTCACTGGGGAGTAACTCACAAAGTATTTTCCTAGAAACATTTATAGTAAACAACCTCTTTTTTTCCCTTTCAGAGCTTTAAGCATTGGACCGTGGACCAGGGCCGGCGCTACACACTCAGCGGCTCCTGCGGTGCAGGGAGGCGCCGGACTAAGGAGGAGCTCAAGCCTCTCCCTGCACTATCACTCTGCTTTTGCCGGGACACGGTGCCTCCTGTACTGTGCCTGTCATACAGACAGCGGTGCTGGAAGCACAACAACAATGCAGAGCTGACTACCGCATCTGCTATCGCTTACTTGGGTCTTCCCCACCGCGAGTGTCCCAGTTACCAGTATTTTCAGCAATAGCCTGGACAACACTGGGGCAGCTGCAATGTTGCTGTGCTTTGCGCTGCCTGTGTGACATGCGTGTGACACGCCTGGAGCTGCAGCTACAGCATGGACAGCCCTGCTTTCTCTTCACTGCCTGGGGTAGGTGTACTGGGCTGGGTGCCACCAACCCCAAAACTGCGAGGAAAGGGGGGAGGGGAAGGTTGTCTGGTAATAAACACTTGCTGAGTGCTTTCACCCTAGACCACCAGGGAAAGCAGAGTTATGATAGATAACCTGCTTATTTTAAAAGCAATTAAATATGATTATCTAAAACCACACAAATTAAATGTAAGACATCATTATATTTATTACCAATTATAATACTCAGCACAAAAGAATTGAACAATCTGTTAAAAAGCACTGGCACTTATTAAGAAAGGATCCTATAATAGGCCAAGAATTACCAGAAAGACCAAGTTTTATCTACCGCAAGGCCCCCAATTTGGGGAACAAGCTTACACAAAGCATGCACCCCAATAATAACCCCAGAAGAGGAATTAGAACAAGAGGTTTTCACAGATGTGGTTGCTGTAAAGCCTGTATTAACATCAAAGGGGATAAGAAGGTAGAAAATGTCTCTATTAATGGTGTGGACCATAAAATCCATGAGTTCATCACGTGCAACGTAAAAAATGTTATTTATGCCATTGGATGCACATGCAACATGTATTACATTGGAAGGACATCCCGCCCCCTAAAAACTCGCTTGGCAGAACATATAAGAAATATTGAGAAGGGAGTGGAAACTCATTCACTACCTCTCCATTTTAAATTGCACCATGCGAGTTCTATCAAACACATAAAATCTTTTGTGGGATTAAAATTCATAGAGGGAAATAACCGCAGACGGGACTTCAGCACTCAGTTAGCGAAGACTGAGATGCAGATGATTTATAATTTTAATACATTAAAACCAAATGGCATAAATACTGATTTCGAACTCAAATGGTTTTTATGAAATTTTATACTGAGTTTTATACTGTATTTATTAACCGTATTTTATCATATTATCGATGGTCATTATGTCTTTTATCGGTACTTGTTTCCTAGCAGGGCGCCCAGATTTTCTACGTACGGCACCGTAGTGAAATCGGATCGCATCGCATCGTATGCCCTTAATGGCATCCAATCAGATGAGATCCAATTTATTATCTTATCCTATCTTTTTAATGGGCTAAGTCAGAGAATACATTAAAAAGATAGAAATCGGATCGCATCGCATCGTATGCCCTTAATGGCATCCAATCAGATGAGATCCAATTTATTATCTTATCCTATCTTTTTAATGGGCTGTCAGAGAATACATTAAAAAGATAGGATAAGATAAAAAAATCGTATGACATACAATGAGATGGGATCCAATTTTTTTATCTTATCCTATCTTTTTAATGGTGAAAGCGCCTAAATACATGTGAAAGATAGGATGCCCCCCACTATCCACGCCACCCCGTAGCGTGGCGAGCACGGTTGACGCCACCCCGCCATCAACGTGAACCCGAAGCGTGGCGAGCGCAGCGAGCCCGCGAGGGGCGGCGGTACGCGTCCTCCGACCTTTTCATGCCCTACTATCCACTAGGGCGTGGAGTGAGAATAGAATAGTGTGGCGAGCGCAGCGAGCCACCGAGCCCGAAGCGTGGCGAGCGCAGCGAGCCCCGCGAGGGGATGCGGATACCTTCACAGTTATACGCGTCCCCTCGCGGGCTTCCCAGGTGTCCATGGCGACGCGGACACCTGGGAAGCCCGCGAAGGGACGCGTTTACCTGTGAAGGTATCCGCGTCCCCTCGCGGGGCTCGCTGCGCTCGCCACGCTTCGGGCACGGTGGCTCGCTACGCTCGCCACACTATTCTATTCTCACTCCACGCCCTAGTGGATAGTAGGGCATGAAAAGGTCGGAGGACGCGTACCGCCGCCCCTCGCGGGCTCGCTGCGCTCGCCACGCTTCGGGTTCACGTTGATGGCGGGGTGGCGTCAACCGTGCTCGCCACGCTACGGGGTGGTGTGGATAGTGGGGGGCATCCTATCTTTCACATGTATTTAGGCGCTTTCACCATTAAAAAGATAGGATAAGATAAAAAAAATTGGATCCCATCTCATTGTATGCCATACGATTTTTTTATCTTATCCTATCTTTTTAATGTATTCTCTGACTTAGCCCATTAAAAAGATAGGATAAGATAAAAAATTGGATCTCATCTGATTGGATGACATTAATGGCATACGATGCGATGCGATCCAATTTCCTTACCCTGAATAGCCCACTACGTAAATAGAGTAGTGGGCGCCCTGCTAGGAAACAAGTACCCTTTTATCTATTTATCTATCAGTGCAATATATTTGGACTCTTATATGTATGGACGATCACAGTATGGGCAAAACGGAACTTTGAGGGCAAAAACGAGAATTTGATCATTTCCTGATCATGTGACCCATATGTAGGTGAGATATATGTTGATACCGGAAGTCCGGGTGATGTGGGTACACCCGGAAGTTCCTACGATGTACACCTAGCCAGATGAAGATGTAAACGCGTCACCGGAAGTGACGCGCCCTGGGAGATGACGCGACGTTAAGTCCCAGTGAAAGGAACTACGAACGCGTCACCGGAAGTGACGCGACGCTGATATGGAGAGCGTCGAGGAGGGTGTGCGTTGCTCTGCATGTCTGTTTACCGTGATCGCGTCACCGGAAGTGACGCGGTATAAGGACTTCCTGTACACCCACAGTCAGCTTCAAGTACACCCGGAAGTGTACTAGCGTTTTCGCGGTACCATGTAGCTCACTGATTGGCACACAGTGGGCTTAAATAGTGGATACCTATGGACACACATATACACCTTGAAAAAGGATCCAGCAGGATCCGAAACGCGTCGGTGAGGACGTTGTGCAGTTGGACCAGGGAAGGAGACTTGCCTACTAACAGAGCTGTATGCTGTATTTGACCCCGGGATCCATATTCGCTTCATGCCTGTTTTGAACTGTTTCATATTCTGGCAGTTCAATACCATCTGGTAACGACCCTTCCATACCTTTGCACAGTGTCACTTTATTGTGTGCCTGTTTACAATTTTTGTGGAATTGATGTTTTTAATGTTATGCTTTTCTGTACTTTTTATCATGTCACCTGTGAATTAAATACATGTTATGCGATGATATTTCCCTATCTTTTTCATGTTTAAACGCCCTTTTCTTGCTGCAACTACGGAGAAATAGTCAGCAATATTACAAGAAGTGTCCCAAGGGAAATCGGAAAAAGGGAAGTAATTTCCTGGTCATTTATTTGAGCGCTGGTTGAAGGATTTATTCACCTTTCATATATCATTATATATATATATATATATCAATCCAGAAACACTGCGTGCACTCTCTCGGACTCCAAAAAGCAAGACTCAGACACAGTGTAGATAGTGCTGACGTTTAGGGATTTAATTCCCGTTTTCAAAGCAAAACAATGGTGTCTCGCACCATTGTTTTGCTTTGAAAACGGGAATTAAATCCCGAAACGTCAGCACTATCTACACTATGTCTGAGTCTTGCTTTTTGGAGTCCGAGAGAGTGCACGCAGTGTTTCTGGATTGCTGTATGCTGTATTTCTGTGAGCACCCCGGCTGATGTCCACTGGGAGATTACGGAGTGCCGGTCCCTGGAGAGTAGATAGATATATATATATATATATATATATATATATATATATATGTATATATATATATATATGTATATATATATATGTATATATATATATATATATATATATATGTATATATATATATATATATATATATATATATATATATATATATATATATATATATATAAAAAATTTTTAGCAGCATTGTATATGATAAAATAAGCTACATTAGTAGATATATGCACATATATATGCAAGATGATATAGATACAGTTAAAAACACCAAAACTATATTCTCACATCCCCATATACAGTATTGACCACATGTTATCTGTCTTATATCCAGATGTTGGTATTCAGATAAAAGGTGCAATTTCATAGGAGTCATTTAGTCCAAAGGGTGTCAGGGTATTCAATGAATATATCCAAAACATTTCTCGTTGGGAAAGTTTCTTATCTCTGTCGCCTCCCCTCTCCCCCAACGTAACCTGTTCTATAGCCTTAAACGATATATGATCAGGGTTAGACTTGTGTATGTTCAAAAAATGTCTAGGGACGGAGTGATTTTCCATTTTGTTTTTAATGGCCCTGACATGCTCCTGTATCCTTATTTTCAACGGTCTCTTAGTTTTACCTATGTATTTGTATCCACAAGTGCACTCCAGACAATAGATTACATAGGTAGTGAGGCAGTTCATTTTTTGTTTTATTTTGTGATGGACAGTTGAGTTATGATTGGCAACACTTTTACCATCTTTATGGGCGTATTTACAGATGCAGCATTGATTGCATCTAAAAAATCCAGTGGTGTTTAACCAAGAATTAGTGGGGTTGCTTGGTGCATGTTTTAATAAACTGGGTGCTAAGATCTCCTTAAGGTTTCTGGCCTTCTTAAAAATTATTTTGGGTTGTTGCGGCAGGGTATCTTTTAAAACGGGGTCTAGTTTGAGTATTGCCCAGTGTTTCTTCAATGTCTTTCTTAGTTTAGTTTCTCCCGAATTATATGTTGTTATGAAATTGGCGTGTTGGTTTTCTTCTTTTTCTTTATTTTTATATATGAGAAGTTCTTCCCTATTTTGCTCCTTAGCTCTGATACTTGCTTGTTCAATCAGGGGTGTGGGGTATCCTCTTTCTATAAATCTAGATGAATAAGTACCCAATTGTTGGTCAAAGTCCTCATTTTTATTGCAATTCCGCCTTAGCCTACAGAATTGGGAATATGGGATGTTGGTTTTCCAACTCTTTAAATGTCCACTTTGGTAATGCAGATAACTATTTTTATCAACTTCTTTGATGTAGTTTTTGGTGCTGATGTTCCCATTATCTGACATTAAAACTAAATCTAAGTATTCGATTTCTTTACTTTGGACATTATGTGTAAAAGATAAATTATATTCATTGGTACTAATATTGTCAAAAAACTTTTTAAAAGATACAATGTCCCCCTTCCATATTAGTAGAATGTCGTCAATATATCTTCTATACATGACTATATTGGCGGCCAGATCATTATTGTAGATATATTTCTTTTCCCAACTACCCATGTGCAAATTCGCAAAACTCGGGGCAAATACTGTCCCCATTGCGGTCCCACAGACCTGCAGATAAAACTCATTTAAGAATTTAAAATAGTTATGTTTAAGGATAAAATTCATCAATAAACAAATAAAATCTTTGTGTCCATCATTAAGATCTGGGTCGTTTAACAAGAATTCCTTGCATGAGTCTATTCCTCTCTGGTGTATAATCGACGTATAAAGAGATTGTACGTCGATCGTGACCCAGAGATAGTCATCCTGCCATGTAAAATGCTTCAAATGTTGTAGAACTGCTGTGGTGTCTTTAGTGAAAGAGTCTAGTTTTAAAACATATTTTTGTAAAAATATCTCCACGTACTCTGAAATGTGGGACGTTACAGAATCTATTCCTGCAACAATGGGGCGGCCTGGCGGTTTATCTAGCTTTTTATGGATTTTGGGGAGAAAGTAGAATATAGGAATAATGGGATTATTATTAATCATATATTGATATTCATCCTTGTTTATGAAGCCTTGTCTAAGACCATCTAAAAGAATAGTGCGAAGGTCTGATATAAATTCCTCTGTTGGATCATCTTTTAATTTTACATAGAAGTTCTTATCATTAAGGAGTCTATGGGCTTCATTTTCATAATCCTCTCTATTCATAATCACCAGGCCGCCCCCCTTGTCAGCAGGTTTCAAAACTATGGATGTATCATCCTTCAATTTTTTTAAAGCATTTTTCTCGAAGTTTGTTAAATTGTCTTTGGCGATGGTGTTTTGATCTCGGTCTAGGTCATTCTTGACCAGTTCATAGAATAAATCGATCTGGCTACTTCTAGATTCTAAAGGATAATATTTAGATTTATTCTTTAATCCTGATTTGTTCTCCCTTATTTCACTGCCTGCTTCCGCCCTGGCTTCAAAATTTTTTATCATGGCGGTATCTTTTCTTAAAAAATGTCTTTGGAGCGTGAGTTTACGTATAAACTTATTAAGGTCTATAAATAATTGAAATTTGTTTTGTTTTGCTGTAGGTGCGAACGAGAGTCCTTTGCTTAGGACAGATACTTCTGAGTCAGTTAACGATCTCTTTGATAGATTAAAAATACCATTTTCTTGTTGAGTGGTTAATGGCGGTTTCTTTTTCTCTGATTTTGGTCTCCCTGCTCTTCTTCCTCTTCTTCTCTTACAGTTCTTTTTAAGGGAGATGCTATATAGACATTTTCTTTTATTGTGTTCCGCTTGTACCTGTCTCTCCAGTGTGGGGTACCCGGCGATAAAAAATCGCTATCACTTTCAGAATTTAGGCGGTTAAGCGCCGTATACCTGTTCCTAACAGGAAGGTCTCTTTGTCTCGGAGTGACAACCTTTCTATAGTTTTGCCTCTGCGGTTTAAAGGGGACGGTTTCCCAGCCCTCCTCATATTGCTGCTGATTAGATTGGTCTATATAGTTGTTTTTATATATCCTAGTTTTAGTTGTATTTCTATTCCATTGTTTGATTTTGTTAGTTTGATAGTCCTGTTTGTCTCGGAGAAATTTTTTCTCCTTTCTTTGGATCACCTCTTTTTCTATCCTCTCCATCTTTTTTATTAAAACTGTTTCATTAATCTTAAAATCCTCATTATTTTTTAGAGGTTCTAGAGTCACTTCTCTTTCTTTTAGTTCTCCCTCTATTTTTATCAGATCTTTTTTCTTTTCTGAAATAATGAGCTGTATCAATTTCATTGAACAGTCATGCAAAATTTTATCCCAATTCGACACAAATTCTTCATTGGTCTGGCCGAAAGTTGGATTTTTTAAAACTCTAAGACCTCTAGGTATCCTGTTAACTTTAACATATTGTTCCAACCCGGCTATGTCCCACCATATTTTTGTTTCTTTGATAAGTTGTTTTTCTAGATCCCAGAACATATTGTCTAGGTCATTGTTTATAATGTTCGAGTTGGTAGTTAAATCATCATTAAAGATTTTTTGGCACATCTGGGATCTGGTACCGCCCAGATTGGACCTAAAAGAATTCATGATTTACACTTGAGTGAAGCTGCTGTGTGCCAAATGGAAAAGGTATGGTATGTGGTCTATGGTGCACAGTTAGCGCTTACACTCACTTAGTGTTGTACCAGTGTGTGGTGATATAATTAACAATAGTGCAGTATATACATACGTGACAATAACAATATTTCAATAATGTTATAACAAAAAACACTCCAGAAATTGTGCTGTGTCGGCAGAAGTCATCAATGTTGTCCTAATTTCCGTAGGACAGGAAAGTACATATACAAAGTGGTATGTCCTCTGCGCCTTCAGTGTTTTTTTAATAAATAAACAGTTAGTGCTGTAACGATCCTTAAAGAAATTTAATATTCTGCGTACCAGCAAGTAGCAAGAAATTTGCATGTAGCAATTTCTCTCTCTTGAAGGGGTTTCTCTCGTTCCTCTCTGTCCGTCTCAGAAATATGTTTCAAACATGAGGGAAGTGATACGGAGAGTAGGTTATCATTTACCCCGAGAGAGATAAATAAGGTGACTTTGTGGATCAGATATAAATATTATAAGTGCTTGTGCATAGAAAATTGGTGGGTGAACAACGCCACCTTGTGGTTAGATAAAATTGCACACAGTGGTCACCTTGTGAGCAAAAATGTAATTAGGAAGGAGTAAATATCATGAAACTCACACTGGGATTATATGTGACCAGGTGATGATTCCAGCAGGTATCCTCCAAAAGCCCTTAAAACCAAAAAATTCTCCCAATATGGGAAGAAATCATAGCGTGATATTGTTTTATATGTAAAAAATTATTTATTTATAACAATATAGATCATGAAAAACGTATATAATAAAAATATGTAGCATAAAAAACAGTGTGGATGGACCCGTACATTGACAATAATGTTCAATTGCTTATCTGGTTTGTGCTGCCAGCGGGGATGGAGAGGTGTTAGCCCAACCGGTTTCGTCCCTTTAGACCATAGAATGGGACTTCATCAGGGGTTAAAGATGAGGTGACCAGGACAGTAAGAGGTATAAATAGCCTCCAGCGTAAATCTTAAGTGGCTGGCGTCCGGAAGACTGCACTGCGCATGCGCGCGAGTCCCGCGTTGCTATGGCAACAATCGGGACTTCATTGCCGGGGAATAGATGGATGTGCGCATGCGCGAGGCACATCGCGATATCGCGAGTATGCTGTATATACAGCTGCTCCATTTTTGTTGTGGTTTCCCTGTCTAGGGACACCGTGCGCTTGCGCGGTGATTGTGTAGTATCGCGAGGAGGCTGTCTTAGCCATCCTCCATAGTTACAATGAAGTTTTCAGCAGCGTTATCTACAGCACTGGTGGTGAATTTAGGAGATAACTGCGCATGCGTTGGGACATTGGATTACTGAAGCTATAAGCTCAGTATATTACATAGAGTTCAAAATAGTATTTAGATCGTTATATAAACACCAGTGTTATTACATATATATAGAAACATCATGCACAAGAAATATTACGCATGCAAAAGGATATGTATAGGAATATCATGCATTTATGTCACTATATATATATATATATATATATATATATTGCCTGACCCTAACCTCCTCCTTGCCCCAGTACTGAGTACTGCCAAAACTGCTGTCTACCTTTACCATATAAGCATTTAATGGTAACTCCGTGGCAACAAGCATGAAACCCCTAGTAAGGAGCATAAAACCCCTGTATTTGAGCAAGAAACCTCTGGCAACGAGCATGTAACTCCTGGCAATAAGCATGTAGGTAAGTGCCACTTATGTGGCATAATATATAACCGACATTACGGTGTGTGGTACAATATGTATTAAGCATTATAGCGTGTGTTATAATATGTAATAGACATTATGGTTGTGGCATAATGTGTAATAGGCATTACAGTGGGTTATAACATGTAATAGGAATTATGGTGTGTGACAATGTGTTATGGGCACTACATGTGTGGAAATCATGCGTAATAGGATTTACGGTGTAAATTCTTGGTGTCTGTATGTGTGTGTGGGGGGGGGGGGTGGTACTAATTCGTTTTCTAACACAGGGCACCAAAATGTCTACATATCTACATATGGTAATGCTGCTACTAAGTCCATTGTGTGTTTTTTCATTGAGCACCTTCAGCAGGCATTGAGGGCGCAAATTTTTAGTTTGCAGAGGGGCGCCGAACACCCTAGCACCTGCCCTGCCATGGACTATACATGTTATCATGACACAGCAATAAGTTGGCAGCCAATGCGCATTCATTTTTAATAAGTGAAATAATTAGCATACTGAGAAAACCTTACCGTAAATGTAAAATACAGAGGACCAACCAATGTATTGTACAAGGATCCCTGCTAGTGGCATGGCAACAACTGCGCCGGCATATGACCCTAAATGCAAAGAAAACAGACAGTCACAGATCTGGGACATAGAAGTCCATTCTGTTAGAAAAGTATTATCTTTTATTATTCTTGTCTTTCTGACTCTCTGAAATCCGTCTTTTTTTGGAACCCAGCGTCCATCAAACATATTGGAAAGAGGTTACTTAATATTACTTAAAGTTACTTTAAGAACAATAATACCAATGAAAATTATTTTATGATGTCATAATCCAGGAAGATACACTTAGGTGCCACTATTTTTTACAAGCAGTATTGTTTTAGTAACATCATTATTTTTAATCCTGTGGTTCTTCACACCTACATTACATTTTTAATACATATATTTTTATATAGTATTTACACTATTATTACATACACATGAGTATACAATTTTACAGTAATGTACTTTTCCCATTGTTCCTAAAGTAACCCATCACTCTTTTCTCTAGACATTTTGATTCCTACCACCCAAGGTACATGGATGCTCATGTCATGATAATTACTTGCATCTTACTTAAGGGTATAGACACCCGGTACTTGTTTTCCTAGCAGGGCGCCCAGTTTCACTACGTACGGTACCGTAGTGAAATCACATTGCATCGTATCGCATCGCATGCGATTTTCCTATGTAATTTATTCACTGCTATTCCGCACCCCCCCCCCCGTGCGATTGCATGCGATTGTATAGGGTGCGATGCCATTTACTTTACTATACAGTTGTATGAGATGCAATGAGATTGAGGCATCCCCCCCCCAGTATCCACGCCACCCCGAAGCGTGCGCTCGCCACACATATAAAATCAACTCCACGCCAACGTGGCTAGTGCGGGTATGAAAATGTCGGGAGGACGCATTCTGCTGCCCCTCGCCACGCTTCGGGGTGGCGTGGATACTGGGGGGGTGCCTCAATCTCATTGCATCTCATAAAACTTTATAGTAAAGTAAATGGCATCGCACCCTATACATTCGCATGCGATCGCACCGCCAGGGAGGAAAAAATTGCACTGAATAAATTACATAGGAAAATCGCATTGCATCAAATGCGATCGCATCACACGCAAAAACAGCATGTGATGCGATGAGATTTTCTTATACACAATCGCCCGCTAAGCTATTTGCTTAGTGGGCGCCCTGCTAGGAAACAAGTGCCAACTCCCCTTAGGAATCTAGGAAGCAACCCCTATCCTTTCCCAGTGTGACCCTGAGGAACACTAGGCCTTAATATTTTACCAATATACTGCAATCTCCGAGACTGCTGCTCAGTTTCATGATATAAATATGCACTCTACTCTCTCAATAAGCTACTGGATTTATTGTAGTCCAGGCCCACTGTAATTTACGGATAATCATTTTGTTTTTGGGTCCACTACATCTATTCAATATATATGAACATTCAAGGGCGTAGCTACCATAGGTGCAGGGAGTGCAGCTGCTATGGGGCCAGGAGCTGAAAGAGGCCCACCTTCACTGTCAAATTTACATGTGTTATATATATTTCTCACCACTGGATTTAGTTACACCACTGTTGACATTGCTAGTTTGTCTATATATTTCAGCAAAGGTAACTTCTCAGTATACTGAGCTTCTCCGGCTATGTTTCCTGTACATTTTGATAGAACCACTGCAAGGGTATCCAGTTCCTTAATCCAGTTACCTTCACAGACTATTCATCTATATTTGTGCGGATCTGTTACTTGCCAAGCTTATTTCCAACCGTTGACAGAAGATCCAATTACTTCATACTTATAACTTGTGCATCCTATTCCTGTCACTACCAGAACTGCAGCTGCCAGATCTGTTGCAATTCTGTTATTTACACATTTTTTTACAACTATTGTAAAGTATACCCAGCAAATTCAGCTCTTTATCTGTGCCATCTCACTGCACAAATGCTACATTTGTGTTGCTTTCTGCTCTGTTTTTTGCTGGCTACCCGTTTAGTCTGGCTTCCAGTCACTGAGGTATTTTACTTGAACTTTGTATTCAACAACTTCTGAGCTAGTTTATTGAGCAAATAAAATCTTCCAAATTCATTCCAACCTTTGCCTCTGCTTTTCAATTTCGTGTCAGCCCCATGGTTGTGGCAACATATTTAATTTGATATTAAATACAATCAATAAACTATTAGAAAGAAAAAAGTTACATTACCACAGAAGGATGTGGTTACTAGTCTGCTTCTTTCCAGTGGTGGTGCCCATTTACTCCACATCCCATGGCATGCTGGGTAGGTCACACCCTGAAAAGATTTTAAAACACAAAACAAATGTTGATTTTACTTCCAGGAAATTCCCAGTTATTCATCTGAATATTACAGTTCTGTATTCATCCTTTATTAGATTTAGATTTTTATGAGTTCATGTTGACGTAAAACAGGCATGGCCAAACTGTGGCCCTCCATGTTGTGAAACTACACATCCCAGCATGCCTTGCCATAGTTTTAGCATTCCCTAAAAGCAAAACTATGGCAAGGTGTGATGGGACTTGTAGTTTCACAATAGCTGGATGGCCATAGTTTGGAAATGCCTGGCATAAAAGAACAAAAAAAAATGTTGCCTATACCTACCTCAACAAGACCTTGCACAACGCGAACAGATATGACACATCCATAATGTACTTTTGCTGCTGACGGAATCAGCATATTTAGGAGAGATGTTAAGAAAATAGCAGCACCAAATACCCTAGGAGAGATGAAAAATAAAAACATGCATTCAGTATTGCATTATATTACAATGATATCACGGCGCAGTTGGATCCCCATATTAATGATAATGATAATGATATTTATATAGCACTTTTCTCCCAATAGGACTCAAAGTGCTTCACACATTGTCTTTACAGCTCGAAATACAAAACAAGCTTAACAGTAGATGTCAGTGAAATGCTTGAGTAAATAAGTATGTCTTTAGTCTATTTTTAAAGGATTCTATAGTGGGCGCTTCTCGCACTGTGCGAGGAAGAGAGTTCCACAGAGTTGGAGCAGCAAAGTTGAAAGCTCGACCCCCAGATGAATTCAGGGAGATTCTGGGTACTGTTAGTAGTCCTTCTTCAGTGGATCGTAGTAATCGAGTAGGACAGTAAGGGATCAGCAGCTGTTGCAGGTACCTTGGGCCCTGGTCATGTAGGGCCTTGAAAGTGAGTAAGCCAATCTTGAAAACGATTCGCCATTTTACAGGTAGCCAGTGAAGGGCGTAGAGAATGGGAGTTATGTGGCAGGAGCGGGGCTGGTTAGTTAATAGTCTGGCGGCTGCATTTTGTACCAGCTGCAAGCGGTGCAATTCTTTTGCTGGAAGACCCAGGTAGAGAGCATTGCAGTAGTCTAGTCGTGATGATATAAATGCATGTATGACTTTAGGAAGGTCTTCTGAGGGAATTAAATGCTTGATTCTGGCTATGTTTCTCAGATGAAAGAATGAGGATTTGATTGTGGCTGACACCTGATGTTTAAGTGTCAGGCCATTATCCAGGACAACACCAAGATTCCGCACATGATCAGAGTTTTTTAGTGCTGTGCCCCCCAGCTTAAGACCTGTCAGTTGGCTATGCTGCCGTCTTGTCCTGTGATTTATCATCAGGACTTCTGTTTTATCTGGGTTCAGTCTCAGCCAACTGGCACTCATCCACTCCTGGAGCTCAGCTAGGCAGCCATTTAAGGTTGTTATTGTGTTATCGGTGCCTGGAGCAAAGGACAGGTACAGTTGGGTATCATCTGCATAGCAGTGGTAGACCAGGCCGTGACGTCTGATTATGTCACCAAGTGGAAGCATGTATACTGCAAAAAGCATGGGAGATAGTATAGAGCCCTGTGGGACACCACAAGACAACGGCACTGGTGGTGAAGAGTATACTCCCAATGCAACTCTCTGTGTAATACAGTAAGTGGTGCAACATATTTGTGTCTTGATTTTACCTTTGCTTATTCGTCATGTTTCTAACATCCAGGAAAGAATTGCGCAGAGAATGACATCTACATTTGCCCAAATCATTTATGAAAAAAACTTCAAAATACTACTATTCTAGTGAATGGCAACTATTCCAACCAAACAAAACTGTGCATAGGTTAAAGTTCATTAGACAATAAAAACATTTATTAATACTTTAGAGTCAGAATGTTTGCAAATTACAATATATACATACTGTCACAATAAGGCCTTAGTAGTTCAACTATGGAATAAAAATCAATAAAACTGGACACAAAATAATAAAAAAAGCAATGGTTCCCCAAGATCATGCAAGGGTAATTGTGCTTTTATGGGATAGCAGCAAACCAATGTTACTTGTTAGCATAAGCAAGCGTAGGATTAACTTGATATATCAATGTTAGTTATTGTTTAAGATGAAGTCCTGTAATAACAGGTATTAGGCTGTAAGCTGTTATTTATTTATTTGGCCACTTTTTAGACCATGCAGAAACGGAATTAGTGAAATTGTTAGTCCCGGTAAAAGTATATGTAATTATGCTTATTGTTTAGACATGTCCAGTTAATATGTCTGGCCAGACAATATGAAAACGATACCTTACAGGTTGACAAGAAGTAGTGGATCCCAAATGTCCCAGTTGCTGGTGCTTATTTAAGTCAGTGGTTCTCAAAGTCAGTCCAAAAGACCCCCTAATAGCTCAGGTTTTAAGGATATGAATGCTTAAGCACAGTTGACTTAATTAGTACCTCAGTCAGTTTGACTATACAATTTGAGCATAGGCATAAATATCCTTAAAATCTGGACTGTTAGTATGCCTTGAGGCAGCATCTTCCCTATCTATCTGTTTTGATACCAGCTGCGGCAATATTTACAGGGATAGTCCGCTTGGCTCTGCCATGTGCTGCTAAAAGGGAAGCTGGGAACGGTTACATGCCCCTAACCCAATTTTTGGCACTCCATGGGGTCTAGAGCGGTTGGGCTGCTCACAGGACCAGTCAGTCAGCAGTGCCTGCTCATTATACTGTGGCAGGAGTTGGGTGCTGCATGCAATGTTACAGTGCAACTCCCATGTTACTGAGCAGGGGTCAGCACCAACATTTCAACCACCGCAAGCGGGACCTGCCCAAGCCGCTCCCAAAAAAGGGATGATGCCCCATGGGGTGTGGCCTTGTGTGGAGGGGTGTGGCAGAGCGCCACATCCCAGATTTTCCCCACTTTTCTTTGTTTATGCACTATATTTTTTGTGGCGTTATATTTTAAGTGTGTCTTAGGGTAATAGAGCTGCTGTGGAGATGCTGTAGGTGGGTGGGCATCGCAAGTTGCAGGTATCTGGTTTTTATTGCAGTGCATTAATATGTCAAACTTACCAAGGTAACATCTAAAAATAATTTAGAAAAATGTAATTAGTACACTAAATTTATACAGATATAATCATTTTGCTGCCAATTCATATGCCATTTGAGACATTTAATATACTACTTCTAGTTCGTCAAATTAGTCTTGAAAGCAGGAAACAAAAGGATTTTTATTCTTTTACTGGCAAAAACACAACCTTAATAAAGAAGCAGGTTTCATTAAAGCGGACTAGAACACATATGGTTCCAGAAACGTATCCTGCATCCTATTTTTTTTTTATAGGGGGGAGTAATGGTCTACAATTAAAGCACCCCACCAAACCCCCCCCAAAAAAATATGTTAAAGCAAATGATTTTATGGTCCGAACATTTTTTAAGGCATTCAATTCTACCCTAACTTGGACATAATTTGTGTGCGGGTGCTGTTGAAGAGGTATATAGGACCTTAACAGCAGATGACTCAAACTATGAACAGCTGGTTACTTATCCACTGCTGGTTTACTGATAAATACCAAGTATAGCTGTTCTCATCGTTACATGTACGCCGGAGATTTCATTCCTATTCATATAACTTTAGATGAATTTGAGTGTTTCTGTCAAACACTGACATTTACTTTTCTTATACACCATTTCCATCGCAAGAACAGGTTGGACAGGAATTGCGCTTTCACACTAAATCCCTCTGTATAATTTGCCCATTATACAGAGGGTGACCCGGGTTTTGACTCTTCTTCTGAACCAGGTTAAATTGCTGGGTTGGTCGACCCGGGCTATAAGCTTTGGTGCTTTCACACCACACCTCAACCTGTGTTGACACATCACCAACCCGGCAATAACCTGGGTCCAAGGTGTGATGTAAAAGTAGGACCTCTAGCATCTGTCTTCTCCTATGCGGCGGACATTTTTGAAGGGACATTTTCAGCCAGACCCATTGGAATCTACAGAGACCATGCACATGACTGCGCTGGCTCCCCCAAGCCATCACTTGGGCTGTAGTGCCATTGTTACACCATTGCAAGAGACTATAGTGGGGGCACAGGGGGGTGAAACAGCAATCCTATGGGAAGCCCACAGTGATAAGGAGTCAGGTAAACAGGTGTGTATGCCTACTGCATGTGCTTAGTTATCATCAGTGCTGTATTCTAAAGGAGAGTGCTGGCAGTGAGAGTACAAGTTATATTACAAATCTAAAGCAGCTGAGCTAAAAGCTAAACGGATTTGGATTGGAAATTGCACAGTTTACCTCAGAAATAATAAATTCTGATAGGCTTCAAAGAGATTTACTGTTAGATCTGTAAAATGTTAGTAGTAATGTTTTCAAACATTTTAAGAAGATTAAAGAGGGAAGGAACAATATTGTATGCAATTAAACGGTATGCGGCCAATGGATTGACAGCATACGGTCGACATAGTTCAAAGGTCGATGTTAGTTTTTTGGGGCATTCTTTCTTTCCTTTTTATACTTTACCATCCACGTGGACTCCATCTTTTCAACATGGCCCGAAGAATGGGGAGCGAAATGAGCCATGCGAGGGGATGCAGTATACGAATTTAGAGTCCACGTGGTAAAACCTACAATTTGACCCAAAAAATTCCTTAACATCTTGTGTCGACCCTTTAGTGTCAACTTAATGAACATCAACCTATATAATTGTTTTTAACTCTTTGAGTGCCAACATCCCTGTGAGAGATGTGAAAAATATACACTAGAAAAGCCAGCGTCGCTCACATGTTATATAAATTGCAGGAAGCACCTGGTACACGCAACCGGTTTGCCATACATTCAGCCGTCCCTTTCCCACCTCGCCATTTGCATTCCTCATTCTTCTGCTTTCGAGTATGGGTCATAGGGTCAACACTATGAAGGTAAACCTACATTAGGACCAATAAAGGTAGACAGGGTTGGAAGGTCTACACAAGCCTTAGGTCAACAGTCAAAAGGTCGAAATGCGGTTTTCAGTGTATTGTCCCAAATTTCAATATAAGTCATGTATATATGGACACAGTATAAGTGTACCGAGTCCACTCGCCATGCTTCAGGAACGGTGCCTTGCTGTGCTAGGCACACGATTATATTCTCCCTCCGGGCTCTAATGCACAGGTTCTCAAAATCGGTCCTTAGGACCCCACACAGTCAGTACATGTTGTGCATGTCTCCACACAGAATAATTAGCTCCACCTGTGGATCTTTTAAAATGTGTCATGTCCCCCCCCCATTCTCTTACATTTTGGTTAGGTAACTGTGCCGCACCTTTCATAGTTTATAGTTACTGCTAGACCGATGTCTGATATTAAATTGATGTGCACAGGTCTGGAATGACTTTGACCTTTGGTATGGAGACTTTTGTGTTGTGTGTGCAGGAATGTTGGTGTTGTGCATATGATGATAGGATACAGGTACCATGTTGGCAGTCAAATATAGACATTGGAATTCAAAATTCCAGCCTGAAGACCAGCAGCAGAATACCATCATCACTGTAGATGCTGACGCCGGGATCTCAACTGCCGGCATCCTGATCCTAAATATGCCTGGGCGGGTTAGGATCAGGCCGCAAGGGAAGAAGGGTTAGCTTTGGAAAAGGGGGTGGGTTAGGTTATGGGGCAGTAGTGGTTTTGTCTTTGTTGAATGCAACATCTGTTGTAAATTGGGGAAACTAGTACCACTGAGCACCTTGCACTCTGTGGAAGAAAGGGACTGCTATACTTTAAACAACCAATGGTGTCACTAGGGGGTTCTGAGGGGTGACTTCTCATCAGTAACAGGAGCAGAGTGTTATACGTAATGCCCAGTTCAGCACTCGGCTCCTGTTACAGTGTAGGAGCCAACAGTGCAACCAGAATAATCTCCAGGGCAGGCCAGCTCCTCTGTGAATGCTGGGCATGCCCCCAGAGAAAAGGGAAAGGGTCTGGCCATGAGACCACACCCCTTACCATGTGTTATCGGCACTCAGGGTGTCACTGACCACAGTAATGCCCCTGTTAATACTGGAGACCCCTTCTACAAGTTTACACAGTACTGTATGTGGTCATCAAATCTGGCTATTTAAAAAAATATATACTATGAAATGTAAGGCATTAATAACAAAGTTATACATGGTCTAATTACCTATTGGCAGAAAGCTTGTTCGCAATAAACCCTCCAGGGATCTGGGTCACAATATATCCCCAGAAAAAAGATCCATGGATCAAGCCAACTGTTTCTGGATCCCAGCTGAACTGAGCTTTCTGTAAAGACACATTTCCCATTAGTTGAAGGCAGTGTAAACATTAGGAGTCTGCATCATTTTCCTTACTAGACATACACTAGAGGCTGCTGCAGAGTGAGTACTATGCATGTTTCGTAGTTGTATGATTTTGCTGAGCATGCGCAGCCATGTAGAATTGCATTATTCTACCATTTACACCTGTATGGGGAGGAGTCAGGACAGGGCATGACAGCGAAGTTCTAATTTACGACAACTTCATTAAACAGGAATTCACATAACTGTGTCAGAGAAAGCTGTATTATTTGTGTGTGGCCAGGGCAGCACTCTAACGAACCCCTTGTGATTGTCCATTCCTAAATGCTGATTGGTGATTGGCTGTGAAATATATTATGCTTTTAAGCTGTTTCACATGATTTGTTTATACATTAGAGATTTTATTACAGTGACAATAATGGATTGTGAAATGCATGGATATAAGTTTATGTGACTCGTTCTACCATTGCCAACACATCTTATTAACACATCAATAAATCTTAAGAAAATTGTAACTTTGCATATAACAATTGCAGCTTTCATAATAAATGGAAATTGACGGTACTTGTGTAGTTTCACGGCGCCACCACGCACACAGTCTGTGTTTGAAACTTGGCAGCTTGCCAGACTCTGTGTTTAACTGTGCGCGTGCCGCTCTAGCTGTTCTCAGCGCAGCGCGTGCCTGCTTAACAAGGTCGACAGCTGTTACGTCAACTAGTGTAATTCTGAACAGGTTTAAGAGTGTTTTGCACATTGCACCCCTAGATCCAACTAAATTCAGATGCTTTAGCGTCTAAATTTTAGTGTGTGCAGGGAGTCTGGATTTAGACGCTTTAGCATCAAAAATTTAACGTGTGCCGGGGTGTCTAGTTTAGAAGCCCCGTACGTTAGCGGTGTGCCGGGGTGTCCAGTTTACATGCCCCCATTGTCAGCAGTGTGCAGGACTGTCTCTTTCACTGTGGAACTACAAGTACCACAGTGACCTGTCAGTGCTGGGCAGCACGCGCTGCTGCTGCCCAGCGTTACGCTGATAACATAGATTACATATGTAAAGCAGCCACGCGCTGCGATGAGAACAGCTAGAGCGGCACGCGCACAGTTAAACACAGAGTCTGGCAAGCTGCCAAGTTTCAAACACAGACTGTGCACACGGTGGCGCCGTGAAACTACACAAGTACCAAATTGACTTTTAACTTTGGGGTGCAGTTGCAGCCAACTCTGCCTCAGCCTCATTAGGCGGTATTTAATGCCACCAGCGAGGGGGCATCTGCGGCGAGGATGGCTTGTTTTTGCAGAGGATTGCTGCAAATAAGCCATCCTTGCCATTTAACCCCCACGCCGGCCGCTCGCCCTATTAAACGTTCTGGGGGACTCTGACGGCAAGGCTTCCCCTGAACGGCAAGGTTCGCTGCTAATGCAACGAGCTTGCTGCATTTAGCCATGAGCCTCGTCGTTTTGGTGGCCACACTTGCCATTTCCACCTCACTGGAAAAACCCAGTGAGGTGGAAATGGTGCAGGGAGGTCATTTGAATACTGACCGGTGAGCTATCGGCACTGCTCATTGAATGTACCCCATTGTGTCTTGTGGTTGCAATTGTTGTACCCATGGTAGTTCCACTTTTCCTATTTTTGCAATTATTTTGAGGAGCTGATCAAACTATGGGGTTATTCAGACCTTTTCTGCCTAATTGCAGAAACCTGCAGTTAGATAGCCACCACCCCGTTAGAGTGAAAACCCACACATGCTAATGTCTTGCAAAAATCACGCCAAATGGCGGCTAGCTGCAAATCCATAAACAACTTCAAATTATTTTCCCAGTCTGTGTGTAATTTAGAAACTACTCCACCTGTGCGATAAAAACAGGATGATCGAGCCCAGAGCAGATGCCACACGCCCACCTAGAAAACGCTTGGACATTTTCCCTGACACTCCCATATAATGTTCCTGCCACCTCATTAAGACATGATATAGAAACAAACACTGAAATATTTATGGGCAAGTTTTTGGCCCCCCCCAAAAAAAACTGTATTAACCCTTTGAGTGCCAACATATCTGTGAGAGATATGCAAAATATCTGCTAAAAATGCCAGCGTTGCTCACATTTGTTACATAAATTCAAATAAAAAAATGTGTAAAAAAAATTATATTTTCTATATAAAAGGTAAACATTAAATTTCATTATGATTAATAAAAATGTTTGATTGGCAATTTCACACATTTTGAAAAATTCAATTGGCACTCAAAGGGTTAATAAAAAGAAAAAAAGTTGTTTCTGTGTTATTTGGCCTTACAGTCTGTAAGACATTAAATAAATATTTGCCTGCTGGTTTTTATTTTTTATACCAAATCATTTATTTTTTTATTTTTATTGAGCAGTTTGTGGGTGGTAGAGATTAGGGTGGGAGGTCACTGCTATCCACACAAGGAAGTAGGTATGGGGAGCTTTAGAACATCCCAATGAAATTAGATGAGATTTAAGATATGTGAAGCGTTAGGAAAAAGTTGAATTGGAGGGGGCTTTGGATAGCAGTTACAGGGCTAAGGAGGAATGGTGTTATTCTTTCTGTAAAATCCCCGAGGCCCAAATATGCTCAGAAATAGTATGCATGTTAAAAAGATGGACCAAACACGGGAAATGAGAGTACTACTACTAATTTATGCTGCTTTTATAAGGTGGCATAGTTAAATGGACCAACAGACTTTATTAACATGGCATGGTAGTGGAAAAGAATACATTTTCCTTCATCAAGATAGATGTGGAGCTAGAGTCAATTCTAATCTAGGTGTTGTGGAATACACCTTTTTACATTCCCTTTTTGTCTAGTCTGGAGTCTAGCAAATTAATGTAGAGACTAGGGATCATACAGTACCTCTTTGAAAGGCTTTGTAGCTCTTTCTCCTACAAACAGATACAGTAGTATAAGTATTTGATACTGTGACGTAAAAAAATGCAGAGTTTGGAAATTTCTTTGGAAAGTAAATTTGGAGTTAAAGTCTAGAATCCTATATTTCAGGGCATCGACGGTTAACAATAATCCTCATTCAAAATATGTTTATCTTATTCTGGCTTCGATCCAAGAGCAGAATAATAATTCAGGATTTATACATATACAGTACCACATTTTTGCTGAGACTTTGAGAGTAGGGGAGAAATAGATCTCACCAGACTTGACCTAGATAACTATAGTCCCAAAGATTAGTGATGGCCCCAATATAGGACCAAGATAAAGCATGGTAAATAATAAAGGGGGCTTTTAAGTTGTCTCCCATTGGTTGTCCAGAAGTAATGTTTAATATCAGGAAATTCTTTGCCCTATGTCTAGTTAATTCTAACCTAATTAATCTACTGAGGTACAGTTAAATACACGCAAATTCTAAGGGGACTTACAAATGAAGGTTCTGAAAAGTATATAGACTTTTGGGGGTATTTGAATTATGCTTGTAACTTGGGGAGGTTCTCTGTATATAAAGCCTCATAGAAGATACAAAATGAAATACATGAGGGTAAATATAACTTTTACCATTTAAAATTTAAATTATTGTAGGTACTGGTTTCCTAGCAGGGCGCCCAGTTTTCTTCCGTACGCGAACGTAGTGAAATCGCATCACATCACTTTACGTTACGTTACAGTAGCATGCGATGTGATGCGATGCGATATTCCCATCCCTGTCAGATCCTCTCAGAAATCACTCTGAGGTGATATTCTGTCAGGAGAAGAAGCATACCTCAGAGCTGCTGGCAATTTATTGAAAGTTATTGAGATGGCTGCATCTAGGACTATGGTTTCGCTGCCTCAGACGGAGGAGGAGGCTATCGCCTTTTTTGAAGGACAAAAAAGGCGATAGAATTGTGCAAATGGCCACATAATGCGCCTTTCTGTGAAGGAATGCATGTGGCGCTGCCATGTAAAAGCGTGCCGGCTGAAGGTGAGCCTCAGAGTGGCCCACTGGTTTCCAGGGTGTTGCTTATCGTTTGTCACCCTGGTGCGCTTTATATACTCAGGGCCCAGGAGCTGACATCCATTGAGTACTTTCAGCAACAGCTGGACATTTCCAAAAAAGACAGCTACTTTGTACAACAGATGGATGCGGGAGGCGTGTACGATGGACCTCATGGCGCAGCCAAAGCACTGTATTGGCGGTCCAGGCCACATCGTGGAGGTCGGTGAGAGCATGTTCGTCAGGAGGAAAAGTAATGTCGGCCATATGTTCCCACAGCAGTGGGTTTTTGGGGGAATTTGCAGAGAAACAGGACAGTGCTTCCTCACCATGGTGCTAAGACGTGATGCAAGCACTTTGATGGTGGCTATTCTGGAGAATGTAGAGCCAGGCACAACAATTTACAGTGACTGCTGGAGGGAGTACAGCACTGAACAGCTGGAACTTGCAGGGTATCAGCACGCCCAAGTCAATCACAGGTTTCTTTTTTGGACCCGTCCACAGGGGTGCATACTCAGAATGTGGAAAGAATGTGGGGCGCGTGCAAATGGCGCAATAATCGCCAAAGAGGCACAGCACGCCACATGCTCCATTCCTATCTCCAGGAGTTTATGTGGAGAAAAACATTCAGTGGGGATAACCCATTTGAGCAAATCCTGGGAGCACTTACTCTCCTTCCTAAGGATGATTATGTGTTTTGTTAATAATTAATGTTTTACTGTTTTTAAGTGATCATCCACTATCCAATTCGGCGTGGAATTGATTTTATGTAGGGGACGCGGAAAATACATGTAAAGTTAGCCACATCCGCTCGCTTTGCTGCGCTCGCCACACTATATAAACTCAACTCCACGCCGGTGTGGATAGTGGGGGTATGAAAAGGTCGGGAGGTCGCGTTCCGCCGCCGCTCGCCACGCTTCGGGATGGTGTGGATAGTGGGGGGTGACTAAAACCTCATTGTATGTCATACAAGTGTATATCTAATGGCATGGTTTCGCACCTCCCGATTTTGCGGGAGGTGCGATGCAATGCGATCCCCTGGGGCCAACAGAGCAGTGAATAAATGACATTTAAAAATTGCATCGCGTCGCACCGAATGGCACTAAAATGGCCCATGCGATGCAATGCAATTTTAGTACGGAGAATAGCCCTGTACGCAAATTGAGTACTGGGCGCAGTGCCGTCTTTCCCATTGGGCACGATGGGCAGTTGCCCGGGGGCCCTAGGACCTAGGGGCCCCCGGCCCAGCCCAATGGGAAAGATGATGGCCGGGGTCCGGGAATCCGCTCACCCTCGCTGGGGGATCCGGGCAGGGGGATCAGGGCGGTGGCGGTAGCTAGAAGCCTGATTCGGCGAAGCTCTATTTGCCGGCGGGGCGGGAAGCGCTGTTGCATTTGAATAGACTGGCCGGACGCTGATTGGCTGAATTCAGAAAATCAGCATCCGGCCAGTCTTTGAAAAGGCAACAGCGCTTCCCACCCTGCCGGCAAATAGCGCCTCACCTAGCTAGCAGTGAATTTAATTTCGGGGGTCCGTGTGCCGGGGTTCTGATCACCCTCACTGGGTGATCCGGCAGGGGGATCAGGGCATCGGTGGCGGTAGCTAGGAGCCCGAAGCGGCGAAGCGCTATTTGCCGGCCGGGGGGGCGAGAAGCGCTGCTGCATTTAAAATGACTGAATTCAGCCAATCAGCATCCGGCCAGTCTTTTCAAATTCAACAGCGCTTCCCGCCCCCGCCGACAAATAGTGCTTCGCCGCTTCGGGCTCCTAGCTACCGCCACCGCCGCCCTGATCCCCTTCCCCAGCGAGGATGGTCGGATCCCCGCCACCATCTTTCCCATTAGCGCTATTTGCCGGTGGGGCGGGAAGCGCTGCTGCATTTGAAAAGACTGGCCGAACGCTGATTGGCTGAATTCAGCCAATCAGCGTCTGGCCAGTCTTTTCAAATGCAACAGCGCTTCCCGCCCCGCCAGTTAATAGCGCTTTGCCACTTCAGGGCAGGCTCCTAGCTACCGCCGCTGCCCTGATCCCGCTGCCCGGATCCCCCAGCGAAGATGATCGGATCCCCGGCCGCCGGAAGCTGACTGGCTGCCGCACGGAGCCAGAGAGGTGAGGGTTGGGGAGGTGACTGTGGGCTCCTGGGCAAACTAATTTGGGGGGGGGGTCCAGTGAACTAGGTTGCCCAGCGGCCCTTCCTAATGTTAAGACGGCCCTGACTGGGCGCCCTGCTAGGAAACAAGTACATTATTGTATTAGATAGAATTTTGCCTCAAAACAATCTGGAACTAGCAAGGGTACAACATTATTTCATATTTCTCTGAGTTCAATTCCGGAGAACAATTCTTTAGATAGGAGGCGAAAAATACAGTTTATAACAATAACTACAATTCTCATAATTATTTTTAGTAAAAGTCCTAATATTATAAAAAGCAATACAATGTTCAGTGACTCACCTGAATCTCAGGTTTCCCATTGACATACACAGTGTTGTTGTTCACCATTTCTACAATGGCAACGCCAAGATTACACCTAATTCCAAAGGAAATACAAAAACCCAGCCCACTCATGATGGCAATGATGTAACGTTTGGGGAGTCCACAGCAATAGCAGTCAAATCTGGGGGGCGAGTGAGTGGGGGCCTGTATTGGCTGTCCATCTTCATTTAGTTCTATGTTGTCCTCATCAACATTTGTTCCATCAATTTTCCTGATTAAAAAAAACATTTTTTTATCAGGTTATTTAATTTTTTTGTATTATGCATATTACATCTATCCACCCAGGATTATTTATTGTCATGTTGGGCCAGATGAATTGCAGAGCAAGTCCAGTGGCTGTGTGGGATGCCAGATGAACTCGAGGTTTTTTAAAGGGGCCACCCTGTAAATGTCTCCCTCTTTTAAAAAAACACGAGTTTGGCCGTTATCCTGCACGGTTGCCGGATTTGCACTGCATTACATCCCGCCCATAGTGTTCCATGTGCATATAGTTATATGGAAGAGCTTCACTTCTGTACACTCAGTCATTAACTAAAGGCGCAGGGAGGCAGCTTGACCCAAATATCTGTATTAATACTGGGTCGAGGGGTGCAGTGCTATTGTGGTCACTGGCAGGCTCTGCATTACTAATACACAGGAGAAAGTGCAGGTGATTTATGTTACTCAGTGCCCACCATTTTATCTTCTGTCATGGTATGGATTGTTTTACACAGATATGTATACGAGTAAAGCATGCAGCATACTCTCCAAAATGACCCATTCCATTAGGTACAAAACGCTCTGCTCCTGGACTGCCCTCTTACTGTAGACTGCCATCACCTGTGTTGAAGCACCCTTCTCATCAATTAACTAGTTCAACACAGATGATGGCATCATACAGTAAGAGGGAAGTCCAGGAGCAGGGTATTTTGTACCTAATGGAATGAGTCCTGTTTGAGGGTATGCTGCAGTGTGCTGAATCCCTATATGTCTCCTGCATCGCCATCTTTCCAGTCATATATTTGGAAAGATCCCATGCAATGCCATCATTCTGACCACTAAAATGATGACACCTCAGAAGCAGCATAGAGGGCTTGCACACTGCATGGGGAGCATAGCGGTCAGACCTGGGTGCAGCTGTGTAGTGCAGGTTTCTGTAAACTGCAAGCCTTGCAGCCATTCTAGATACACCACTTCACAGGAATCTGCAAAGATGGATCTTAAACTAAGTGACCATCCCATGGTTTAGACTAAAAAGGTGAGAGCCTTTGTACTACATCATAATTGTACTTTGCGTTCTCAAAAAAAGACACACACCTGGTATCTCCTTACAAATGGTCCAGTGAATGGCTTTAATGGCCTGAAATTTTACTCTATAGCAGCACTACGTAATGTAATTACGTGCAACTCTACCTATAGGCTCTGCAACAGGATCACCACAATGGATTCTTATAAAACGGGTTGGCTCGCTGTACACATTCAATAATGTCTGACAATACTCTTAGTACATAATATAATACATTGACGTTAGCGGATGAACTCATTCTGCTATGGAATTTCATGTTAAGCAGTCAGTGCCAAATTAGTAGTATGAACTTCATGGGACCTATTGGATGCCTGCAGGCTGCTTGAATTTCATGGTGATGTTTTAATAATTTATTAGCATTGGTATTAAATATGTTACTTATACGTTTGTTTGCATGTGAAATTACATTTAAAGAAGTGTACCCAAATGCTTTATATAGAATATTGCTTTTGCATTTTATTCATTTGAGGACTGTATTATGTGTGAATGATATTTTATTTTGTGATCACACTTGAAGAACTCAAAGTGCCGAAAGCAACTTGTTACTGTACTATGACCAGTACTGCAGCTGAGTACTTTTCCTTACCTAGAAGAAATAATAAACTGTACTGTACCTTTCATTAACAAATGTTATATACAAATATGTTATAATTAGATATATTTATAAATGTGTAGTAAATAAGCCTTCTGGGGTTAGAAAACCATTGTGTTTAATAGCAAACAGTTCCCATATGTTCCAACCTCTCAGAACTACTAAACATTAAATATAGCATAAATGGAATACATGCTGAAATATTGCATAACATGGCAGTCTTCATTTAATTATCACATAAAGAATGTTTAATTGATTATGTTTTATTGCAAGTTCCAGCTATATATCAGTATTGTGGAATATTGTATAAACCAATTTTAAGGTTTTGAAATAAATGTAGCAATTAACAAAGAGAAAAAAAAACAAAAACAAATGTGTCATAAAAATATAAAGAATAGTAAAATGTAATGCGGGATAAAATAATACCTAAAATGAAGATCCAGCATAAAAGGATATACCTTGATATGGCTTACAGTATTTGTTTGCTGAACATAAAACAATCTAAATACTTTATCAAATGTTCTGCTTAGAATTAGTTATTTCTTATTGACTATCACATTAGTAAGTATTCATTTAATTTTAAGTAGGTTTATTACCACAATAATGGTTATATTGCCATTTTTGTTGATATATATCTGCACTTCATGCCTATGTATTTGATAGAATATTTATTTATAAATACAATTATTTCATGTGTTTTATATTGCTTTAAAGAGCAGCTAAAAAAAACAAATTTCCTCATATAAATAGTATTTTAAAACATAAACTAGACATACAAAATGTAAGTTATTAAAATTGCATGATATAGTAGAGGTAATTTACAATAAAGCTTAAAAATTGCCAGAAAAGAAAAATAACTAACACTGTAAAATAAAATAAATAAATTATATATATATATATATATATATATATATATATATATATATATATATATATACACACACATATACATTAATAAATCAATAAATATAATGCTTTTACCTTTGCAGGTTCCCCAGAGAGTCCCCAATGCTATTCTTTGCCTCTTCTTTTCCTGGATTGAGGATTTTTTCTTTGAACGTGCTGAGAGCTTGGAAAGGCATTGTATGTCTTTATCTCTCAGCTCTACAGAACACCACTCATCCTCACCGTAATGTCTTACACAGGAGGTATAGATCTGCCACCTTGATCAAAAATTGCTAATCGCTCAATGAACTCATTTCAGCAAGAGATATTTTGTAAGCCAAATGGCCCTTTACCCCTGCTTTTAGAAGTAATAAATTAAATATACAATTCTTTATAGAATCAAATGAGATGTTGAAATAAAGTCTATGAGGAAAGTAATTATCCAAGTGGTTGAAGCTCACATCAATGATAGTCTATCTGGAGGGGAAGCAGACAGCTGTTCAGGATAGAGGCAAAGCCATTCAACCTAGATTCACATGAGTACTGTTGGGCAATAGTTCCAGATGCATCAAAACTATGGAGCAGACTTGGGAAAACTCCTCATTTAAATATTAAACAAAGCCACACATGATGCTGTATGGGAAAAGAAAGGAAGAAAAGTTCCTTTAATTAATCTGCCCTGTCAGTGTCCCAGGATTCTGAGAAGTGATAATGATCCTCCTAGATTGTCATGTGTCCCTGACACGGGTAGCCATGCTACACTAGTGGATGCTATAGTAACGGAAACGATATGATCCTACCAGTTTAGTTATTAATAGCATCCCATACAAAATGAAGACAAAGAACACATTTATTAAACATTTAAGGGCTTCCTCCCGTCTCCATGACGCATGCAGGTGGTCATGGGCTGCAATTCACATATATTATTACTGAGCCTTTTCTTTTTTTTCATGAGCAGCAAGTCTCATTAATGCAGCTGAGTCTCTGTGCTTTGTCTGCGGTGAGCTAATGATTGAGAGCAAGCACTTAATACATTAATGTTACTCTTCAACTCAAACTGTTAATAGGCAGGACATAAAAACACAACATGTATATAAGCCACATTCCTTTTAAACAGGCATACTTGGGTAACAATTGTAAGAACAACAATTTTTTTGTTATTAACAAATAACTATAATAAATTCTGGATGACCCGGATATTATCCAGTTTCGCACTTTGGGCCTAATTCATGTTTGTAGGCACCTAGCGGAAAAATAAAAAACATTTTTAAGCTCTGCCTGAAATAGTATAAAAATGTATTCAAATATTACACAATATTGGCCAATAGGAATCATATTACCGGTATGACAAACACAAATATTAAAATAACCTATAATCACATGCACATATTGGCAGGTATTCAATGCCGGTGCGAGCGGCCGGCGAGGGGGTTAAACTGCGAAGATCACAGAAAACCAGTGATCCTCGCAGTTTAACCCCCGCGCCGGCCGCTCGCACTATGCAACGTTCCGGGGGAAACCTCGCAGTCACAGAACGGCGAGGATTCCCCTAAACTGTGAGAGCCGAGGCTAGTGCAGCAAACTCGCTGTAATTAGCCTCGATTCTTGCAGTTTTTGGAGGCACATTCGCAAATTCTCCCTCGCTCAAAAAACGGAGCGAGGGGGAATTTGCGTATGAGGGGGGGTCAGTTGAATACTGACAGGGTGAGCGGTGACTGCGAGCAAAAAGTCCTGCTCGCAGTCACTGCTCACCCACGGCATTGAATATATGCCATTGAGTCCTGATATTTTAGAGATGCTCTGTGTAGAGAACTGCACCTCTCCTTTTGATTGGATAGTTAGTGGTTAGTATTGCATGCAAACTATCGGTTTTAATCCAATTAATATGTTATTACTGGGATATTTCCATCTCAGTCCCAATATTAAATGTGCATATTTAAAAGAGAATGTTATACTTAAGTTTGTCCAATCAGGGTATAGGACTGGCTTCTGACCTCCAGTGGGTTACTCCGGCCGCTGGTGCAGTCCTATTATGCAGCCTTTTCAAAGACTCCACACTGGTACCGGTTGGTGTATAGCCAACACGTGCTTCCTCTACCTCTACATGTTTCTCCACCTACCGTGCAAATCAGCGGCTGCCTCAGGAGGTGTAACCTACTTTAGTGAGTTTGATTTTCTAGGCTACAGAATTGTTCCAGTTGGTAAGGTCTGGATGTATCTTCCCCAGCATTTAAATAAGGCAGGGGTCATAGATTATTTGTGCAAAGAAGTTTCCAGCCAATCCATGGTAAACAAAAAAAGAAGTCTAGAAGTAGTCATTTCCAGGGAGGGTGTGGCTACAGAATTGTTAATGTTAGCAAGTGAAATGATGATGCCTGAAGCGATCGCAAACTCATTCGCAGCCTACACACTAAAAGGAAGAACATTAATTTTAATGGTAAACTGTCTGGCCATGGTAATAGTGATGATGGCAACATATTTCTCTATATACAAAACCGCAGCTGAAGGCAGACACATGCCCCAAAATCAGCCATGACACATCTTTGGTTTTGCCGCCACTTGGCAGAACTCCCCCACAAGGTTTCTTCCAGTCAATCGCTGGTCAGTCAATTAAATCCACATTGTGAGCACGATCACAAATGTACCTTGACAAGTGCCCAATGCGATTACAGCACCTATGCAGTCAATCGATGCAATGCGTGGACATTGACTACTGCATGCAAACATGAATTAGGCCCTTTTTCTACAAAATTAAAAGTAATAAAATAAACTCAAGAACAAATTACGGTACTTATATGTTAGTTGGGCGCTCACTATAGTTAGTACGCTCATACCCCCACTATCCATGTAGGCGTGGAATTTATTTTTATATAGAGTGGTGAGCGCAGCGAGCCCCTGAGCCCAAAGCGTGGCGAGTGTAGCTAGCCCCGTGAGGAAACACGTAAAATGAAGCAAATAGCTTAGTGGGCGCCCAACTAACATATAAGTACCCAAATTACAAATTTAAGTTACAGGACATCTGGTAGAGACATATATTTTGTCGGCTGACCCTAGAATTATGAGAACACAGTTTATCAATTCTCCAAGACCTACAGCCATATGACTAATGATCAGAAAGTGCTGTAGCGATTTTCTTAAACCAGAATAAAGTTATCGGAGGCTGGTTGCCTCCATTGCATGGGATTACAGTGTGCAGTTTAACAAGAAATTAAAGAAAATGTTTACAGTTAATATAAAAAGTTATATAAAGTCAACAAATACTGTGTGTGTGCAGTATTGTATAAAAAAAAAAAAAAGAAAGTTAAAGCACCATCACCCAATAAAATTAGTTCATATACTAGATTACTTGGAATACAGAGCGACTCGAATGTTTAGTGATCTATGTGGTTAAAAGTTGTAACATAATAAATTGGGGTATATATTTATATATATATATATATATATTATATATATATATATATATATATATATATATATATATATATATATATATATATAAAATCCACTTGCATCCCCTTTTTTAAACTAAACATACTGTATGTCCATTTTTACTATATCAACATTTGCAGAAAATGTATATTATATAAACCAGTTAAGATTGCAAAGGACAAACCCAAACAATGCTAATTAACCAATGGGTTTATGCAATTGATTATGTTTGGAGTGCCATTTTTTATTAACTCTTTATAATGTGTGACTGTGAATGATTTCATTAAAAACAAATAGTATACAAATAGAACTGATATTCTGCAGGTCATCCATACAAAAAGTCTTGCTTTTATGCCACATCGTTAACGAGCCCCCCTCCCCTCCCTGGACAAAACATGCAGGTCAATTTTGACTATGTATTGTTTAGTGCACACCTAGTTTAACCAGCAGCAGGTCAACATAGTTAATTATATCGCTAGTGGCCCTAGTCATCTAGTGTGTATAGGGTAGGGATGGTCATCGGTGCAGTCACCATCGATGATTGTCGGTTTGTCAGAGCTATGCTCCGTGTCCAGACACTTTGAGAAAAAAAAAGAAAGAAAGAAATATTGATTCTCCTATGTCATCGATGTAGGGAAACCATCTGGTTCTCCCAAATCGATGGCAAAAGTATTCAACATAAACAATCAATGATTTCAAATCGATGGTCGATGGCCATCCCTAGTATGGGGCTCTAGTAGCGATGGCCATTGGCACATCCCTATCGATGGCTTTTAAAGCAGGAACCATCGATGGCTATAAAACAGTCTACCACCTACCATCAATGGTTCCTGCTATCACTTTGCCGCGCATGCGGGACATCAACGGGACAGGCCGCCGTGTCACTGCGTGTGCAGCATTGCAGCAACTTTAACTAGCCATCCATCCAATTTAAGTTTCTTCTGCGCATGCGCGATGCTCCTGGTGGGGCCGGCCGCCGCGGCAACACCGCTGGATGCAGTGACTCTGCGCACGCGCCCCCAACCTATCGTATCGTAAAGCCATCAATCAATAGCATAAAACTATTCTATCCTCCTCTATCGATGCCCAAAACATCGAACACTAGGTCCCAACCATCGACATTTTGGGGACATCGATAGTCGATGGCAATCCCTAGGCTCTAGTATCCTGCTGAATCATGAGCCAAACCCTGGCTTTGGTGTTTGGTTTATTAGGTAGGGAGAATAAAAAGTGTCAAACTCAAATCAGAAATGTGGTTGCAGATTTTCAGAATATACAAAATGCATCTTAATTAATTGGCAGAGAAAACAGCTGTTCCAGTATGTTAGAGTTAAAGGCAAATTAAGCAATGCTAGAAGCGCCTACAGTCACACGTCAACAGCAGGAGCCTAATTATTGCACTATCCATTGTGCTACACCTCAATCATATGGTCAAACAACAAATAGCAGAACACACAATCTATGATCTAACAACATGAAGTTAAAGTAGCAGATAAAAAATATATATAACAGTATGAATATTTTTTCCTTTTTTCTAAATGTTTGAACTATTAAATTGTCATACAAACATTTTCTGTGTCTGGCTAATATCAAGCCTACAATTCACCTAGTTTTAATCAGTCAGAGAACCTGTGTAAATTACTGCCTAGCATATGAATATGTATAGAAAGAATAAGGTCTTCTGACAAGCCCCCACCTGCACTGCCGACACGTCATGTCTGGTACACATCTGCCTACACATCCACAACATAGCAGGCATTCAACTGAACAGACAATATATGAGCCAGTGTGTACACAGCTGAGGCTCTATGCAACAAAGCCCTAATATTCCTGGAATGTACATACTGTAGTACTGTATATCAAATGGAGTGGGAGAACTTTTTTGTTTTTGAATGAAGCACTTGCAAGCTAAAAATACCTAACCTCAGCTAAGCCACAGAGTATCATGCTGTTTTAGTGCAGAACTTCTTCTCATTGAGGGAATGACCAACCTTAATAGAAGTAAAGGAGCCCATACACGCTCCGTTTTGCGGCTCCTTTATGTACTTTTAAAGTACACATCGTATCGGATCGCATGCATTGTGCATGCACTGCAATACGATACGATGTGTAGCTAGTACAAAAAGTATGTGCAGCACATACTTTTTGTACCGTACTATGTGATGCGCGCATCGCATAGTACAGAACGGAGCCGGACACAACGGAGCACGTATGGGCTCTTTTAGAGCTATACACTGCATCCATAATTTCTCAAGACAATCCAACGGAGTTCCGGCTATGTAAAGCGGGATAATTCCAGGTACCGTCAGTAGTCCAGCACCTACATTCAGTACCATACTTCACCAAACGTGAACTGTGTGGGGTCCTGAGGACCGAGTTTGAGAACCCCTGTGTTATAGCATTATTATTCTAGCTTGTTGTTCATTATTGTTTCTACTGTGATTGCTTTTGCACCTAGCCCACAAAAACTTGCAAAGTAAATCCAGTAAAGGGGAGAGGTGTCCAACTGTAAGTTGGCAGTCATGTACCCAACTACATTTTGTAAGGTTTTAACTTTGTAACCTAATTAAATGTATGTTCCCTAATGCCATTGTAATTGGTTTATTTCATTATAGAATATACTAATACCATACCAAATTGTTCTATTATTGCGAAGGTCAATTTCAAAGTCCGTTTGGAGCTTAAAATTAGTTAACAAGGTGTTTGCAAAGACAGGAAGTTTTTAATTGGTGTTGCCAAAGTGAGTCCCTTCAAAGGGAGTCGAGAATATAGTAATCAATTTACAGATTAGACATTAAACCATTAAAAGGAATGCGGAGGGTTCCCCTGGACGTGCCAACAGGTCCTCTTTTTTTTGTATAGACCTGTAATTTGTAACTAGTACAAGGTTAGAAAAAAAAATATTCAAATGATGCACTAGTCATTTGTTAAATAAATGGTAATTATGTAAATTTGCCAAAAGGCACACATGTTCAATAGGCTTATACATTGTAATGTCCAATAACCTGCACATAATTGTTTAATCTACTAAACTCAATACTGTATGTCCCCCTTCAGTAAGAACAAGGTGCTCTAATCGCAAAACCATATTTTCTATCGTGAGTCTGTCCGAATATCCAGAACAAGGCGATGAATGAAGTGGTACTTGTGAGTTATCCGGGCTGCCGATTTTTTCATCGCGCCCGAAATCGGGGGCATCGCGTCGGTCGTGGCCGTTATAGGGGGCCGCGACGCGATGCCCACGATTTCCCATAGACAGTAATGTTAAAAGACGCGATGGACCAGATTTCCCATAGACAGCAATGTTAAAATAAAATGACAATGTGAAATTGGCCAATATGGCCATTTCACATTGGATATGTTTTTAAAAAAAAGTTTCATGGCCCCCCACCACCGTTAACGCCACCCCGCTATTGACGCCAACCCGAAGCGTGGCGAGCGCAGCGAGCCCGCGAGGGGCGGCGGTACGCGTCCTCCGACCTTTTCATTTCCCTACTATCCACGTCGGCGTGGAGTTGAGAATAGAATAGTGTGGCGAGCGCAGCGAGCCACCGAGCCCGAAGCGTGGCGAGCGCAGCGAGCCCCGCGAGGGGACGCGGACACCTGTGAAGCCCGCAAGGGGACGCGGATACCTGTGAAGGTATCCGCGTCCGCTCGCCACACTATTCTATTCTCAACTCCACGCCGTCGTGGATAGTAGGGGTATGAAAAGGTCGGAGGACGCGTACCGCCGCCCCTCGCGGGCTCGCTGCGCTCTCCACGCTTCGGGTTGGCGTCAATAGCGGGGTGGTGTTAACGGTGGTGGGGGGCCATGAAACATTTTTTTTTAAAACATATCCAATGTGAAATGGCCATATTGGCCAATTTCACATTGTCATTTTATTTTAACATTGCTGTCTATGGGAAATCGGGTCCATCGCGTCTTTTAACATTACTGTCTATGGGAAATCGGGTCCATCGCGTCTTTTAACATTACTGTCTATGGAAAATCGTGGGCATCGCGTCGCGGCCCCTTATAATGGCCACGACCGACGCGATACCCCCGATTTGGGGCTAAATCGCGGGCATCGCGTCGGTCGGGTGTCCTTAAGTTAACTAAACTTAAGGACAAAATCGGCAGCCCGGATAATTCACAAGAACCAATGAAGTTTGTAACTTATTTGCTACATCAGGGGTCCTCAAACTATTTGCTCTGGGACCCCATCAGACAATAAAAATAATTACGTGACCCCATCAAATTACTGCAGAAGGTCATCACATCACATGTGTAGTCAGCAAACAGCACAAACATGGCAGCACAAGTGATGGGAGGAGTTTAACATAACAGACAATTCAACAGATATTTCAGACTCATTGAATCACTGACAGATTAGAAAAGTCATCAGCCTGATAGTCAGCAGCATGGAGTCGTGACTCCATACTGAGAAGGTCGGGACCCACAGTTTGAGAACCGCTGTGCTACATCATTGTTTTACATACCCTGAGCCAATGCTGTAATGTTCTCCTTTCTTCCCTGGAGAATGGACCAATTTTCCATATTTTGTGTGGAACTAGTTAATGCTATTGTAATGCTGGGCCTAAAACCATGCTTATTCTACTTTAGGGTCATGATTTTATGCTCTTTGATATAGGTGTTAGGTGTGATGCTGCTGGTTTTGTGATGGAGCTGTTGCTAAGCAACCTGGTCTGGGGTTTCTGTGCAGCAGTACACCTGCATTGAATTTCTCATTAGCTAGTTACCCTTAATTTGGGATTCTGACCAGCTGCTCATACTTCCTGTTTAGTTCCACAGAGAGTGTTAGCATGTGCTTCTCACTGTGTAGTTCTTTGGTTCAGTTTTCCAGCCTGAGTTCCTAACCGTGTGTCTGCAGTCCAGACTCCTGTATCCTGCATACCTCAGCTTGCATTCACTCCCTTTGTTCCCAGCTTAGAGTTTCCACACCTGCAGTTGAAATCCAATAAAGCAAGCTGCATCTCCTGTCACTTAACTTAGTCCTATAGGCCTCCTGCACATTTTCCTGTGTATATTTTGCATCTGGGTATTATTTTATGGTTTTTGCTTTTTAGAGGCAAGGCTGCCCTAGGACCTTATTTGGTACAAGGTCGCTATTGTGCTTGTGTGTGCGACAATGTCACTTTTTGTATGCTTTGTTATTGCTCACTTTTCCTTAGTTTTTCAGGTAGCCTTCTAGTTTCATTTAGTTAGTTTTCCTCTTGTCTTCCCTTATGGAGGCCACACACGCACCGATGCGGGCGGTGCGATGCTGTACGATGGGGTGCGCGCTCCAGCGGCACCTCATCGTACAGTACAAAAAGTATGTGCTGCACATACTTTTTGTACTAGCTTTTTCTAGCACAGCATTGCATCGCATGCACATCGTATGCACAAGGCATACGATGCGATGCTATGTGTGCTAAACTAGCCCACAACGCACGCCGGGATCGGTGCGTGTGTGGGCTGCATCAGATTCCACTAGTGCCTTGTCCCTCCATAAGTCCTGGTGGCACTGAAATTGGGGTGGACATAATTCGCCACTTCAAACGTGGATGTTTTAGGTGAAGCCTTAGCACCACAGGTGGTTTCTAGGGTAAACAAGAGAGTTAGCTGTCAGAGCAGGGTGCTGTGACCCTTTCCTATATTGGTCACAGCTTCTTTTTCATTATGCCCATATTCCATTTCATACATCCATATCCCGGTCATGTGATTTGCATCCTCACCTCTATGCTCCTGGTTATTGTCAGTTACTCTTGTCTGTCCTGTGTCCAGTATTCAGTTTAGTTCATGTCATTTATTAACCCTGATCATCCTGCAACTGCTCCAGGTACCTTATTAGCTTTAGTTCCCTGTTCTATCCCTATAGAACAGTGGTTAATCGTAGCAATAGGCTAGTTTTGGAGGTTTTACTTCCTCAAGTCAATTGTGGGAGAGGCAGTATTGTGGCATTATTGGGAGGGGTAGGTAACAGTGACAACTGTTTTGCAATATCATAAATATCTTATCTGAAGATAAATTTAGAATTTAGGTAATCTATAATATAATAAAAGTTATGTTTCCCTTTGTGTCTTGCCACAATTGTCCAAACTTTATTGTCCCATGTATAAAATTTATTGGCATAATAATCATACCTGTGTTTGGACTAAGGAGTAAGAACATTTGAAATCACGTTTACACTTGTCATACCGGTCAAGATTGTTCTCCATGAGGTAATTTGTATAGGTTATAATAGATTGTCATATCCTAATATATAGAATGCTAAGGTCCTGAGGCCAAGTTAAAATCTCACTATTCTATAATGGAGGTGGAATGGACTAGACAAGCAGTACAGGTTCTAGGAAGGAGTGTTAAAAACATACAAAATTAGTTTAATGTAACACTACAGAAAGAAACACAGACAATAAGCAGCAGGACAAGTATATGGACAGACAGACTAAGAAATGCATAGATGCACTTAAAAGGAAAAAAAAAATCACATGGTATACATAAAAAAATTCAGAATTAGACATGATAATAGCAAATTAGATAGTCTAACACAGGGGTGTCCAAACTTTTTGCAACGAGGGCCAGTTTTGGTGAGGTGAAAATGTGGGGGGCCGCCCAGTCAGCCTGACATTCTTTGAATCATTAATCGCATCAGAATGGTCCCCCACTCTGCCCCCATTCACTTTATGTCCCCCAATACAATAGAGATTTGGTACCTCTGTCAACCCACTCCGTATGCCTCCCTGGTATCCGTATGATGACTTTAAACACACGGCTCCCAGGCGCAAAAGAGGGGGCTAACAAGAGAACCAAAAAAAAATCGGGCGCACAACACACCTAGTTGATATATTTAAAATATGTGTAGTTCAAAAAAGGTCGCTTGCTGCTCTCAATTGGGGACCTCTGTCAGCCCCAAAGAACAGACAACTTTACAGAATATCAACAAGATATTTAAGAGAGCGCACTAGCAACACTAATTTATGCTAAAATTACCGTTTTATTTACATATACTGCAAATTAATGATCACAATCAAAAACATTAAAAATACATAAAATAACATAATATGGTACCATAGGGACAATACAATCTCAATTTATATTGAATTTCTGGTGCCTAGGCAATGCAGAAGTTGCACCTCATATAATCAAATGTCCACTAATAGCACCAGGTAGTGGTGTCCAGGTCTCAAATTTCTCTTTGTACCACACTGATGATATTAATTAATGATGATCATTAATTTGCAGTATATGTAAATAAAACTGTTATTTTAGCATAAATTAGTGTTGCTAGTGCGCTCTCTTAAATATCTTGTTGATATTCTGTAAACTTTGTCCCCCAGCCTGCCCTGTCACTGTATATTCCCTAGACTGCCCCCCATTTCTTCGTTCGCAAACCGCCCATCTGTACTCTGCATCCATTCACTCTGTCCCCCTTTCTCTGAATGTCCATCACTGCCTCCATTCACTGTATGTTTCCAAATCTGCCCCCATTCACTGTATGACTCCCATTCACTATGTCCCACAGCCTGCCCCCCTTCTCTGAATGTTCCATCACTGCCTCCATTCACTGTATGTCCCCCAGCCTGACCCTCTTTGACTGTATGTCCCCCACTCTGCCCCCATTGACTGTATGTCCCCCTGCCTGCCCCCTCCCTTCTCTGTATGTTTCCCAGCCCCTTGTGTGAGCCAGAGGACGGAGAGGCAAAGCAGGTGCTGCAAGGACAGGAGTTGCTTGGGCTCCCACCCTCCTCCACTCTGCATGTTACGGGAGCAAGCTTCCCCCTTGCTGCACTCCCTCCCCACACACCACTGTCACTGTAATTGCGGAGGAGGGTGATCTACAATTGCAGCTGCAGGGGTTGGATACATACTCAACCAAAAGACACCAAACACATCTCACTGTGGCATGTCTTTGGACATGCTTGGTCTAACAGAATAACATAAGATATATGGTTGCGGGGATGCTGTAAAAATAAATGTTGACATTCTAGAAGGTGAAAGATACTGTAGGTTCAAATGGGTTTAGAGTGTGGGATGAACTCAGGCAGGGGTTCTTAAACTCTGTCCTCGGGACTCCACACAGTTTACGTTTCCAGGTCACCTGGCAGGTGCACGGGTGCATTCATTACTCATTTACACATTTCAAAAGATCCACAGGTGGAGCTAATTACTTGACTTGTGTTTCTGTGAGGAGACCTGCAAAACATGCACTGTGTGGGGTCCTGAGGACCGAGTTTTAGAACCTGTGGACTAAAGTATATGCAATGTGAAAAGACATGGAAACCCAGCGGCATAGTAGAGGTACATAGTCTAGACCTCTTAGTGCAAACTTATTGATGATTAAGAATTAAATGCAAGGAGGAGGAACTGTACTGTGTAGAAAGATTTTTTTTTTGTATATTCTGTTTTTATTGAAATTAACAGAAAGTTAACAATGTATTCATGCAGTATAAGAGTACGGTTATTTCTCCCTCTCGACGCAGCGAGAAGACAAAGTGACATCAGTTTACATTCATGAGTAAGTGAAGGGTCTTCAAACTCTTCCAATGGTTGCTAAATAGACACTGTAAACCTGAGACATCGAAGGAGGGAAAGGGAGGCTAGAAAATAAAGTGCATGAGAAAGCCGCTTCCATGCTATAGTTCTTTCTGTTAGCAACTTATATAACAGGAAAAGAGGGGTGGGAAGAGAAGCGGGGGGGGGGGGGGGGGGAACGGAAAAAGAAGAAAAAGGAAAAGGGGGGGTAGGTGAGGGGGATGGTGAGTGGGGGGGGGGGGATCTGACCTCTCCCGGATGACCCAAAATGGATACTTATAGGTATTAATAATATTAGTGAGTCTCTACTAAGCTTGTTGCTGGAATGCGTGATCTTTATAATCTTGTGTTGTTTTATAGTCCAGCCATGGAAGCCAGGTGGCCGCAAATTCAGTGTGTTTATCAACTGCAGATAAGAGTATGTCCTCCATGGACATGTAGTACTCGATTCTACTAAACCAAGATCTCCGTGTAGGTGGGATTGTAGATTTCCATAAGATTGGTACGCATGCTCTCGCCGCGTTGCTCAGGTGCTTAAGCAAGGATGTTTTATATGAGGAGATCGGGATAGTAGAAAGGTTTAGTAACCAGAAGGCTGGACTGCTAGGGAGGGGCGTGTGTAGAATTTTTTGCGATGTCTCGACGACATCCGTCCAGAAGCCCGTGACAAGCGGGCAATCCCACCACATGTGGATGAAGGTGCCTGTGGCCTGCCTACATCTCCAGCAAATATCAGAGATGCTTGGGTTTATCTTATGTAGTAGAGATGGGTGTCTATACCAGCGCATTATGATTTTATATTGCGTTTCTCTAATTTGAATGCAGGTTGAGCTAGTGTGAGCTTTCAAAAAGATGCTTTCCCACTCTCTATCGGAGATGGTGAGACCTAGATCCCGATCCCAAGCCCGTGTGAATGAGGTCGGTATGTTGGTATTTGAGTTGTGGAGAAGTTTATATAATAGTGAAATTGTGTGGGTAGGATTACTCGCAGCAACGCATAGCCTTTCAAATGCGGTTAATTCTCTAGTGGAGGGGGGTAGTCTGGAGCCTGTTTGTAAGTAGTGCCGAACTTAGAGGTATTTCCAAAAATCTTTGGTTGGGACCTCCCATTTAGTTTGGATCTCTGAGAATGAACGGATGCCTGAGTTACTCACCAACTGGTCCACCCTAAACAGTCCCTCCAGAGCCCATTGAGAGAAGTCAGAAATGTTTAACCCTGGTTGGAATTCCGGGTTGTAGATGAAAGAAGTCAGTGGGCCGAATTCTGAGGAGATGAGAGGGTTTCTCCTTAAAGATTTCCAGATTGCAAGTGTGGTTGGAATAGTTGGGTGGGAGTACCGTTGAACACATATTCCCTCGAGCTCTACCCACTGTGGAGGTCCTGTTTCTCGTCCAGTCTAGGACTCTATTTAAATGGATAGCATAGTAGTAGTCTTTAATATCTGGTAGTTTGAAGCCGCCTGTCTGGGTGTTTCTCGACAGTACTTCACGTTTTATTCTTGGTGTTTTACGCAGCCAGATAAATTGCTGCGTTAGTTTTTTTATGGTTCTGAACCACTCTTCCGGGACTGAGATGGGTAGTGTTTGGAGGACATAAAGCAGTTTTGGAAGGGAGTTCATTTTGATGATGTTCATTCTACCTAACCATGATAATTGTTTATTTTGCCAGTTATTATAATCTAAACGGAGGGATTTGAGAAGAGGGTGATAGTTTAGTGAATACAGTCGGGCGAGGTCACTGGGTAGTTTGATCCCCAGGTAGGTGATATGAGATTGCTGCCATGTAAGGGGAAATGAGGATTTTAATTGAGGGATTGTTGCCGGAGGGACAGATATATTGAGGATACTTGACTTGGACATATTGATCTTAAAGTTAGATAGGGTGCTAAAGCGGTCTAACTCTTTTATAAAGTGGGGGAGTGAGGATTCTGGATGTGTGACTATTGCTAGTAAGTCATCCGCGAATAGTGCTAGCTTGTACTCTTCCTCTCCGATCCGCACCCCGGTGATATGGTTATTTGATCTTACTGCTCTGGCTTGTCCTAAATTTCTCCATTGTGAGACGAATAAAGGAATTCTTATCTTATGAATTCTTATCTTACATAGGACAAAGATTAGTGGGGACAGGGGGCACCCCTGTCTTGTGCCATTGCTGATAGGGAAGGGATCGGAGAGGAATCCATTTGTCCTGACTCTCGCCACTGGTCGGTGGTATAAGGCTAAAATTCTCTGTAGTGTTAGTGGGCCCAGGCCGACATGCTCCAGTACAGAACTCATAAAACCCCAACTCACCCTGTCAAAGGCCTTCTCCGCATCCGTGGAGACCAGAACGGTTGGGATTCGGTGCTGAGAGGCCAGGTGAATCAGGTTGAGCACTTTAGTAGTGTTATCCTTCGCTTCTCTGCCAGGGACAAAGCCTACTTGGTCGTTGTGAATTAGTGAAGGTAAAAATTTATTTAGCCTGTTAGCCATCAATTTGGCGAATAGCTTAATGTCGACGTTAAGGAGGGAGATAGGCCTGTAACTGGAGCATATCGAAGGGTCCTTCCCTGGCTTAGGGATGATGGTTATATGTGCCTCTAGTGATTGCTCGGAAAAGTGTGTATCTGCAGAGATGGCGTTAAAAGCCTGAAGCAGGTTGGGGAGCAGAATGGGTTTGAAGGTTTTGTAATATGAGGCAGTAAGACCGTCGGGGCCTGGGCTTTTACCTAATGGTAAGGCTGATATGGCCAGTTCCAATTCTAATTGGGAGAATGGTGCGTCTAGCGTGTCACTATCAGAGGGAGATATTTTAGGGAAAGCCACGGAGGATAAGTAGTCCTTAGCTTGAAGCGTCTCGTGAAGATGTTCTGTCGGAGTAGGAGAGTTATGTAAATTATAAAGTGATAAGTAATACTTCCTAAAGCAAGCCGCTATCTCTGGGGTTTTAAAGCAATGGGCGCCTGAATCCTTTTTAATCATATTAATAAAAGAAGCTGCTCTTTAAGCTTTGGTCGCTTGTGCGAGGAGGCGGCCCGGCTTGTTCCCCCATTGGTAGTATTTGCCCTTGCGTTTGCCTAGTTGGAGTTTAGTTCGTTCGGAGAGGAGATTATTCAGATCTGAGCGAGCCTCAGCAAGTTTAATCATAGTATCAGGTCTGCCGCTAGTTTTATGCGAGGTTTCAAGTTGTTGGATAGTGTCTAAGAGGGCAGTAATCCTGGCTGCTTTCTGTTTTTTTAATTAGTGTACCTAGTTGGATTAGTCTGCCCCTTACAACACATTTGTGTGCTTCCCAGAGGGTTACAGCTGAGACATCCTCTGTGTTATTAAGTTCAAAGTACTCTGTCAATGCTTTCTTAATTTCGGAATTGCAGTAAATATCCTGCAGTAGTGATTCATTCAGCCTCCAGGTCCATTGGCCCGGAGTATGCTGTGGGATTTCTAGGGTCATGGAGATTGGGGCATGGTCTGACCATGTGATGGAGCCTACCGATGCATCAAGTAAAGAGGGGAGGTGTCTATGGCTAAGAAATAGATAATCAATGCGGGAGTATGTTTGGTGTGGGTGGGAATAAAATGAATAATCTCTGCCTGTTGGATTGAGTGTGCGCCATGAGTCAGCCAGTTGGAGCTCGTGTAGGATTTTCTTGATTTTCCGATACTTGCTGAGGGGGGATCGATGTGAGCCAGTGGATGTGTCCATAGCCGGGTCCACAGACCAATTAAAGTCGCCCCCAACAACTATCGTGCCCTCAAAGAAGGAGTCTAATCTGGCAAGCTGTGATTGAAAGAAAGTGCACTGATCCTGATTGGGGCCATAAACCACAACTAGTGTATAGGGTATTGTAGCTATTTTGCATTTAAGGAGAAGGATTCTTCCCGGGACCAGTCTCTGGACGGAGACGTCGGACAGTTGAAGGCGTTTGGAGAGCAGGATCGCCACTCCTTTGGATTTACTATTCGGGGTGTTACAGTAGTAGGCGTGAGGGTAGCGGGGGCTAGAAATAGATGGGTGGTGAGAGGATGTACTAAAATGCGTTTCTTGGATTAGTGCAATATCTGCCCTCTCTGCCCACAAGGTTCTAAGTAAGCTGGATCGTTTTTCCGGGGTGTTTAGGCCCCTGGCGTTTATGGAAAGGATTTTTAATTTACCTGTCGCAGCCATGTAGTACCGTGAGGGGTAAGTCAGCATGTCCAGGGTCCCAGGGGAGGTCAGGTGGGGGGGTGGGAGGGGGGAAGGTGGGGATGGGATAGAAAGGAGGAAAATATGAGAACATAAACAACATCAACAATAACAATGAAAAAATTCCCGCGGTGGGACTACTGGTCGCTTGTGGCGCCAGTGACCCAGGTGACATTTTTGTCTAGTGCGGGTAAAGGGGGGTGAGGGAGTCACCAAACTGCAACTATTGAAATTTCTATATAAACATTAGGAAAGTAAGACACAGACTAGAGTCTAGGCTATGGGACAATTTGGGCTATGGCGTATGTATTCTAAGAAAAAGAAAGACCATTAAATATCTGTTTACCTACTATCTAGGAAGAAACGTTAATTAATACAACAATAAGGTCTAACAGAGCCCTTTTGCCTAAACTTGTGGTTCCTAGATAGGATATCTGGTATAATACTTGTGGGTCATGGAAGTGAACTACTGTAAGGGTGTGTTATATTCACCAGTCCATGTCCTAGATTTGGAAATGAGGCCGGTCTCCTCCCGGTTCGGTCTCTGAGTGTTCAGGTGTGGTCATCGGCGGGTAGCGGAGAGCGTTGACCCTGGTTTTTCTTGGTGTGGCGTACTTCTTGCCAGGGTGGCTCCTGCGTCGGTCGTCTTAGGGGGGGCAATTCTGGGTGCGGAAACTCCCAGCTGGTGATGTCAAGGTTTGGAAGACCCAGTGACTTGCAGAATGCAGGGAGATCTGAGAAGGAGGACAGGGAATGGATCTTTCCTGCAAGGGTCACCTGAAGGTTGAAGGGGAAGCCCCATTTGTACTTCAGTTGGCGTTTTCGAAGTTCTGTAGTGAGGGGTCTCAGCGCCTTCCTTTGCTGAAGAGTATGCCATGATAGGTCTTGGTATATTTCAATTGCGGTGCCGTTGAAGTCCACTCCGTCTAGTTGGCGCAATTTGCGCACGATGGTCTCTTTCTGCGCGTAGTAGTGCATGCGGCAGATCACGTCTCGCGGTCGATCTGCTGGGGAGCCTCTCGGTCTCAGTGCCCGATGTGCCCTGTCTAGAAGAATTTTCTCAGATGGGTCGTTTCCCAAAATTTCATTGAAAACTTTGGTTAGGGCATCTGGCAGTAGTTCTTGTGATACATCTTCGGGGAGGCCTCTTATGCGGAGGTTATTCCTTCTTCCTCTGTTGTCCTGATCCGTCAGGTGCATATGGAGGGAGCGGATTTCTTTGGCCTGGAGGGAAACAGTTTCCGAGAGAGCGTTGCAGAACGTGTATAGTTCATCTTGGCAAGCTTCTACTGAGGCAGTGCGATGCGAGAGTTGTGACAGGTCCTGCCTGACGGAATCCAACTCTTTACGGATGGTTTCTTGAATATCTTGTTTGGTTGGGAGTGTCCTCATATAAGATAAGGCATCTCTGATTTCGGCTAGATCTGTAGCCATTTGTGAAGCTTGGGTGTCTGGGGGTGGGGCGGAGGATATTGGGGTAGATGAGTCGTCTGTGTGCATGGATGAGGTAGGATGATTGGCCTGTAGATAGGATCTCATCCCGGGTTGGGACATGCTTTCAGAAGGAGGAGGTGAACTTATTTTCTTTTTTGGTGCGACCTTTTTGCCTTTGACCATAATAAACTAGAGTATAAAGGAGAAAGGGCTCATGCGGGTATGGAGGAGTGTCGAGCTCTAATCTGCGTCGGAGTGCTTCGTTGCAGCTATCGGGGACTCCCCATGGCCTGGTGTCAGCAAGGCATTCTTAACTTAGGACCAGTCAACCTGGTGTCAGCCTCCCATCGTTGATCCGTCCACCCAGATTTTACTTTGAGTCTGAGGTCAGAGTAGTTGTCTGGGTTCTTTTGGATTGTGAATGAGGAAGGATGCCTGTTTCACCCCTGTGCAGGTGTGGGCACAGGGTGTCCGGTGTTTGCAGCTTTGCCAGATATATATGCTGTTATTGAGTGAGCCAGCAGGGGGAGCTCCAGTGTCAGCAACCACTGGTCTTCTACATAGATTGAGATAGCACAGGTAGGGATGTGCTTTGCAGGTTTTGTTAAGCTTTTGTCCCAGTAGGTGGATCAACAGGGGCCAGATCCTAGCTAGATAACAGGGGCCACAGGTGGTCTTTCAAGAGAGCAGGGGAGGAGTGTAGGATGCAGGGGCTGCTTCTCCTGCTGCTGTGATCTCAGGCTCCTTTTAATAATGCAGGGGCCTTCCAATATGGCCGCCGCTGCAGGCTGTGTCCGTGTGGTGCTGGCGTGCCCCTCAAGCCCCGGGTCCCCAGAGACCTACCAGTGTGTCTTGTGGGGGTGAGGGCTCTCCCCACTCCCCCCGCTCCCCTCCGGTGTAGCCTGTGGGGCCGTGCGGATGCAGGGAAGCCGGCTTCTAGCGGAAGCCACAACCAAGATGGCGGCCGCGGCGTCTGTATGCAGGGGGAAATCGCTTCTCCACGCTCGGTCTCTGTGCCACTCACGCTGTGCGGAGGTGCTCCGGGGGGTAGGGGTGCACTGCCCGGACGTCTGGGTGCAGAGTGCTGTGCAGCAGGGAGCCTCCGGTGGCCGCCGTCCGCGATGTCCGGGTCCTGGAGCTCAGAAGCCGGTTGACGGAGCCCACTCCAGTCCGCGGCTTTAGGGTAGGTGAAGGCCTCAGGCTGGAGGTTGGGAATACTCCCTTCTTAGGCTTCGCGGGACCCTCGGGTTAGGTGTGAGGGTGCCTGCGAGGTGTGGGGAGCCTGTGGTGGATTTATGCTGGGCAGGTAGTTGTATTTTAAGGGGTTTTAGCTGTGTAGGTGTGGGAGCTCATGTAAAGCATGTCCTGCTCCTTTCACAGCCAGGCCACGCCCCGTAGAAAGATTTTTGGTAGTACCTTATTGTTAGTGGAAACCAGTTTATTTCTTCTGGAGTAGATAAGCAGGTCTTCGGGAGGCCTGCACTACTGGCAGGCACTGAGGCACAAATAGAGCAGATGTACAGGAAAGGGATGGATCCATTGAAAATCTTTTGCACTGGCAATCACCGGATCAGGGGATATCTGCTACACTGGTGATATACAAGAAGCTGCTCAGTAGGGATGCGGCATCCTGGGTGCACACGGCACTTCCTTCATGGACGACACAATTTGGTCTGTATCCTACAGCTTGCGAGCAGGGCCTTCCTTCGGTTTCTATTATTTCCATTTGTAAAAGCACAATGGAATTTTCTGCGCTATACAAGAACCTGTTGATAAATTATATATCATTCTGATTAGCAATATGGGAACTTTGTGGGTAAAAAGGCTAGGTTTGGATTATAAATATTAACAGGATTTATTGATCATCATTATTTAAGAACGAAAACAATGCCATTCTTAAAGTTACCAAAGGTAAACTCACCATATGGGAAAAGAAGAGTTGCAGGTACTGGTTTCCTAGCAAGGCGCCCATTGCATCGCCTACCATACGATGGTATGCGATGTTACGCAGTGGCAGCAGATGTTATACAATTTTAAATTGTATACCATCGCATTGTATGCCATATACAATGGTATACGATTTAAAATTGTATAAGCACCCTAATGGGTGTTTTCAATGTGAAATGGCCCCCCTATAAGATTATTAATTGTATAAGCACCGTAATGGGTGCTTACAATGTTAAAAGCACCCTCACTATCAATGCTAACCCGAAGTGTGGCGAGCCCGCGAGGGGCGGCGGTATGCGTCCTCTGTCCGTTTCATACCCCCACCATCCACTTCGGCGTGGAGTTGATTTTAAATAGTGTGGCGAGTGCAGCGAGCCACTGTGCCCGAAGCGTGGCGAGCGCTTGTACATGTAAAGTAATACCCCACACTATATAAAATCAACTACACGCCAACGTGGATAGTGGGGGTATGAAAAGGTCGGAGGACGCGTACCGATGCACTCACCATGCTTCGGGTTGGCGTTGATAGTGCGGGTGGCGTGGGGGTGCATTTAACATTGTAAGCACCCATTAGGGTGCTTATACAATTCAAAATCGTATAGGGGCCATTTAACATAAAAAAACCATTAGGGTGCTTATACAATTTAAAATCGCATTGCATGCGGGTATATGGCATGCAATGCGATACAATGCATAAGATGCCATACGACTGAATATCGTGGGCACCGTGCTAGGAAACAAGTACCGAGTTGCAATTAGCCAGATCAGAGGCAACTGCCATTGGTGCAGCAGGTGCATTGTGGACTGAGGGGCCCACCTCTGTCCAGACCAGCAATGAGTTATCCCCTGAGCCCAGCAGACCATTTTGAGCAATTTCAGATGAACGTCCCCGTGCAGAGAGCAGAGTGGACCCTACTGCCCGAGAAACCTGCCCCTTATCTTAGGGATGACCTTTTCTGTACCAGCAGATAGCGTCCTGCCACCTATCAGCACTACCGATCACAGCCACATACTGCCTCTAGTTAATAGACCACTGTATATTTTCCCCATTAACAGGATTAAAGACAGCTTACACCCAGAAAGCACAAAAGGGCAGAGGCCCCGGTCACAAAGTAGAGACCACTGTGTTCCTGCCTTCACCAAAGTACATGCCTTCTGTTCTCCAAACCATGCAGGACATGGTGCTTGTACCCTGCCACCCACTGCCTCTCCCTGTCATCTTTTGCAATTCCCACTGCTTCCCATAATCCTCTGCCTCCTCCTGTCATACTCTGCCACCCTTTGCCCTTTTTTGTCAGTCTTACTCTATAGGTCAACCTCTCGCTGCAATATGCTGTCATTCTCTGCCTCTCATTCAGTGCCCAGGAAGAAGAGCACTTAGATGCTAGAAACGCGTCGGAAGTGACTGGGAACCCACAAACCTGACCCAGGACCCATCCCCGGTGCCTAGGTATTTGGAGCCACAAGCAGGGTGCACATTCCGGACTGCATCCTGTCTTATTCCATCCTTGCTGGCTCCAAATACCCTCAGGGGTAAGAAGATATTTTATTCCACCATTTTAAATGTTTTATATTCCATGTTTTTTATGTCAAATTAAACCTTGTCAACTTTAATATCCATTGGCGCCTATATTATTTGTCACACCCACTCCGCCCAATGTCTCACATGGATTGTGGATTCAGGCAAGTCAGATGACGCGTTGCACCCTGGTGTGAACATCTGACCTGCCTGAATATTGCAGATTGGTAAATTTGTTCTTTGGGATATGGATATTAGATATTGGATATTTTTTAATGTGATTATCTTTCACTCTCCTCCCTGTTTTTTTAGCTCTCTCTCATCACTGAATTGTTGGGGTGATGTCCTGCAAGGTCTCATGATAACAGGGCCCCACAACCTCTAAGCAGAAGAGTTCATTTTCTATCCTTAACCACTACTGTCTATTCTTTCAGAGGTGGACTGGTTTGCTACAAATGTAGCAGCAACCACTGATAACATTTAGAATACAATGTATACTGTATGTCTGCTTTTGAAACAAGATAAGTATTTGTCTCTTTGAAATATGCGCATCTACAAATTGCCAGTTTCAATGGTCTAACAACCACATTCTACTAATAGAGAATAATTTTAAATCCTTTATATTACCAACTGTACTAATTACTGCGCTGAATGGAGTCATGTATTTGGTTGTATCAGAATACCAATTATACTAATTACTGTACTGAATAGATCTGTGTATTTGGTTCTATCAGAGAAGGAATATCATAAAATCCCTACTATGTGTACACAAGCTGTGTAGCAGTTACCATGCAATTCAGTAGTAGTGAATTTTTGCACTTTGGGATGTCACACAGGTCATTATGATAATTTAATACAGCCTAATTAAGAATTCTCAACAGATTGCTGCTGAATAATTATAATATCAGATGACACTTTTTAAAACAGACTGTATTTCATGTGTTGGGTAGATTTGATACACTGCAGTATTCCTGAATAGGTTGTTTGCAGCTAAATATATTGATACGGTTTAAACATACTGTTATGGTGTGTACACACTTGTACAATGTGCATGAGATTTTGACTATATAGTCAAAATCTCATCTGGATCGCATGCAGATCGCACAGGTTTTAACCCTTGCGATCCCGATGCGTGCTCCCGTATATCAGCCAGAAAGTCTTGGCTGCATAGACTATATAGGGCAGATCTGTAATATAGTCTAAATTGTACAAGTGTCTACACACCATAAAGACTCTGCCTTTGAAAAACTTTTTTCCTTATAGGCAAGTTTGACAATTTTGCTGCTAAGCTTTGGGAACTACATTAGGCTGTGATTTATGTGCAGAGACCATAACCTAAACCGGTGTTAATTGAATCTGTTGGTTTAACTTTATTGCTACACTAGTGCAATTTAGTCCAAATAATCATGGTTGAAATGGAATCATTGTTAATATAATTGCAATTTTTGAATAGCATTACAGGAGGGACAAACAGTATCTCCACCTTCAAGTCTATATAATATAATATAAGACAGCATTGAAGGTTCTCACTTCACTATTGTTTAATTAACATTTAATTGATTGGATTCATCTGGGTCTTAACTCCCTAAGCAAATTAGCAAGAGTGGAGTTCTCTGTTTTAATACAGTAAATGTACATATTTTGTGTGTTTATATCCATAATTTTAACAATTGATAAATAATAGTTACATTTTATATAATACTGTTTTCTTGCATGTGTGTCAGGGAATACCTGGGTTTTTCTTCTCTGAGTGCCCCAAAAAAGAGTCTTCTTTTTCTTCTTGTAAATACATGTATTCCCTGACTCTGGGAGCACCGCCAACCACGAAAAATCTGTTCAGTGTGATGAAAGAATTTACACTCATCACAAAGATAAGTTTAAAAATATAAAAAAAATATATAAATTTATAGGTGAAGCTGGTTTGTGTCTATCCAAACCCCAAAATCACAGAGATCTCAAAACCATTGGGGTGCGGAACAAAAAATGTGTTTTCTGTCAACCTTTGCCTCATGCAGTTAACAAATAGTTCTCCCTGCCTCACACTGTCACCCTCTGCCTCTCCCTGTCACCCACTGCTGTTTAGCATATTGTGAACTAGGGTTAAAATGCAGGATGGGGGACAGAATAATATTTTTAGACCTGGGCCAACAACTCACAAGTTCCACCACTGAGCATCATCCAGTGATTCCATACAGTTACACAGATGAGAAGTATTATCTAATAGAATAGAGATGTTTTATTTCATAGTGTATATGACTTTTGGCAGGGTCCAAAATTGCATTCTAGGTGTATGATGCGATAGGTTGCAGACCCATTCTAGTGTGCCAAACATTGAGGCTGTAAGCAAAGAAAAACATATGAGGGATAGCATAGCAGTGCTTTGCTTATAAATCTACGAACATTATTGTGGGTATGTCAAAGGGGATAACTACCTCCTCACAAGAGTGCTTGTTTATAGATTTAGAATGTGTACTCCAAATATTCAATAAGTCTTGCACTGTACCCTGTAGAGAAAGAGGGGGGGGGATGAACCTCAGGCACAATCAAAGCTGCTGTACGGGGAGTGTGTAATTCTCCCAATAATAGAAAACGAAAAAAGTGGGTGGGTGTACAGCGCTAGGTTTGTCTGAAAAGAATATACACTACCACATGTATATATATAAGTATGACATTTATTAATATACAAATTAATAGTAAATGAGAGCTCTCATAAAAGATATACACAAATAGAAAAATATTTTAAAAACAATTTGATGAACAGAGGCTCTCTGATGTATAAGAAACTCCACAGTATTAGCATTCGCACATAATATTTACCAAGGGGAGACTGAAAGATGTGCAGATTCTCCTTAAGGTACAGCTTTATGTATATATGTCCTTGTCCGGATAAGTACCCAGTAAGTCCAGGGATAATATAGGCAGTCCTTTAAGGTATATGCATACCTGGCATGTGATTGTTGATGGCTGCTGGAAGGTGGTTGTCCTGGAAGCAGAAATAAACTGGTCCGGAGATAAAGTGTAAGGTGCTGTGCGATCTTGGTATAGTGCAAATATGCAATAGTGCGGTGAAGGGGTGCTGAAAAAGCTGCTCAGCTGCTCAACGCGTTTCGACGCTAGCCTGCGTCTTCATCAGGAGCTTGGGTATACATATACATATACGTACCTCAGGAAAATTGGTGACACCTAAAATGCATGCAACGATCGATACCAGGCCTGTCCCAGAGCCGATTTCAAGAATTTTCTTGTTTCTCAAATGCAATTCATCTTGATTTTCATCCAGGAAGTAACATAATGCCTTTGCCTTTATGTTTTCTACTCTGCTGTATGTTAGGCGCCGCCATGCACTGTACCCTGGGACAGCTGCAGCATAAGGACTCCATTGCTCATTCCTCTAGTCTACACCAACACTTTCACCCCTCCTTTACTCCAAATAACAAATGCTTCCTTAGAATGTAGGGCTGTTATCAAATAGGTGACTTGCACATCCATTCTTTCCAAAATAAAACAGGATAAAAACTAGTGCTAGGAAACAGGACACCTCTCGGTTCTCCCCTGCACACTCCTCCTTTTAGACACTGGAAAAGCTTCTAACAGAAACTGGGTCAGAGATAACAAATGAGCTACACATCCACATATGGCCCCATCACATTGCCTTCAAAACAATTCATGTAATCTCCATGCATAAGTGAGGACCCAAGTCTGACCCGTTGAGAACCATGTGCCCCATAGATTCAAAAGCAAAGCAAAATGGGGTGGCAGTCCCATCTGCCCTTCTCCCTGGTGGAAACCAAGCATAGAAATGTAGCCATAGTAGTTGACCTTCCCAAATACATAATTACTACACATGCCCTTCATCCACAGATGCTTCTTCACACAAAAATCATAAATCGGACCATTTTAAGATATTTTAAGGATCTCCCACATTAACGATGGTGCTTAAAGGGTTAATAAAAAAAAGTTTGCTTGGCAATTTTCACACCTATTTTGAGAATTTCCCTCCATTCTATTGGTTATTCAGGTAAAGAAAAAAATGGATTATGAATACACCATGTTAGCCTATAAGGTGCATACAGACAGCAGGTTGATGAACACTCAGCTGTTTTATGGCAAGATGAAGTGGCTTACCCGAGACCCCGAGAGAGTCTGAATTGCCATAAAAAAAATGTAAACAGAAAGGAATTTTTTTTTACTATAATTATACTTTCCATTTGTTTTAAATAATAAAGCTTAAAAATTTAAAATAAATTGCTACTTAACACATAAAAAAACACATCCCATTAAAAGCGAAAACATGAAAATATCCTTTACAGAGCACTGTATTACCCAGGCATCATTTAATAATGGTTTCCTTATAAACATTTTGTCCAAAATGTAATTACAAACATCACAAGTTCAACAACATTTTTTACAGGATACACAAACCTCAAAGAGCATGTTAAACAATTTCAATGATTCACAGTTATATATAAATTAAGGTAGGTTGTTAAGTCTTTAAATATCTTTATGTAACAAATCCATTTATACCATAAGGCCCCGTGGTCTTCAACATTAATAAGATAAACATGGTCTAATGACACAAAGCAAGTGATAGGGGAAATCTAGACTTCAAGCCTATCTGATCCATGAATGCAAGGTTGCAAAACACCATAGGATAAACAATCAATGCATATTGCTTGATTTGTCCCTCACACTGGCCCTTATTCAGATCTGATTGCAGTACAAATTTGTTTGGAAAATGGGCAAAACCATGTACACTGCAGGTGGGGCAGATGTAACATGTGCAGAGAGAGTTAAATTTGGGTGGGGTGTGTTGAAACTGAACTCTAAATTGCAGTGAAAAAATAATGCAGCCAGTATTTACCCTGCACAGAAACAAAATAACTCACACAAATCTAACTCTCTCTGCACATGTTACATCTGCCCCACCTGCAGTGCACATGGTTTTGCCCATTTTCTAAACAAATTTGTACTGCGATCAGATCTGAATAAAGGCCACTGTGTGAAACCATGCTGGAATGTACCCGTAAAAGGAAGGGAGTGCTGTTGTCATGAAGTCATGGTTACACCTTGTATTATGGTTTATGGGAGACCCACCAAGCACTGCAAACAAACAAAATCAGTCTTAAAAGTATCTTGACAAGGAAATATGGAACCTACAGAACGTGCGAGACAAGGGTTTTATTTCAGATTATATATACTAATTATACAAATGATGTAATTAGGGTGACAACACATTTTAATAATATATACTGATTTATGTAATCAAACTTTAAGATGTTACCAGTCTTTGTTTTCTGAAATTCATGTACTGCAATACTGTGAAATCAATCTGGTCTTCGATATATACAATGAGTGTAAACAGAAGCAAATCAAAAGAACACAAACAGTATATAAACACAAAGTTGCATTCACAATTTACATGGAATCCATGCTTAGACAAAAATAGAATGGGGAATGCCAGCAACTATAGGGGCAAATGGGACATTACCTTTTCCACCATACCAGATACCGCCCACGTTATTTGTACATGTTGCATTTTATTACATGTTATAGGGCTTACTTATACAGTATTGGTACCTTTAAACAACTATACATAATCCAATAGCAGCAAATGAAAGGCAATGAAAAACAAGTCTGAGAAAAAAAAAAATGGATGCATAAATTAAAATGCAAAAGAACAGGAAACTAGTTAAACAGGTTTTTGCCCCCTACACACTAGCCCATCGCCGCCGATACCGATATTGGTGGTAGCGTAGGCCCGGCGGGGGTGCCGGCTGTGGCAAGTGCATACACATTTGTTGATAACAGCTCGGAAGGGAGCTAAGGCCATGATGCAGCCATCGGTACCGTGGACCTCTCTCACCTGAACATGCTGCATGAGAGAGGAGGTCGTTAATGATGCCCGGGAGCGCGCATTCGTCAACGATATTGAGTGTACAGACCAGGCGATATTGTTCACAATATCGCTCAGAAAGCCCTTTCTGAGTGATATTGTTCACAATATCATCAGGCCCTGGTGTGTATGGGGCTGTTTATAACAGTCAATCCAATTGCTGCCACTACAAGAAAAGTGGACATGATTAAAACATTAAAATAAAAAGATTTTCTGTTCTGGCTACCTGCTCACAACAGTTAGGAATGTTTTCCTTGCATGATCCATTAATGAAAGAATAAAAAGTTTATTTTTGGATTTATTTAAGGCTGGACAAAGTGCTTATTATCATTGATAAGAATATGCTTCTCAGTAGTTTAAAGTTGATAATAATAAAAATATATATCTGCTTTCGAAAATTTAGTATTATCATAAGGAATCGGCAGTGTAGAAATCTTGTTTTTACCAATCAATAAATAACCAATTAATAAACTCACCAGTCTTAGTTTCTGAAATTGTAATGGCAACTGTAAGATTTTAAAATTGAAAAGATAAACCACAAAAATGTTCATAGCTTTAACAAAAAATGGTGAATATCGGTTACCCTGGTGAGCAGATAAAGTAGACCGAGAAGGCAGAAGGGAATGTGATTTAACAGCGTCATACCTATCTGCATTATAATACTTTCTTGTGATCAATGCCACACTTTTTGGAGACATTTTGCATTATAATAGATTAAGGACACCATAACTAAAAGAAATTGGGTTGATTGGTGATGTTGAGGTTATCACAAAATTAAGGTAAAAGTAAATAAAACAAACTTTTCCAGAAATCTTGAAATATCACAATGGCAGAACAAAGCCAAGAGATTCTAAGCAGATTAACCATGATTATAAAACATTCTTTAAAAGTTTGTATTAGCCAAAAAGGTCTTTTAAATCATTGCTAGCTGAGCTGCTACTTTTCATTGTGTTTGCTGACTGCGTAAAGCTCTGTGGGTTGTAAAATGGGTTGGAATCCGCACCAAACCCAGTTTGTCCCATTGAGCCTGTCTGTGTTACCGCACTGCCCATGGGCTGAGAAGACTGTGGTGGTGCAAATTGGTTGAGCCAGGGATTCGGTTTCTGATGTGACATCTGGTTTATACTCACTTTGGGTTTTTGTGGACCAAATAAATTGTCCAAAGATGCCAACTGAGTGGCAGGTTTGCTGAATGAATTCTGCTGCAGAACACCCGGAGGGCTGCTAAGTGTGTTAAAGTTCTGCAAGTTAGCAGTTGACATAGGAGTCATTTTGTTCATTCCCATGGGAACTGTACTACCAAAGTAGTTTTGATTGGGACTTACAGTCCCCAAGCTGAACCCCGAAGATTGGAAGCCTGTGTTTGAGTTAAGTCCATTTTGAACGTTTCTGTTTAAGCCCATGTTGTCAACTGGTGCGGGGAATCCAATAGTTCCAGGCATGCTAGTGCCATGAGAGAAGCCACCCACAGCAGGTTTAGCATTGATGCCTGAAAGACTGTTCAAAGATGACATGTTTTCCATCATCAGTGTCTTTGTCAAATCCTTTGTCTGAAATATTGAGAAAGACATGAAAGCAACGTTAAACCTTCTACCCCTCCTCTTTTCAGTCCATAATTAAATCTATAAGGCATGGAGACTTCATGCAATGTCCAAAAGTCTAAAATGTTGACAATAATATAATATAAAAATGACAGCAAAACGTCACTTGTGCTGAGGGGGTGTGGATCAGTTGGTCACCATTAGGTCGAACTGCATGTGTCTAGGTCAACATGCAGGAAGGTCGGCATGAGTCTAGGTCGACATGGGCTAGGTCAGCAGGGTCTTTAGGTCGACATGGGTTTTTGGACCCAAATGTCGATATGGACACAATTTAAAGTGCACTACATCCCCTCGCAACGCTTGCGATGCTGCGCTCGGCACACTATTTTATTCTCCCACCATGCCCTAGTGGATGGTAGGGCATGAAATACCGCCTGTCAGCTCAAAAAACAGTGAAAAACCCCATGTCGACCTTTTGACTGTAGCCTCATGTCAACCTAAATGCATGTCGACCTAATGACTGTCTAACAACTTGCTGGTGACCCAATGACCGTATCCCTGCTGAGGAAGCTAATAGCTTAACTACTGTGGCCAGAGAGGTCACAGGCTTCTGGAGCTTATCTGATATATATCTGATATTGGCAGCATATTTGATCACCGCTAGCCCTATCTATGCTCCCAGTGGTAGATTGGAGGCACAGCTTTCCTACACATATGCCAGTGCCCCGTTAAGCAAAAAGAGGGCGGCATTACAATAAAAAATATTACAGACCTATGGTTGTCCTTATAAGAAATGGCAGGTTACCAATATGCCACAGGTACCAACTTGTTCCTTAATTTTTTTTAAACACAATGGGGTCCATGTATAGTTGAGAATATGCCTTTTGTAGGCTTTCACACTGTGCCTGCTCTGGAACTACGCTCGCCCCACTATGGATGACGTAGAGAAGTATTTTATTTGCATCTACCCTTATAAGAGGTGTGACTGGGCTGCAAAGGTGCATTCTCACGTAGACCATGCTCAGTGAGGGCGTGCCAGAAATGTGCCTGTCTGGAGCATTTAAAAACTGCAATAAAGCACATTTACTCAATTTAGGATCAATTGTTTAGCAGGCGATGTTTCCATCACTGTCTTTCCATGCAAGTCTAGTACCAACAGTGCCTTAATGTATGGTGTGTATAAGGAACAGCTTACCTAGTCTCTACTGCTTTCTAAATAATTATAAATTGCCGTCATATATTCAATGCATTATATGACTACTACGGCTTCATATCTGCTGAGTGAATAAGAAGAATTATATCCACCCTTACCTGTTTCATGGGTGCCGCAGGTGTCACGGTGCTCGGCGTCAGCTGCTGCTGGCTTTTCAGCTTCTGTACTTGTTCCTGTTCCTTTGCTAGTTTTTGTTTCTCTTCAAGTGTAAGTGATATCTTTTGAAACAAATAAAATAAATGTCACATATACAGAGTAATAACATATGAGTCTGCACTGCGTGAAATTTCCAGCCAATACGCACATTATTCACATATTATGTGACCAATAAGAAATGCCCACTGGCCAATCTCAGAGGGATCTCCTAGCCCCCCACATCCTAAGCTTCACCCAAAGTGTATCTCCATCAGTGATGGCCAGTGATTGGTTAGCCTGGCTACATGGCCCACTCGGCAACCACACAGCTGCTGAAACTGCAATATAAAGAGAGAGCTTAAAGTAATCACGGATTTCTTAAGTATTCACTGCAGCTACCTGGTGCTGCAGAGGGCAGAGCCACCATGGAAATGTAAATAAATCAGAAGGCGGACCCCACTGTGAATCAGAAGAGCAGCCGGGGACCTCAGAGCTTCAGCCACGCAAACATGTCCCATTCGTCAAAGAGTTTTGGCAATTTATATGATCTCTCCCTCGACCCAAAATTATATATCGGGGCCTCTGATTAGGGAAGAATTGCTGTACACAGTAAACTAGAAATGGGCACGGACAATCGATGGTTTGAAAAACTATGAATTATCTATGAACGATGGCAAGTGATTTTGTCTGTTTAGAACACCCACTGCCTTTCTACCTTTCTTATTACCAATACACGTTTTCATACCTTTAGCGCAGTTATCGGCAGTACCATTATTCACTCAATAACATTATAATTTTATAAATTCTTGACCAGCCCTGTTATTGTAAAGATCAAGGGCCTTTACAACAACCCTGGGCAGCAGCAGCGACCCTGTCATCCACAGCAACAGTAGCCCAGCAACATGCCAACCGCAACAGCAGTGGCTGCGCCGCCTTCCAGTAGCAGCACAAGTAGCCCAGCCACCTGCCACAACAGTGGTCCATTCTGTGAAAGTGGTTCTGAAATTTCTGAGGGGCTAAACTGCTGGGTATACCCGATATGACCACTTATGGGTCCAAACTGAACATTAATCGTGATGCGGGGTCAACATGCTTATTGACAACATAAGTTATGTAGTGTTCCCGCTAGGCTGTTTTAGCGGGGCGCTGCGCCCTGCCCGATTTTTAAAGGGCGGGATGTATTAAAATACATCGCCACCCTTCGCGGCCTCCCCGCCGCGATGCTGCCGCATATGTACTAACATATGCGTCTGGTATCGCGGTGCGGTGACGGGGGCCCCCCGCGATACTTGTACTCTGGTGTGCGGGGGGTCTCCGTCATCTCCCTGTCGCCACGCTCTCCCCTCACGCCGGGGACAGCTAAGCATGCTGTCCCCGGCGCCTCCTCCTCCCCCCTGCAGCCGGAAGGATGTCCGGCTGCTTTACTAGGGGGAGGAGGACCCTTCAGGAAGGTAAAATTGGAAAATGCGGTAAAACCGGGGTTTTACCGCATTTTCCATTTGATACATCTCGCCCATAATGCGCCCTGCCCGTCTCGCAGCGCCCCGCTAAAATAGCCTCACGGGGAAGCCCAGCGTCGCCGTTGACATCGATGCCTGGCGCTTCCCTGGCAGCACAGTGGATTCGGAGGGGCCGGGCCCGCCCCCTTTGATGACCATGGCGGCCCAAGCACGCCTCTTTCATTACGGCGGCGGCCCGGGCACGCCCCCTTCATGACGTCGGTGGCCCAGGCACGCCCCTTTCATGACGTCGGCGGCCCGGGCACGCCCCCAGCTGTGACATCGGCGTGCCCGGTCCGCCCCCCAGCGCCCTGCCCGGTGTCACTCCTAGAGTGAACACTATTATGTGGTGATTAGCTTTATACATTATCTTACAGGATGGTATAAAGTAACCCTCATAGCACTTACCCTGTTTTTTTGCTTTGGCACTTGTCCATTCTCTTGTTTTCCACTTGAACCCGTTAGAAAATCTTGTCCTAAGTTAAATACTTTATCAGTCTGTTGAAAAATACATAGAACAATTGTTAATGGGCTACAATGAAATAGGATAATTTTATGATGCTTGCTGCTTCCTATGAGCATGTTTGATAACATTAGGTTACAACTAAAATGCCAATCATTTCTAGCCATAGTTTAGTTATTTGAAAATTATTTTTTTGCAATTTTAAATGTAATTTCCATACAAAACAACGGAATTATCTCTACAAATTCCTTAAGAACACCGTAATTATGAATCTATTAACAAAGCATATTAATGAACGGACTACATAATGTAGATCAGTCCTATACTATACATTTTAAGTTGTGTTTTAAGAGCTTCTATTGGAGTCATTCTTTTACTTATATGTTTACTTATATGTTTATGGACATCAAAAATATATATTTTAATGAAGTGGTAAATTAAATAATTTTGAAAGGTGATCTAGTGATCTAGACTGCTATAATTTTGCTGCTTTTAGCAAGATATGCATACACCAGTGATGGCTAACCTTGACACTCCAGCTGTTGTTGAACTACACATCCCAACATGCTCTGCATCCATGGCCAAATAGTAAAACTATAGCAGGGCATGCTGGGATGTGTAGTTCTACAACAGCTGGAGTGTCGAGGTTAGCCATCACTGGCATACACATTCACTAAATCTCTTTTACAACTTCCTATCCCATTGGAAGATTTTTAAGCTGTTCAGAGAACTTATAATTATCATCAAAAACCTTTTAAGCCCCGGGGTAAGTTATGCTTAGCGGTGTAAGCTATCTAGGCTGAGCAGATCCCTCAGCACACATTACTTGCTAGATCACCCATACATACATACATAGTGATGTCTGCTGAGGATTAATAGTGCAAAATTGCTCCATCTATAACAGTCTTTGTATAGATGAGACCAACATGGGTCTCTCCTTTGCCCCAAATACGCTATGAAGTGTGGATTAAATAATGAGATTTAGGTTCTTACCTGTTAAATCTCTTTCTTTGAGATCCATAGGAGACAGGGCTGGATGCTGGGTATAGTTTGGATGTAGGACTGTGCACCAAACAGTTAAAAAAAATAAAGCCTCTGGGCATTCCAGGCTCCTCCTCCCCTATACCCCACCCCCAGCCCAGGCAGTCAGTTAAGTTAGCAAGCGCAAGGCAGGAGTGAGATGAGGAACGAAGACCAGGAAACACACAGGTCCAAACATATAGTGGACAGTGAAACCAGAGAGACAATGGACTAATCCCAAAAACAGGTGCATTAGAATGGGATCCCTGCGTCTCCTATGGATCTCGAAGATAGAAATTTAACAGGTAAGAACATAAATCTTAATTCATTCTTCGCTCCATAGGAGACATTGGGCTTGACGCTGGGGTGACCTAAAGCAATACCCCTAAGGGTGGGAACGTGCTTGAGCTGTGGTACGAACCCTTCACCTGAAGGTGGAGTCCGCTAAAGTATCAAACAAATAAAAGTGAAGAAACGTGTGGGCAGACGACCAGGTCACAGCCTTGCAGAGCTGTTTCACAGTGGCACGGGCAGCCCAAGAAGCACTAACCAATCAAGCACTAAGCGATCTGGTGGAATGTGCGCACACCACAGTCGTGACCTAAACATCAGAAGCCACATAAATATGGCAAATGGTCAAACGGAGCCATTGAGCCAGAGTCCGCCATTAAAACTCCACTGCAGTTAATGGCCTGAAAGGAGGAATTTGAAGAGTCTGAAGGACCAAGAAAAATCCCATGGAACCACAGCAGAAACAAACTGGGCTGTATGTGAAGGACTCCCTGCAGAATGGTGCGAAAATCAGTCAAGAATGCCACCTTTCGTGAATAGTGGATTGAAAGAGCCGATACCCATACCTTCTGAGAGGAAAGACGCAAGCCTGCAACAAGACCTGACTGCAGAAAAGAAAGGAGTCAGGAGAGCTTAAACCCCTTTAGGGTATAGCCCCGAGCCGAACACCAACAAAAGTATGCCTGCCAAACCTGGTAATAAGTTCTGGCAGAGAATGGCTTATGGGCATTTAACATAGTTGCGAATGACCCTGGACGAAAATCCACTTTCTCTCTCTGTCAACAGGTATATCTCAAGGGCAACCATGTCAAACAATCAGAAGCAGTCTGGGTGTAGACACGGGTCCAAGTTCAAATATCCAGGCGCATAGGAAGACTTTTTGGAGCATCCATGGAAAGCTGAGAAGGCCTGCGTACCAATCTAGTCTTGGCCAATTCAAAGCTAACAGAATCATTGGTTCTGCCCTCCCGCTTTAACTCATGGAGGATCCCTGGAATAAGCAACATCGGCAGGAAAACAGACATTAAGTCGAATGGCCAAAGCCCCGACAGGGAGTCCATCAGAAGAGCTTATGGATCCTTAGTTCTAGAACCGAACATAGGAAAATGGGTAGTCAATCACAATGGTAATCAAAATACAGTTCAGGATAGGTTAAACTGCGCTGAGTATATAAAAAACATGTATAAAATTTATAATAAACTAGCATACATTTAATATGGCATATACAACATCAATAAGCAGTGATTATGAAAATAATAAAATAACGGAAGTTAAAATGGGGAATTAAAAATCAATAATGATACACACTCAGTGCAATGAGATGAGCATACGGATAGTCACTCTTTTAGTGTCCGCCAGTACTAGGGAAGTGCAAGAGAATTTTGTGGAAGGTGAATGAAGTTTCCAGTGAATAGGAGGTGGGGCCTCTTCCACTTCTTTCTGAAGTAAAACCAGGTCCTTAAGGAGGTGGCGTGCCTCCAAAACAAGTTGTTGCCACGGTGAGTGGAAGAGTCTAGTGCCGCTAGTCCAAATGGTGGTGCAGTAAGAAACCTCCGCTGGATAGTGATGAGTGTCAATCGCTTATGAACAGAGTGTCAATGTGCAAGAGCAGTCCATTCTCCAGAATCAATAGATTGCCAACTGAGGAAGCCCACTTCACAGTTTCAAATCCCTGGTATGAAAATCACTGACAGAGCAGGAATATTGCATTCCACCCACCTGACCAAGCGGCTTATTGCCTACATGACGCCTCACTGCGAGTGCCACCCTGATGGTTTTTGTAGGCAACCACTGTTTCGGACTGTACCTGGACTGGGCAGTACTGGAGTAACGGTTGTGCCAGACAAATAGCCAGGGACACCACCCTGAAGCGTCGGGAGGTTGATGGAGAGACTACTTAACTGCGATGTTCAGAGACCCTGGAAGGACCGCTGGTAAGTAACTGCTCCCCAGATGTGCAAACTTGCACCTGTGGTAAGGAGCACCCACTCCGGAAACCAAAAGGGATGGCTCTTTTGTACATTTGGCACTCAAAGCCATCACGATTGGGAGAACCAAACGTCCGGAGAGAGGACAATCATCCGGGTCTACATATGTAGATGGGACCTGGTCCCCCTGGAAAAAATATCCTACTGAAGTGGACAGGAGTGGCATGGAGCTATTCCACCCTGTCAAAAGGTGAAAACCAATGACACCAGGGAGCTATGCTTCTTGTCCCGGCACAATCAAAAAAGAAAAAAGAAATATTGTTTCTGCTGTGCCATCGATGTAGGGAAACCATCTGGTTCCCCCATCGATGGCAAAAGTATTTGACATCGGACATAAAACATCAATAATTTTGAAATCGATGGTCAATGGCCATCCCTACCCCAGTCTGCAGGTAGGAGCAGTAATGTATAGCTTGACACTCTCTGAAGACTGTGTGAGGCAACTGCTGCTGACAATGGCTGCTCAGCGTCTCTGCAGGGAGGGAAAGAAGGAGTAGTGAACCCAGTGGCGGGAAGCCTGCATAGAAGGATCACGCCACAGGCCGGGGGAGGAGCTAATGATGGGAATAAACATCCCCCTGTTGAGTAAAGATCACCCAGTAAAACGGCCGTCCAGGGCACCAGCATTGCACCAGATGCTGGCGCCGTGTCCTCCAATGCATGCGCCCTGGTGGCCCAGCAGGAGTGCAAGCGACCCAGCCACCTGCTAGCCAGCGCAGACCTGCCGTCCCCACACCGGAAGCTGCAAGTCAAGATCGCCTCCCTACATGATCCCGAGTCCAGGCTTTGGTCCCCAGTGTGCAGTGCAGATCCCAGCCGAGGTCACACGCCCAGTCACGATGCTGTGGTTGCCAGCGCTGGGGGTGTTGAAGTGGCAGTTCAGGTGCCCCATGGGACAACCAGTGCTGCACACTCAAAATAAAAGTAACAATAAAAGAAAGTGAAGGCTGCATAAGGCAACTCCTGTTATAAAAAGAGCATTTTTGGAAGAGACTCTTCAGGAGTCGCATATTATAATAAATTGATAATGACCCTAATAGTGTGTGATTACAATAATAAAGATGAATAAACAAATAAAAGAGAAGAAAGTTATTCTTTAATTTTTTTGTGTCGATCGTGTACTTTTTTCTTTTGAATAAAGATGCTCCGTGTTGTGATGGTTTCCAAAAGTACTGTGATCAACGTTGCACATACGATAAGAAATAAGATAAGTATATGATTAGGTGACTGTATGTGTATTTTATATAGTGAATTTAAGATGTCATAAAGTGATGGGTGTACCCAACTCGCTCTAAAGGTGTGTATTTTCAAACCTGTAGCGGTTTCTTTATCCTTCTGATGTTCTGATCCTTCTGTTGTTTGTCACCTTCAGGATCTTTCAAGATGTGCTCCAGTGGTATAAAAAATAAGTAAGAACAACCATGTGTAGATTCCTTTTATACAATTTGAAGAAGCATCAATGAAATTCTTCTCTATAGTACAGCATACCCCACTCACCAATCAAGGTGTAGTGAGACGTATATAACGGTATATGTAGCGACTCATATAGCAGTTTCTTTTGTCAAGGTGGGTTAGTTAGACGAAGGGCATACCATAACTCACAATGGAAAAGTGGTGAAGACTCCAATCAAGGTTTCTTTTAGTTCTTTGTTATTCTTCCTCGTTCAAGACTCAGGATGTAGTGTTTAGATAAAACCGAGGAGAGAAAGAAAACTCCAATGTTTGGAGTTATGGTACGCCCTTTGTCCAACTAAACCACCTTGACAAAAGAAACTGCTATATGAGTCACTACATATATCTTTTGTGAGTTCTGGGTACGCACTTTTGAGTAAATTCCCCTTATAAAAGATACTTTTATATATGTCTCACTACACCTTGATTGGTGAGTGAGCTATGCTGTACTATAGAGAAGAATTTCATTGATGCTTCTTCAAATTGTATAAAAGGAAATCTACACACGGTTGTTCTTATTTATTTTTTATACCACTGGAGCACATCTTGAAAGATTGACTTTAAGAGATCCTGAAGGTGACAAACAGATCATCAGAAGGATAAAGAAACCGCTACAGGTTTGAAAACACACAACTTTAGCGAGTTGGGTACACCCATCACTTTATGACATCTTAAATTCACTATATAAAATACACATACAGTCACCTAATCATATACATATCGTATTTCTTATTGTATGTGCAACGTTGATCACACTACTTTTGGAAACCATCACAACACGGAGCATCTTTATTCAAAAGAAAGGACACTGTCGACACAGAAAAATAAAATCAGACAAGAACTTTCTTCTCTTTTATTTGTTTATTCATCTTTATTATTGTAATCACACACTATTAGTGTCATTATCAATTTAATATAATATGCGCCTCCTGAAGAGTCTCTTCCAAAAACTGTTTTTCTAGAATTCTATCTAAGGTGTTGGTGACACCTAGGAAGACTCACTTCTGAAGCTGCATAGCGCCACTTGAAATTGTTGTTCGCCCCTCTTTTTTCTAAAGGTTTTAACCGTTTGGTGCCCAGTCCTACATCCAACCTATACCCAGCGTCAAGCCCTGTGTCTTCTAATGAGCGAATAAATAAGTTCACTGTGACAGACATCAAGGGTATCCCACTATGTGCTAATGGCCAGCAACTGGTGAATATATATGCCCGGCACACAGCCATATTAAGCTTAATACAGATGTTTTGGAATCCATGCGGCTGCAGCCGGCTTTACTTTTCTGTTGTTGTAGCTGGTTAGTGCTTCCTTCTCATGGGACCTTAGTACACAACTTCCAAAGTTTAATACAGCAAAAAAGTATCGAACATAGAGTGATTACACACTAGGCGATACTGTTCACAATATTGCGCAGAAAGCCCTTCTTGAGCAATATTGTGAACAATATCGCCTAGTAGTATATTCAGTTGCATTTCTTTGTGGGAGTTGGACTGCCATGATTAAGGGCCTAAATAGGTCCGAAACGTCGGCTTACTTTTTCTGAGTATGATGGAATAATAAAAAAAAGCATTGTTTTACTGCTATCTGGTGAGTGCCCTGAATAACTTTTGGATTTTGGATTTGGACCGTGTGCAAATACGTGCCTGATGGGAGCACCATCCTGAAAAAATCTACAACCGTGAGTGCATTGGATATATACCTGTATCGTCTTAGCAGTTATTACCTCATTACTTGTTTTACTAGTTTGTTGTTCTGCAGATATATTCAACTGGTTTGTTATATCCAAAGATCTAGAAGTGAAAAAAATGCAGTTATGATAAACATAACTATATTATAGTAAGTTATGATAAACTCTTAAAAAAAGTCTTGTAAAAACAATATATATTTTTTTTATTATGCACCAATACAACAAACAGTCCTTTAGGGAGAGAATACAGACATGGTGCACTGCTAAACACAAGCACAGGGCACCAGGTGTAAAATATGCAAAAAAGACAAAGTGATGCACAACCTCTTGTAATAATCAAGTCTCTTATGCCCCTTTCAGACCGCACTTTTGACCCGTTATTTTGCAGGTTTTTTACCGTTTTAAAACGGTCATTTGTCCTGGTATTTCTAAACGGTAACAAAGCAGGGTCCTACCCATTTCAGACCCGTTTTTTTTTTAATCCGCTGTTTTCTGATGTCCTGCCAGGACACTTAACACATTTGTACCACTGACTCCCACTACTCTGGAGAACCTTCCTACATAAGTGGACCCTGATCACAAGGGCCAGTACTCATTAGTTCTGCAGTGCTTATTTATCTGGAGGACTTACAAATCTAAAGCAGTAAAACCTTCCAATTTTATTCATTACCTCTGTTATCTGTGCAGTATATAACGTTACAGCTCCTGGACTGTACTCAATTAATAGCAGACTCCCACTTACTCCTACAGAAGTACACTGATGCCAAGTGTGAATGTCATATACTTCTGTTTTTTTCACAGACTGCTAACTGTTATTGACTATTTGTTATCTAGAAGCTGTCTCTATTTGCATTACAGCAACGTATAACAGACACTTACGTTAGGAATTACATATATTGCTGCTGATGTTGTTTAGTTTATATTTAGTATATAAATTAAAGCTTTTTGTAATACCAATTTTACACTAAGACGATGGGTCGCACCCGGGTTTTTGGACCAGACTCCAAGGATGGTTGCGACCCGGCGGCTGACCCATATTATACCACATCCACATAATGCCGGGTAAGTGACAATTTCCAAGAGCAGGTAAAACTGACAGCCGGACCCCCTTGACACCAACCAACACATTAAAAACATCCATGGGTACGAATAAGTAACATAATCTGTCTTTAAAATATCAGAACATACTATACAACAAGGGATAAGCTACTATAAACATAGGTTGAACTAGATGGACGCAAGTCTTTATTCAGCTTCACCTACTATGTAACTATGTAACACTCTGGTGGTAAGCCTTGCACCTAGGAAAGCTGCTGAGCAGCCCCCAGCCTCAGTCCATGAGGTGAATGATTGCAGCTAACAGGCATCTATTCACCGCCTCCCTAACTTTGCTGCTGTCTGCACAGTAAAGCAGCGGAGGCTTTACGTGCCCCCTACCCAACCTCCGGGCTGATCGCAGGACAGGAAGTACGGGCTCCCCCATTGGTGGAAATGGGTTACCCGTTTACACTGCCCCTGGTCAATACCAGAAAACCTCCCGGGTTGAATTGCTGGGTAACAGGACCAATTTGTTGTTTTTTTTACACCCATTTACACCTAGCAGTGACGCTGGTTGACTCTGCAAAAACATGTGTTATTGCTTTAGTGTAAAAGGGGGATAAGAAACTAGTTTATTACCAGAGGTAGTTGTATCCCCTTTTTTTTTGCAGATCTCTACAGTTCGAAGGATTTGTACAAACCGTCCATTCCAAGGGAAGCTGCATCACAGGATTTTATCTAGCTCACGTGTGGCATGTTATTTTCTCCTTGGTGAATGAACAAAAAGCTGGATGGAACCAATTACAGAGCATGGAAGGGCAGTCATACAGACTCACAGCACAAATACTGCATATCAGACAATATATAAATAACATGGAAGGACACAAGCACAGAATGGCAGTCATACAAGCTCACAGCACACACAATGCATATCAGACAATATATAAATAACATGGAAGGACACAAGCACAGAATGGCAGTCATACAGGCTCACAGCACACACACTGCATATCAGACAATATATAAATAGCATGGAATATTATTTTCTTCTTGGTCAACGAATAAAAAGCATGATGGACCCACTTACACAACACGGAAGGGCAGTCATGCGCGCTCACAGCAAACATTGCATGTCAGACAATACATACACAGCATGGAGGGACCATTTACACAGCACAGAATTGCAGTCATACAGCTCACAGCACATGTACAGTAGGCGACTTACTTCTGTTGCTCTTGCATAATATGAAGCTGTTCAAGCTTAGTTTTATGCTCTGCCTCTAATTTGTTCAGCATTTCTTTAATCACAGACATGAAAGCATTAAACTGTATGAGTGGAACAATAAAAAAAAAAGTAAGACATTCTCATAGAATTACAGTAGTCTTTGAAATAAATGATTCATTATTAATGAGCATAACAAAAACACATGAATGTAATAATTCCACACCTTTTTCCCCTTCTGGTGACAGCACACTGATTTATCACCTACTTTAGCTATGTGTGACGAACCCTTAAATGTGTCCAGTTTCTAGGACCCCCCCCATCCATTACGCAGACATATCTGAAGCTACAAATCTCTTCAGATTTCCCCTGAACTCTCCCAGGAATCTGATCTGACATTGGGCTAATTTATCACTCTATTCACTTCAGATACATGTGGTCAGATAGATAGATAGATAGACCCCCGACAGCTTCAGATCAGATGGACCTAAGATTTTTTTTGTCAGATGGATCTGATACTCAGCCGCACATCTGATCTGAGGGAGCTCAGATTTGTCCTTTTTTCTTAAGGTGTCCATACACCAATCCGATTTGGGCCGATTGCGACGATTCGGGCCGTGAAATCGGCCCGGTTTAATATCCCCTCAGGTTCGATGTGCGGTCCCATGCACATCGGACCTGAGCAGGTGGTCGGACCTGCTGGCTGTCCGACCACCTGTCCTAGGACCTCCTTTCCATGCAGTGGGCTGCGGGATCCACGCAGCGTGGGGCAGGCAGCGGGGTCCCTGCGGTGCTGGGCATTAGGTCAGTGGGTCCGTCATCACCCGGCGGGTAGCGCGGTACTCTTTACCTAGAACGGCGCCCGTCGCGGGCATCGCGGGTACATTTATGTATGGCCGCGACGCGACCGACGCGATGCCCGCGATTTCCCATTGAAACCAATGTTAAACTTTGAAATCGTGTCGGTCGCGTCGCGGCCGTCCATAAATGTACCCGCGATGCCCGCGACGCGATGCTCCCGATTTCCCATAGGAATCAATGTTAAAAGGCGCGATGGACCCGATTTTACTGTAAAATGGCTCAATCCACCCGATTTGGCCATAGGAATCAATGTTAAATGGGCCACAGAGCCCATTAACCCTTAAATGTCCCCCCAAATTTTTAACGCCACCCCACGATCCACGCCAACCCGAAGCGTGGCGAGCGCAGCGAGCCCGCGAGGGGCGGCGGTACGCGTCCTCCGACCTTTTCATGCCCTACTATCCACTAGGGCGTGGTGTGAGAATATAATAGTGTGGCGAGCGCAGCGAGCCACCGAGCCCGAAGCGTGGCGAGCGCAGCGAGCCCCGCGAGGGGACGCGGATACCTTCACAGGTAGACGCGTCCCCTCGCGGGCTTCACAGGTGTCCGTGGCGAGGTGGACACCTGTGAAGCCCGCGAGGGGACGCGTCTACCTGTGAAGGTATCCGCGTCCCCGCGCGGGGCTCGCTGCGCTCGCCACGCTTCGGGCTCGGTGGCTCGCCACACTATTATATTCTCACACCACGCCCTAGTGGATAGTAGGGCATGAAAAGGTCGGAGGACGCGTACCGCCGCCCCTCGCGGGCTCGCTGCGCTCGCCACGCTTCGGGTTGGCGTGGATTGTGGGGTGGCGTTAAACATTTGGGGGGACATTTAAGGGTTAATTTGGCCTATTTGGCCCCAAATCGGGTCCATTGAGGCATTTAACAGTAAAATCACAGTCAATCAGCCGTTTTAACATTGTTCCCTATGGGAAAATCGCGGTGATCGCGGTCATCGCGGCCATCCCGATTTACCCGCGATCACCGCGATTTTTACCCACGACGCCCGCGATTTCAATCGCTGGCGCCGTTCTAGGTAAAGAGTACCGGTAGCGCTGCTTAGTTTGAAAACACTGGCCGGCCACGGATTGGCTGAGATGGCCAGTGCTTTCAAATTCAGCAGCACTTCCCAAACCGCCACCCGGCGAATAGTGCTACTCAGTTCCCATCCCACTAGGTCGATATACTGCAGAGTCGACAGGGTTCTAGGTCGACAGGAGACAAGGTCGACAGGTCATTAGGTCGACACAAGCATTAGGTCAACATGGTCTAGGTCGACAGTCAAAAGGTCGACATGAGATTTTTCCACTGTTGAGGCATTGAGGCTAATGAGATAGACCACTTTAAATTACCACGGTAAATGTATTCCCTCCCTTAGAATCATTAAGCAGCATAATAGGACTATGGGTGGCATTCGATTGTTATACCGCACCCGATCTCCCATCTAAAGTGACAGGAAATCATGGTGCGATATTCACCTTTTTTTTGGGCATATCACACTCATTATGGTCAGGTTTAGCCACACATTCACACATTTCAGCTCACAACACCCAGGGATAGCCAGCTGAGATGCTGGTGAAAAACAATTGAATACCGCACTATTAGTCAGTTGTATAAAAAACATACAAACACCTCAGTGTCATATTGATTAAGGAGGCACAGTCCGCAACAAGAGCCAAAAGTTTTCAAAAGGTGATATTCAAGCAGTGACCATAAAGGTTGGCAATGCCTCACACACCACTTTTCAAAGTACTACAGTTGGAATAGGTATAGCTTAGTTTAGAATTTTTTTCCTATTTCTGTGTAAAAGGTGCAATTTTGGCTTACAATTTTGACTATATAGTCAAAATTTTATGGAATGTTAGCCAAAAATGGCACAGTGATTGTGCAGCTCCGTGGCATAGGTATCACAAGTAAATCGCAGTGTGTGTTTACCCCTTACAGTAGGTCTGCACAGAGAAAACATCCATGATAATGTCGAACTAATGAAATTGTAGGTGGCTGGTCATAAATGAGACCATTGTAGGATTGATGGGATCCGGTCACTTGGTCCACCCTAATTAGATTGACATGCATTGGGTTGACGTCTGAAGGTCCACAAGGCTTAGGTTTCCACCTGAAATAGGTCGACGTGGGTAAGGTCAACATGTTTGGAAGAGGGGAGGTCAACAGTCAAAAAGGTTGACATTAGTTTTTCCCTTTTTTTGAGCCAACAGGCGGTACTTCATGACCTACCTCCCACTACGGCGTGGTGGGTGAACAAAATAGTGTGCCGGGCGCAGCATGGCGAGCGAATGCCTTACACTTTGACGGTGTCCAAGTCCAAATCTGAAAACCTCATGTTTGGGTCAACCTTCCAACCGTGTGTTGACCTAAGCCCTGTCAACCTTCAGTGGTTGACCCAAAGCATGTCAACCTAAATAGGGGGTTCCCAATGACCCATACCCGGATTGGCAACTGACAAACGTTATTTTGTTATCCCTTCATGGATGTTCAGGAACCAGGACTCGGCATGTGATACTGTTCATGCAGCATCGTACCAAGCACAAGGGAAATGGATGGTTACACTGTAGTATCAGCAAATAGGATACATACACCGCTCCTTAACCACAACAGCAAGCTGTCTATGCCATGCTCACCTGGTTAAGATTGAGATTATTGTCAATGCTAAGAGGAATTAAGTGAGGCAACACCTTTCCAGCCAGCTGCTCTTTGGTAACACCAAGTTTCTTATGTGTGAAGGTGCATTTGTATATTCCTGCAAGAATAAAAACCAGAAGACATCTCTTCATCAGCAAAGAATCTGGTAACTATTCAGAAAAGATAGACATGTATATTATGAATTCTCTCTTGTGTCTTGCATGTGTGTGTATATACTCTCATACTGTATATCCCCATCTTTAAAAGTTAGATTTTTAGCATTTACATAATTACTTAGATATATTTGCTTATAATTATATGAAAAGAATAGCGAACGTGTGAAAAGCTTGCAATGCAGTGACTCTTTTGTGTCTCTTCCCATCACATCTATTGTTCCGCTGTTCTCCCCACTGCCTCACCGATCAGCCCAAGGTTCTAGACATCCGAATTGTGCTGCATTAACGGCAGCTGGAGCTGTGAAGTCATGTAGGTGTGCGCCGCTATCCAGCTTCACTGCAAATTTCCTAGGCAGACAAGCAAGCAAAACTATATTACATATGGGGGGCGTGGTTACAGCAGCAAGCGGATAGGACGCATGGTGTTGGAGCTCCCCGGCTAATTATCCTACACAATCCATCCTGCGCCTGGGCAACACTAAATTTTGCCCCATAAGGCTACTACAACTGCCGCTGCACCGGGGAGCTGTACCTCCTTCCCGACCGCCGAGGCCGGGGCTGGCGCGACCCGTTGGAAGATTGTGGCCTAGCATTCCCCTGCTGCCGCACACGCCGAACATCCGGTCCGGTGAACCTCCCGCTCCCAGTGCAGTATTGGCGGGTGAGAGACGGAGACCCGGTGAGTGGTCTGAATTGCGCTGCCTGGCGATATCCTGGTGGTCCCCCTCCGGTCTCCTTGTGGGTGGCTGTCTGTGCTCTGACACTTGGGCTGGCTGTGTTCCGGCGGCCATTTTGGACCCCGTGTTTCTAACTTGCTAGGCAGTTATATATCCTGGTCATACTAAGGTTGCTTTCTACCACATCGCTATCTGCCTCACAGATTACTATTATCATCACTATGGTATACTCTAATCAACAAATCCTACAGGCTATACATGCCTCTACTGAAAGGCTTCTTGCTCAGCTCACTGAATTGCAGAGGGATGTACTCCCTACCATCCTAACCCCTGATGTGTATGCTGCTGGAGAAGATAAAAATATGCTCCAGTGCTTTAATCCTGAGAAGTCCAAGATATCTATGTACCCCAAAATCCTGGATATACTTTCTTTGATGTCTTTACCCATCTCTGAGTGTTATTGGCTGCATGTCCCTATATGTGCAGATGAGACTGCACTGCAGCCTCCTCCATCTCTCCTGCCTACAGCACTACAGTCCTATGTTCCACTTTACATCTATTCTTCTGGATGTGCTCCTTCGAATCTCTGGAAATTTGGATATACTGCTGGAGAAGATAAGGTTCTGCGCCAATGCTTTAACCCTGATAATTTCAGGTTACCCATATACGCTAGCAACCTGGATGTACTTTCCTTGATGGCTCCACATGGTATTGAGAACCTTTGGTTCCTCGTCTCCACATGCGGAGATATGGCTACACTAAAACCTACTCCACATTCATCTGCTGCTTTTTTTATCATACTTCGGGCTTGAAAGGTGGCCGGATTAGCTGATATTGCAGAACTGTTTTCAAAGCCTCTCTTTTCACCTCTGGTCATTACCTTCCCACTGGTGCATGTTTATTTACTTTTCTTTTTTGTCTCACCTGTTCAAATCGTATTATCCTGTTCGGGGGGGGGGGGATGTTTGAGTAAATAGTAGATATGATACTCTAAGCTGCTACGGAGGGTATTAGACAATCCTTGGGAGTTAGTTGTGGATGATATTTGCCTGTCTGACTTTCTATCCTTAAATATTGCGTCCGTTCCTACTTGTTATCATATGTCCATTGCCCCAGCTGGTCCATTCTATTTTTATCCGTTTGTTGGGTGGGTGGGTTAGGGTGAAGGGGTAAATTAGGATGTTAGGCACAGTTTAGCTAATATAGACATGTTTATATCCGCCGCCAATGCTGACTTGAGTAAGTCTTGCTAAAAGCCACTAATTTATTCTCTTCTCTGTAGTTAGTATAGTTAGTGGGGGGAGTTAAGGGATCCAAGTATACCTGTGTTGGGGATGGGTCATACAGGGTGGGGGGTTAAGGGATGGTTTGCTTTGACAGGGTTTATATTTGCTTTTGTTTTGGGCTATTGACAATTTAATGCCAATGTAGCTCTTTCATATTTTCTCTCAATTCAGTATGTGGACCGCTCTGTAAGTTGAGATGAGTATTTATATACAGTGAATTACGATATATCCGTACCACATGCACTCTTGATTTCCTACACTAGAAACTTACCCGAATGGCGCCTTCGGGTATTTGTTATAATATTATGTGCAGCAAGTGTTATATATTCTGCAATTACTATATGCTGAAGTATCACCTGTTTGTCATTTATGTATCTACATTGTACACTGTATGTATATTGAAGTGTCCACCTGTTTGGTTAGCGGGTTACTTTTCTTATGCAAAATCAATAAAAAAAATTGAATAAAAAAAAAAAACTATATTACATATGCAAGGATAAATACCTAGAATCCCCATAAGAACTGCAGGCTCTCTTGAAGGTATTTGTTGCAAAAAAGGGAGGATTTCATCCAGGACATACCACTTGTCCAGGTACTCCAAAATCTTTCCTAAGCACACCAGAGAGTTTACCCGCACCTACACAAAGAAAACAAAGTAGTACTGCAAACAGAGATAATAAACTTAGCAACCCTTGAATATGCAGTGAGGTAATCTTATTACACCTTCATTTGTCCCACTTAAAACTATACTTTCTTTTAAATGTTTTTTTTCTGATCATAAACAGATACTTACAAAAATAAATGAAGACACTAATGCCGGCCATACAATAGGCCAGGGGTTCTCAAACTCTGTCCTCAGGACCCCACACAGTTCACGTTTTTCAAGTCACCCGACAGGTGCACATGTGCATTCATTACTCATTGACACATTTTAAAAGTTCCACAGATGGAGCTAATTATTTCACTTGTGATTCTGTGAGGAGACCTGCAAAACATGCACTGTGTGGGGTCCGGAGGACAGAGTTTGAGAACCTGTGCACTAGACCAACTTTCATTTAACCATCTCACTTGTTGGTTGGACTTAAAATCTGGTACTGTATGAAATAATCAGCAATAAATCAGTGACAATCAGCAATTTGCTCACAAACTCAGGACAAAACCCTTCAGTCAAATTGTTTGAATCAAACAGATTCAACAACAGCAACTTGTCTGACAGTTTTTGTCCGTTACCAGATATTGGGAGCAAATGACCAAATTAGAAATTACATTTGCACCCATCCTGTACCAGATTTTTATTCCAACCAACCAACTAGTTGGATGAAAATTGGCACACTAGTTTGCCATGCTCTCAAGTGAAATGCCAGAGATGCCTTTTAAATCTACAGCCTGGGATACTCCACATTGAAAACAGATGGCATTGGAAAAGGGCTCTCCTTTGTTCTGCAAGCAGATGAGCCTGGCACAGACACTCTACTGTACTCATCTGGGGCCAATGTGTTTTATATTTATGTTCTATAAAGTGGGAGTGATTGTTTTATTTTATGTGGGGACAAATTAGTTTCTTTTTTTCCTGTGTGGGCCACAGAGTGTGTGTTTTCCCCGTGGTAGACAGATGGTTTTAAAGTCTTGTTCCGTGTGCCTCGAGCTGAAAAAGGTTGAAAAAAATCACTGGTCTTGTTTATAGCCAGCATATGCCATAAATTCTCAAATTTATTTGTTAGGTTGGGTAACATGGTACTTGTTTAGTTTCACGGCGGCACTTCCCAGCAGATCGCATCGTATGCAAACATCACACGCGATTTTCATACAATTCGATCCGCGATGCGATTTAGCACACCCCCACTATCCACGTCAGCCCGAAGCGTGGCGAGCGGATGCGGTAAATGTGCTCCCGACCTGTTCATACCACCACTATCCATGTCGGCGTGGAGTTGATTTTATAAAGTGTGGCGAGCCCGAAGCGTGGCGAGCACAGCGACACCCGGCAAGTGGACATGGATTACTTGACGTGTATTCCGCAGCCCCTTACCACGCTTCAGGCTCATTTTAAGCGGGCGCTCCCCACACTTTAGAAAATTAAATCCACGCCGATGTGGATAGTGGGGGTATGAACAGGTCGGGAGTATGCTTACCGCAGCCCCTCGCGGGGCACACTGCGCTCGCCACGCTTCGGGCTGACGTGGATAGTAGGGGTGTGTTAAATTGCATCGCAGATCGAATCGTATGCAAATATATACGATCTGCTGGGAAGTGCCACCGTGAAACTAAACAAGTACCAGAAACATTTTCCAGGTCACCAGCATGTGCACAGGTGTAGTCATTACTCACTGACTGTTTAATTTGTGATTCTGCAAGGAGACCTGGAAAACATGCACTGCTTGGGGTCCTGAGAACCTATGTTATTAGCAACCAGACAACTTTCATGAAAAAAGTATGTTTCCATACATTAACTAGAAAAAAAATTAAACAAAAATGCCAAATGCCAAAAGTCAACTGCGCTGCTAGAGGGTGTTCTGGAAAAGGCAGAAAATCTGTTGTACAGAATTGACTTATGCTGCAAATTTTCCTGATTTCTACATGAAAAGTCCCACAAATGTTAAGAGGATCCCCATTATTTCAGTGCTAGTCCACATTTTAGCTCTCTAGGAACAGAACATTTTATTACGCAGTTGCCAGAAATATGTTAAGTATGCTATTATAGGTCACACATCCAACTAAGAGGAACTAAGGTGGCAAGAGACATAACAGAAATACTCCCCCCAAAATGCATTAAAACCGCTAGCTATACTCACAGCAAGAGATGATGTTTGTAAACAAGCCGTTTTAATCCTTGGTATCAATGAGTTCTTCATGGATGGATAATCTATTAGGTTTGCAAATGTAGGGATTATGTTTAGGCACAACTCCTAAAAAAAATAAAGACTTTTTATATTTAAACATAAGAAATGTAGCCAATTACAGATACATGTGGGAGCCGAATCCTATAAAGTTGGCCAAACAGTACCCTATCCTGCCAATCAGACTAAAGGTCGAAAGGAACTGTTAATCACCACATAATAAAACAATATATGTTCTTACTTTGTTAAACCCTTTTCTTTGAATCTATAGGGGTATAGGGAACATATGTATAGCCTAGAGCAGAGATTCCCAAACTTTTTTCAATCACGGCGCCCTAGAGCATCAAAATCTTTTCATGGCACTCCTAGGCCAAATGTTTTTTATTGAGAAATTCAGAAATCAATATTAAATTAAGTACATTGTGTTTATAATGTATATCAAAGTTATGTGGTGAAGGACAGGATTTGCTTCTGTTTGACCACATATGTTATGATTGGCAGCCACCAGCATTGATTTTGCCTGTTAAATTGGCCATAAATAATATGAATTGATCCTGGTCCACCAACACAAGGCACCCCTTCAATTGTCCTGTGGCACCAAAGGGTGCCTAGGCACAGTTTGGGAGCCACTGGCCTAGAGAATAGAGTATGGGCAACAAATGGTTAAAATAATTCCTAACAATCCCAGACTCTCTCTCTCTACTATACACCATCCGTCAGGGTGGGCCGCCCTATGCCCTCTATAGACTGTACCCTCTATAGGATTTAACAAGGTAAGAACATAAACTCTTTTCTTCTTATGTCCACTAGAGGCACAGGGAAGACTGGGACATTCTAAAGCTATCCCATAATGGGTGGGGATGCCCCAGAGATGTGTGGAGGACTGTTCGCCTGAAGGCTACATCTGAAGACACAAAAGGTGTCAAGTACAAAAACAAAAAGGAAGAAAAGCGTGCGCAGAGGACCAAATGGCTGCTGCACAAAGATACTCTGTAGAAGCAAAAACCACTGAGCTACTCAAGGAGCCCCCACCAAACAGATAGAATGAGCTGTAACTTTGGCAGGGGCAGGAAAAGCTGCTGCAGAGTAAACATGGTGGTTAGTCAAGTGAAGTCAGAGATCCCTCACCACATAAAGAGTTGTCCAGCAAAGCGATTGGAGCATTGAAAGCTGGTACAGTACCAGCATCTCTTGATTGATGTGAAAGTGAGACACCAGCTTGCATAAGTAACCCAAGCCAAATCAAAAAGGGTGATCGCAAAGGAAAGGAAACCATCTGGGCCGACACCACAGCAAGTAAGAAAACATACTCCTGTACCAGCCAACATATATCCACCTGTTGCAGGGGCTCAAAAGGAGTGGTCTGGATATCTCTAATGTTGTGTACAGATGGGCCGATTTGGCGGACACCGATCTTAATCAGATATCAGAGGCCGCTGGGATTTGGCGGGTGTCGACAGCAGCCGGAAGGGAGGGAGGGAGGGACAGCGCGGGGGGAGCTGAGGCCCTGCTACATTGAGCAACATTGCCCTTATTTAGAGACAGTGCTGCACAGTCTATTTCTACTTTTGATACCGATATGGCATATTTTGCATCGAGCATGGTATGAATGTCCCTCCTGTAAAAACCCTTTGCTCTTAAGACGGATATCTCAAGAGCTACCTGCCAAAGCAAGGGGGGCCAGATCCAGATGCAAGCACAGGCTTGAAGACTGAAAATCCACCGCAGATGTAGAGGAGTTCGGGGAAGAGGAGCAGAAGACTTGCCCACCACGGCCACCATGGCTATATTGAATCTATGAAGGACACCCTGCATTACTCCAATGTCAATTTGTTATGGACTTGCAGGGTCCCTGAGATTTGAAAAAGATGCATATGAGCAGGAACGTCCTCTGTACCAGTAATGCAGGCCTGGCCAACTTGTGACTCTCCAGCTGTTGTGAAACTACACCTCCCTGCATGCCCTGCCACAGCTTTTGCATGCATTAATGGGAAAACAGTGGCATTGTATCTATAAATATTGCCGGTTATTTATATAGTGCACACCTATTTATTTAATGTTTTTGAACATTCACTTCAGTTCCTGCCCCAGTGGAGCTTACAGTTTATTTTTCTTACTACATGTACACTCACACACATTTATTCTAGGGTTAATTTTATCGGGAGCCAATTAACCAGCCAGTATATTTTTGTATTATGGGAGGAAAATGGAGTACCCCAAAGAAACACACACAAGCATGTGGAGAATATACAAACTCCGCACAATTAGGGCCATAGTGGGAATCTATTCCTTGACCTCAGTGCTGTGAGGCAGTAACGCAAACCATTACTCCGCCTGTGCTGTCCGTATGCTGTGGCTTTTAGTTTTACAAGAGCTGGAGAGCCACAGGTTGGCCAGGCCTAAACTAGAGCATTCAACAAGAGAGCTTTGTGCTCTCAGACACAGGAACAGTGTTGTGGCAGCCTGTGTCTGTCGAAACAATAATCTGGCAGAGTCAATGTCCATCAAAACACAACGATACCCAAGAGCTAGAAGGTGTGCATCAGAAGAGATTGACCTCCATCTTGGCAAAGTCGGTCACAAGGTCAGGCTATAGCTGGAAAGAATGCAGAGTAGCAGAGTGCAATCAAGCTAGACAGGGAACGCTAAAGGTCACTTGAACACCCTAACATGTAATAGTAACCAGCCTTTCTGAGTGGACTATCAAGCCTGAAAGGTCTAAAGACTTGTTTCTGCCCTGCCACCTGAAAAAAACCTTTGTCAAAGGTGAGGAGGACTTCAGATCTGATCCAAAAACGGGGTAACCCCTTTCTAATTGGGACCTCTAGAGCAAACGTGTCGGAGGTGGATCTAGAGCGCCCAGAACTGTATATATAATAGTGTACCGGTTTAGGTACCGGCCCACTTTAACGTGCCATACTAGAGACAATAAACACCTTTTAGTGGGTAGCAGAACTGATGGAGTACTCTAGTGCATCTGCATACTGACAGACACACTGTCAGCCACTAAACAAGCAATCCAAACAGAGGCAAGGGCTGGTAGCAAATTAAAGGGTACTGCCACATTGCCTGCAGCTGGTTGGAATCGAGATATCTGCACAAACTGCCTAGGAAAAAGTGAATGTAAAATAAAGTAAGCAGAGGGACCACTTAAGAGAAGCCCACAAAATGGTGTCCGCTCGTGCTGGCTTGGTGGCTAGGTATAGTTGAGAGGAAGTCTGGGACTGTTGGAAATAAATTAGTAACCCAGACTCTCTCCTCTTCAGGCTATAGCAGTGTTTCCTGTGCCCCCTAGTGGACATAAAGAAAAAATAAATAGAAATAGAAACAGAATTTCCACACATACATTTCTTATCTGGATTGCTTACAGCATGGGTGGGGAACCTCAGGCCAGGGGGCTGTATGCGGCCCCTGTAGTCAGTGTGAGTGGCCCGACCACCTGCCCGGCGGCTTTGCCGGGAGTCAAGTACAGGGGAAATCTTGTGAGAGGTGGGTAGTTCTCTTAAATCAACAGCAGCCGGAGACTGTCAGTCCTATTCAGCGGCAGCCGCCGGAGCGCGGGACAGCTGAAGCAGGACAATTTGTAAGGGAAATTTTTACATATGGTCCCGAAGGATTTTTTTTCCACATACAAATGGCCCTTGGCACAAAAAAAGGTTCCCCACCCCTGGCTTACAGTAATACTACTACATTTCATGTTTTTTTATTGCCACAGAGAACAGTATTGCCATTCAATGTTTTATTTAGTTGACAACAAAGAGATTAAAGCATAGAATTTGATTGCAGATAAGAACCACTTGGCTCATATACACAACTAGGGTTAATTTTCGTTGGGAGCCTAGCATTATATTTTTGGCTTATGGGGGGAATCCAGAGTACCAGAGGGAATCCAACAAGCATGGAGAGAAAAAGCATACTCCACACAGTTAGGGCTTGGCGGTATTCGAACCAATGGCCTTAGTACTGTTAGGTAATACTAACCATTACACTATCTGTATAGCACCTAAATCAGACTATCAATGAGGCTACAGACAGAAGGGCACTTTATATTGTAAAACTTTATTTTATGTAGAATAAATCTAAATAACATATACACAAAAATATATGGTTCTTCCAATGGGCCCATGAGAACAGGTCCACTAATATTTACACTGGGGTAGATATATAAAGCAGTGATAAGGGAGGAGAAGTGAGAGAGGGGAGAAGTGGCCCATGGCAACCAATCAGCTGCTCTGTATAATTTTATATTATGGAAATTATAGATGTTAATTCAATGCTGATTGGTTGCCATGGGCCACTTCTCCACTGGCTCACTTCTCCTCCTTTATCACTGCTTAAAACATTTACACCTTACAGTTTCAATTCCTTGGAGTTGAGTCCTCCACAATCCAGATCTAGATCAAATAGGCAATTTCTCACATACATCAATCATATTACAAAGTGCTTTACAGAAAATGTTTAACCCTTTGAGTGCCAACATCTCTGTGAGCGTTGTTCAAAATATCTGCTAAAAATGCCAGCGTTGCTTACATTTGTTAAATAAATTGTGAAAAAAAAAAGGATTATATTTCCTATATGAGGTAAACATTACAGGACATTATGATGAATAAAAAGGTTTGCTTGCCAATTTTCACACTTATTTTGACAAATTCACTTGGGCTAATAGTTTGCACTAGTCCTTGTCCTATTGGACATTGCCACAAACTTAACAAGTATGTTTTTGTAATGTGGGAGGAAACCCAAACAAAACACAAGGAGAACATACAAACTCTACAACTGGTGCCTAAAGTTTATTCTGCTGTGAAATTGCTTTCCTTACTTTTGTAGGGATACAGGCAAGAATGTATATATGCTCCTAGCTGCTTCCTACAATCTGATTTTATTTGGGACAAATTTACTCATACTAGTAACCAAATATTTGCCTAAAGAGATTGATACAGCCTGACAACAGCTAAATATATATGTATTGTCCATTTGACTGCACTCCAAGCAATATGAATATGTTTGTACCATTTTACATTTAGAACATGAAAGATATAGCTACATGCTACCATAATGTTGTGTAGAAAACCTCTAACCAGGGGAACCACAGAAGGAGTAACGATTCTGTACCTGAATCTGGATTGATGGAGCCTCCAGAGCCCTGTACACCATGGGTAGAACACTATTCTTGATCTCATCTGCTGGGGTCTTGGTGAGTAGAAGATCCATTTTTTGCAGAAATATAAGTAGTATCTAGAGAACAAGAACATGAAAGCAAACCAATGAGTAACCACTTTACTTTTAGAGGTTTGAATTAAAAAAAAGAAAGCAAATCATTAAAATAACAACAAAAAAAATAACAACTCACCATATTGCTAGCCTGACGGCATGAAAATGAAAAACAATTTGAATTATTGTAATTAAAATATATTTCAGACGTCAAACAGATGAAAGGCATGGGCAAGTTCCATTTCCACACAGACACCCCACACATACTCACTGAAAGTTTATAGGTTAGTACATCTTGGGCATATGACTTAGGAAATGCCTCCATATACAGTAAAAATTAGGAAATCAAATATAAATTAGGTATTATGATCACAGCTTTTATTCTTAGGATCTGCTTTGTAGATTCCTTTTACCAAATGCATAAAGCAGTAGAAGAACAAACCTGAATGGGTTCCTGTTGCCGGAACACAGGTCCCAGGTCTGGCAGGATGAGTTTCGCATATTCCTCCTTTGTACACTCCTCCGCAACTAGCAGAACATTAGGCAGCACAAACGGGACCATATCCGGATTCACAAACTCTGAGGTCAGTGCCGGCAATATACGCTGTACAACAACGCGCTGAAAAGAAAATAAACATGATTTAATGCAGTTGTAGGTTTTGTTTTTCTTAAGTATGAATAAATAAATAAATAAATACTCTATGAATACTCTATACTCATTTATGAAGAGACCCTCCTACGCCAAGCAGGCATTCACATACGGTCAGTCGTAACTAGCACGTAAGATCCACTAGCAATTAAAATTTACAAAAAGTGCCTAATTAAATCTAACACCAAAACAACAGCATCCACATGGCAAGCTATTTGTCTTCAGCAAAGACATATTGACAGTTATCCAGTAAGGATAATGGTGCAGATTCAAAGGTCAAGTGTGGTTGCGAGATCTCATGAATTTGCCACTGCAAAAGTATTTAAACATTAGCTTGGGCATTCCTCTTGTGTACTTCGACAGCCTGAGCAAATTTGGCGATGACCACTTTGCATACTGTATACTCTACCATCACTAACAAGAGCAGCCCCTGCTTGGTGCATAGCCTCTCTTTAACTTCTCAATATATGGCCACTGTGGTTGTGGTGCTGCAAAAGAGATCACAGCTGCATGCTGACAGACACCCATGACATACCGATAACATGCCCTTGGCACTTCCTCTTATTGCAAACACTTCGGTCACCTTCCAGTCTTCAAGCAGAAATGGCAATGGAAGAATATACGGTCTCAAATGACAGCATTGTTCTATGCAAATTCAGATGTCAAAGACAAGTCAGATGTTAAAGTCAGATGTTAAAGACATTCACTTGCACGGCCACCATAAGAGACTCCTAGAGTTTGCGCAAGGGCAGTAGCAACTGCTCAATGTGTGGTGCCCACACACCGCTTAATGACTTTATCCCTCACTATCACATTCAAGGCTAAGGGAGTCGATGGACTTTTCTGGTTCATCTCCAGAATTTGAAGGAAAAGTAACATTCCTAATTATGCTTTTCCAAATATATTCACTTTAATTTCGGTCCCCCATGCTTGCCACCACACCTCTTGCAAGCACATACACCATGTAGGCTGTGTAGATTTTGACAGTATGCTTGTACTAAGCTCAGTAAAATGGCTCCTGCACCATTTTCCCAGTGTTGTCTCCACTCCCCTTAAGAAAGTAACTGCATTTAAATGAAAAAAACTGATCTTTCATCGCAACAAAACATTGTGTAATATCAAAAGAAAAATGGGGAAAAAAAAAAGTGTGCAACAACCATCCATTTATAGTCAGACACAAAAGACCTCAGTAGCAGTCACAATTCCCTAATGCGGATGAGTTGGCTGGAGTAGTGAGTCAGTGTCTTCCATTATCATACTTTTGATCCCTATTATGCTTCTAGTTAGTGATGGAGGCATACGTACAATTAAATATTTAGTATACATGGAAATATCATTAATAATTTAGTTAGAGGTATGTTTATGCATATAATGTGATTAACCTATAACATTGTACCAGTCAGACCAGCATGGAACACCAGTTGCATACATAGTACATATGTCAATAAAAATAATTACCCTTTATATAAAAGTTGTTTTGAAATTAAAGGATTAACGGTACTTGTTTTCTAGCACGGCGCCCGTCGGGGTACATCGCATGCCTTAAGTTACTTAAGGCATGCGATGGACGCGATGGATTTCTGTCTTTAACTAGCTCAATTGCCGGTAAAATTGAAAATCGCGTTGACACGATCAACGTGATTTTCCCATAGGGAACAATGTTAAATTAATTTTAAAGTGAAAATCGGCTTGATCGCGGGCCATTATAATGGGCCGCGATGCGATCAACCCGATTTTACATAGGTGACAATGTGAAATGGGCCAATATGGCCCATTTCACATTGAATATGTGTAAAAAGTATGGTTAATGCCCCCCCCCCCCCCCCCCAATTTTAACGCCACCCCGGTATTGACGCCAACCCTGAAGCGTGGCGAGCGCAGCGAGCCTGCGTGGGGCGGCGGTACACGTCCGACCTTTTCATACCCCCACTATCCATGTCGGCGTGGAGAACAGAAAGTGTGGCGAGCGCAGCGAGCCCGAAGCGAGCCCCACAAGGGGACGCGGATACCTGTGAAGGTATCCGCGTCCGCTCGCCACGCTTCTGGCTCGCCACACTTTCTATTCTCAACTCCATGCCGACATGGATAGTGGGGGTATGAAAAGGTCGGAGGACGCGTACCGCCGCCCCTCGCGGGCTCGCTGCGCTCGCCACGCTTCGGGTTGGCGTCAATACCGGGGTGGCGTTGACAATGGGGGCCATTTGAGACATCAGGGGGGGGGTTCTATAAAAATGGGGTGTTTTGTGGCATTTTACATTAAAATCAATGCAAAATCTGGTCTCAGGGACCATTTTACATTGATTCCAATGTAAAAATCGGGTCGATCACATGCGATTTGGTTGGCATGCGATGGACGCGATTTTTCCGACCCGATGCTTACAATCAAAATCGGTGGCGCCGTGCTAGGAAACAAGTACCGGATTAACTCTTAAATCCCATATTGTTTATTATATACAAACCTTTGGCAGTTTTGGAAGCACTTTTGGTAACCCTTTGAAAAACTGGGACTTCTGGAGATTATCTCGTTGAAAAAGTGAATCAAAATATTGTAGTGTCACGGCACCAACATCATCGAAAAATGGTATCTGTAGAAGAAGCGGTAAAGAGACAAATGATATATATTTATTAGGCATGCATATACTGTGCATTGATTGTAGATATAGGAGGATTACCAACTAGCCCTGTTAAACATTAATTACACATAGCATATTGACATAAGAGAAAATCAGTGCTCCAATGACCCTACTGCATTTAGATGCTGGGAAGGCAAAATAAATGGAGCATTTTGTATCCATAATGTAGTGAAACACAAATGCCAAAAAATGCATTGCTTAGGTCATATATTTACATTTTTTGACACTTTTATATATATAGAACACAGGAGCAGAGAAAAGCAGGTGGAGGTTCACAGCCAACTACGTTGCTACAGAGGTGATAAAGACGTCTGGATGAGAAAGCTGATAATAGCATCTAATTGCTTCCAGGTTTTAGTGAGGCATCTCACAGGAAACCGCTTTCTCAGCTCTTGGCTCTGAAACAGGTATTGTACTTTTATTTACAGTAGGCGTGTATTTTTCACAATAATAGAACAGATGGTTAATTTTGAAACAATGCAGATTATAGTTTCTGGTCTAACTTAACCTACCTTTGTCATTTGATCTGCATCTGGTCTGACAGCTGGAGTTACATTCAGAAGAAGTTTCACATGTTCACGGACTTCTTCTGGGATGTTTGTAAGGATATTTGGGTTAAGACGACTCAGCTGCATAGAATGAAAGACACAAGTTTGAAACATATAAATTCTACAAAGACAGAAAAAAGTGCTGAATGTTGCGCTAATCAAAAAAGGGTCAGATATAAAAGTTGCTGCTGTGTGGTATTGAGCACTACAAGACAACTACTATCCTGGTTGTATACCAGTTTTAGATTTATGTATGTATTTTATAAATTGTATCTGAATTTAGCACTCCTGTACATTTTATCTATAGAGCAACCTTTTTTTTTTTTTTTTTTTTTGTTTCACTGAACATTTTTAGTGATCAAAAATTATTGTCAGTATTAGAGGGTATGTAGATGCTATGTGCTGTGGTGTGCTAATATTTCAGTATAAAAACACAATGGGTGGCATTCAATGCCCCTGATGTCGAGCTCACCATCAAGAGTATTCAATACCCTCCTCTTCACTCGCCGTTCCCACCTCACTGGTTCTTTTCAGGGAGGTGGAAATGGCGAGTGTGCCCATTAAAACGTCGGGGCTCCCCACAAAATGAATCCTCGCCGTCCTCTGATGGTGAGGATTCCAACCAAACATTGAAAATAAGCCATCCTGGCCGTACAAACACCCCTCGCCGCAGCATTGTATACACCTCAGTATGTACATTACCATAGTTTGTACACAGTAACACAATAACACATAACAATTGTCTTATATACAATACAGAATACAGTCTTGACAAAATAAATATGAAAAAAATTACCACAAAAAACTAAATATAAGCATATGTTTCACAGTATTCAGAAATCCATGAGGTAACCTGGACAATATACACTGTGAGGGATCACTGAGAACTGGAATGCAGAAACACTGGCACAGGCACTCCAGCATCCACATCATACAGCTGACAGGTGTGTCTACATCTAGTTTTGGTTGGTTATGAGACTACTCCATTCTGAACAGGATTATTTGCACGCAGCTGGGTCATAGCTAAAGGTTTCCTTTGGGATGTAATGTTATTCAAATGCTCAGGCAGAATCTAACAACTGCCAACTTAACATGCTGAAAATTTAGAAATGGTATTACTATATAGGCGAGATCTATTGTATCCTGGTGCACAACAGAAATAGAGGTTTTTGCTTGCAGCAATATTGACTGACCTCTATTAACTAGCGAGACGACATTCTAGACATTCTTTACTAACTGTACTGGATTTGCTGTGCAAAATGGTTTCAAAAGAAGAATCAAAACAGGACATTATGCTGTGCCCAAGATAACAGTCATTACAGTGCTTTGTATTTAAGTGCAATGCTGTAGTCAATTATGTGTAGACCTCTAGCAGTTTAGCACTTTTATCCTACACCTAAAAGGTTTGGGTTTTTTTCCCCCTGAAGCAGAATTTTGTGATTCAAAGACATAATTAGCGCTAGAAGAACATGTAGGATTACATGAAGCAGAAGTACTAGTGTGACACGGCTACAAACCAGAAATACTACAACCTATTACCACCAAAAAAAGAGGTTTTACCTGATCCAGTTGTCTGCTAAAGCTTTTATAAATGTCTTGTTTATTGATTTCAAAGATGGTTTTCCCTTTGTTATAAACAGCATGTATGACAACCCCGAGTGAGTACATGTCACTGGCTGAGTCACAGCTTACGGACAGTATGTATTCAGGTGCCAAGTATTCCGGATTCGGCAAACACAGTGGAGGCAAGTTAGGATCCCATTCTTTACACGAAAACTTTGTCTGGAAAAATAAGGGCAAATGCAGTTAGTGTTTCATAACCATACAGAGCTGCCTGCTGTATTTTTTTTTTTAAATGTATCTAAAAACACGCTGATCGCGCCTTGTATTACCAGGTTTAGCTGGAAAAAATGGCTAAACCCAATTAAAGTTCTGGGGGTGATGCAAAGAGTGCCGCTTCGACACCCAAAGGAGTCACTTTTTGCTCATCTTGGCTTGTCACCTCTGGAGGGAGCAAGCAGAAGTGCTGGGTGACAGAAGCTGTTCTTGCCAGCATGTAGAAACAATTGAAATGCTAGGACAGGTTCCCAGAAGAAAATCATTCAACTGAAAATTCCCTTAAAATACAAGATACATTGAGACTTTTTAAAAGGCCACGCATAGGATTATCCACATAACTGCTGCCCAATTTGGCCTAATGTATATCTGGATGTTTAGTTTCCTCAGGCTGATTGGTAGGATAAGTGCTGCATATGCACTTGGAAGGAGTCTGCACTCAGGTAGATAGCAGTCATGTCCAGACTAAATTTACCAGCTAGTACAAATTATGGTACTTGTGGAGTATCACGGCTCCCACGATGGGCATCGCACAGGAAAAAAATCGCATCGCATGCGATTTTTGACAGAAATGCATCCAAATGCATTGAAATTAGTATCAAACATGTTCAATGGCCCCCAAATGTAATTTTTGAGGCAGTACCACTCCCAATATCAACGCAAACCCGAAGCCGCGCGGGGCGGCAGTACGCGTCCTACGACCTTTTCATACCCCCACTATCCCCATCGGCGTGGAGTTGAGAATAGAAAGTGTGGCGAGCGCAGCGAGCCACCGAGCCCGAAGCATGGCGAGCGCAGCGAGCCCCGCGAGGGGACACTGATACCTTCACAGGTATACGCGTCCCCTCACGGGCTTCACAGGTGTCCGTGTGCGCTCGCCACGCTTCGGGCTTGGTGGCTCGCTGCGCTCATCACACTTTCTATTCTCAACTCCACGCTGACGTGGATAGTGGGGGTATGAAAAGGTCGTAGGATGCGTACCGCCGCCGCTCGCCACGCTTCGGGTTTACGTTGATAGTGGGGGTGGTAAAGCCTCAAAAATGACATTTGGGGGCCATTGAACATGTTACTAATTTCAATGCATTTGGATGCTTTTCTGTTAAAAATGCATGCAATGCGATCGCATGCGATTTTGTAAAAAAATGGTTAAAAACTGCAAAAATCGCATCCAATCGCATGCCACTATATATGGCATGCGATGGGAGCCGTGAAAGTACACAAGTACCCAAATTATTATTATTATTATTATATGGTGCTGCAAGATTCCCACAGCGCCTTACAAAGTAAGTCAAGGTTTACAACAGAAACTGTATGAACAAAACAAGAAAAAGTGACCTACAGTACAGAACATTGCAGGACATGGACAAGGTTTATAAGCATTGCTGCCTCAGCAGAAGGAATACACAAATAGGCAGCAATGCAAAAGCAAAGGATTGAGTGTATAAGTGAGGGAAGGAAAAGTACATAAGGGAAGCAGCTTGGGAAAGCGTATAGAACAGATCAATTTCCATCTGACTATTATAGTGCATTGAGGTTAGTTTTAGATCATAACCTACAAATTAAGGCAAATTGTCAGATATTGGAAGTTAGATCACAGCATGTGTAGCCACCACTAGAATTCATGTTGGTCTAACTAACTGATTTCTCTGTGTTATATTCTAGCTTGCAAAAGAACTCTGGTATTGGTGTTATGTAATGTCTTAGGTCACATTAGTAGTAGGGCTGCAGGGTACGGAAAGTAGTCTAAAACCACAGTTGACATTCACAATAACCACAAAACAATGTCAACATTTATGTCAACAGGCTCAGCACATGAAATGTTTCCATTGCCAGAATGCTGACATTAGGGTTAGGCTGTGGGTAGGGCTCAGCATTAGGGCAGTGGTTCCCAAACTGTGTGCCTAGGCACCCTGGAGTGCCTCAGGACACATGCAGGGGTGCCTTGGGTTGGTGGACGAGGATCAATTCATATTATTTACTGTCAATGTACCAGGCAAAACCAGTGCTGGTGGCTGCCAATCGTAATATATGTGGACAAACAGAAGCAAATCCTGTCCCTCACCAGATAACTGTGACATATAAACACAATGCACTTGATAATATGATAAGAAGCATTTGGCCTAGGGGTGCCTTGAAAATATTTTGATGCTCTAGGGTGCCGTGATTCAAAAAAGTTTGGGAACCCCTGCATTAGGGGGTTAGGGGTGGGTTTAAGGTTTGGAATAGTGGTGAAATATTTCCTAAAATGGCAAGGAATTAGAGGTCTGCTATGGAAGGGACTGTCACATGACCACCAAGACCTGGAAGATGCTGCTGGAGCCACTACAGCTGCCAGGAGCAGGTAAATCACTGTCAGTCACCAGAAATATATGTCAACATTCCATCACTGTCTAAATGTTGACATGATTAAATGTCAACATTATGACATTTTAACATTCTTATGTCGACATAATGACTGTTGACATTTTCTACTCAACCAGTGGAGTAGTTACACCACATATTTTACTACATTTAATAGTTCTTAAAATGTTGTGGGATTATGTAATTGCTTTAAAGTAATTTAAGGTGACAATGTCTGCCAACTACAAATGGTTTATGTACACATTAGTTAATGTGCAAGCAGAGCTCATGACAGTAGCACAGTGGTGTCAAACTCACAGCACAACAGCTGTTGTGGAACTACACATCCCAGCATGCTCTGCCACAGATTTTATATAATAGATTGCTAAAACTGTGGCAGGGAATGTTAGGATGTGTAGTTCCACAACAGCTGGAGAGCCATGAGTTTGACATCACTGCAGTAGCCCAATTAAATAGATACAATGCATAACATCACCGTTAAGTATTCTCCAGTTACTAATGCAGACTGCTGCGAATTCTCATCCCTGCTACAACATTAGATTAGTACTCCTCACTTATCCCTGGCCTGATCTCAACATTATTAGTACCATATTATGGGCTACTTACACTCACACAGATCAGCATGGAGGATGGACACTTCACTTCACTAGGTACAAAGAGAAAGGAATATGATTCTGTAGAGTGTTTCTCCTTGGTTGCACTCTTGTAGCAACGCCTATTGACTTCACTATGTAGCTAGATTTATCCTGTTTTGATTCAAAAATAAATTGATCTGTGTTTCTTGTCTTTCTTTTAATTTTTTGTCTTCATCAACAATCCTTACTGGCTATCCCCATCCAGCCATTTATAGCATTTATTTTCTATAAGGTAATGTAGCGCATCTGGAGGAGAACTTGGTCTGCGCCATGCTTCAATGCAATTAATTAGATTTATTTACATTTTTATATTCCTGCATAGTACACCTAAAATGGTTTTAGGATCCATAGCTGATAGCGAGGTGGATCTTGGAACCTCCACAATGGAACGAGGTGGATCTTGGAACCTCCGCTATTGAGGCGAAGCAGGAAGTATCATAGCGGCGCTTATTGCGCCGCTATGATACATCTGCCCCATAATGTACTGTATGTTCATCAGAAACTATATAAAAACACCAACTCATCATTAACCTATTTCTTTCATATAGGGACTAAGTTGTATTTGACAGTGGGGCAGATGTATCATAGCAGCGCTTATCGCGCCGCTATGATACTTCCTGCTTCACCTCAATAGCGAGGCGAAGCAGGAAGGGACATCGACAAGATGTATTAACATCTTGTCTGCCGAAGCGGGGGAGCGTTAACTCCCCCCTCCGGCGATGTCCCTTTCTGGAGATAGCGCATCAGTTAATACTGATGCGCTATCTCCTGTCCCCCGGCCGGCCGCACTGGGCATGCGCGGGATCTCGCTGTTCACGCGAGATCCCCAGCGCAGCCCAGACCTAACAGCAGGGACAGCGCTGTCCCTGCTGTTTAGATAGGGCTTCGCCAGCCTGATGCTGGCGAAGCCAAACCCGGCTTTGTGCGGAACGGTCATTCGGCCTGCTATCATTACCGCATCCCGGCCGCTTCATACATGGGGGAGAAGCGGTATCAGTGCACATAACGTGCGCTGATACCCTTCTCCCCCATATCGACACATCATACATCTGTTCTCAGGTGCTTCATCATGTGCCATGTGAGATTGTAGTTGCCATGATGCCATGATAATTGGCAAGCCAAAAATCTTGAAAGGGAAAAAACCCTATAACCAGTGTGATTTAAGATGCAGGAGACAGAGGTGATCATACTATCTTTGTAGAACTTGTACATTCGCCTCATGCTTGTGTGACTTTTCTCTAGTAATTGCCAACAGTCCTAAAGTATTACTAAACTATTTGTTTAATTGGCTTTTAAAAGAAATGGATAATTATATATATATATATATATATATATATATATATATATATATATATATATATATATATATATATATATATATATATATATCTGTAAAACTGGAACACGTCACAGCACTTTATAATTGTACATCAGAAACATTAGTACGGAGAGATATTGGGAATTGTTGGTTTGGCTGGAATAAAAGGTGAGCACCATTCACAGACTGGTATTAGATATTGATCCCTGTTGATAAGGTTCTACACTGTCAAATATTACCTACTCCCTCCCTGAGCATCTGGAATCCTTGATCTAGACAACATAAGTATAAAGGCATTGGTGCCGGAATAACCACTGTTGGGTGATATTGCAAAGTTCCCCAAAGATTATTTAACTTGAGAAAGTGGTGGGTGAACACATTACCACATCAGTAACCAATGCAGTTAATTTTTTGAGCGAGATACTGGGACAGAACAAGTCAGCCAAAAAAGCAATGTGTGGTCCTAAAAAGTATTGCCGCAAACATATATGTAACAAGGCAGCACCCAAACCCAGAAATGGAGAGAGTAATGTGACAAACTATGCAATTCAGTAAACCAACATGGAGAGAACATTGTGACAGAACATGGGAGTCAGTAAATCAGCACTGCATAAAAAGGAGAAAAAAAGAGTGGCGCTGCATAGCAGGTAAAACAAGGCAAGAGTAAAAGGGGCTCAGTTAGCCAGCAAATCAGTACTCACTCTAGACAAGGAGAGAGAAGTAATGTGGCATAAAATGCATTCTAAAACTAGTACTTAATCTGCAATTGGCGAGAGTATAACAAAAGAACACAGGAGTTTTTTAAGTTTGCAACAGCTGCAATCACCGTGCTTAAAAGTAGCCCAACTGCCAGAGTCACAGCCAGGGCACTCACAGCTAGCGCACGGTGCATGGAAAGCATCGAGCCTCCAAACACAGGGGGTTATTCTGATTCACTCAGAAAGGCACAATCCCTCTCAGATGGACAAAACCATGCTGCACTGCAGGTGGGGCTGATGTAACATGTGCAGAGAGAGTTAGATTTGGGGGGTGGGGGGGGGTGTACTTCAAACTGATATATATATTGTAGTGTAAAAATAAAGCAGCCAGTATTTACCCTGCACAGAAACAATAAAACACCCAAATGTAACTCTCTCTGCACATGTTACATCAGCCCCACCTGCAGTGCATATGGTTTTGTCCATTAGAGAGTGATTGTGCCTTTCCGACTGAATAAGAATAACCCCCACAGTATCTTACATTAAATGACTGTTAATGAAGTTAAACAAAATGAAAAGAACTAGAAAAAGTTATAAAATGAAACAGCTGTTCCTGTCAGGTACAGAAGAAATACTTATTTTATGCATATTCACATAGGATGTTGAAGGAGAGGAGGAAATTTTCAAAAATATTTACTTTGAATTTTTCTAGTATGGTGCACTCTACATCCCAAGGTTTACTAGTGGCCCCCAGATCAAATGAAAGAAAAATAAACCCAAGACTACGGGATAAAAATGAGGTAACTGTGCACTGCTCACAAGGCTGCTATAGCCCTATTGTTGCTTCAGATTTCTCCTTGGATAAAAGAGAAATGGGAGTTTGATACATGAAATAAAAGTACCAGTTATTGCAGTTTGGACATCAGGCAAAAAGACTAGAACGCTCCAATGCAGCAAGGGCTAATAAAAAAGCTTTTATATTCTCAGCAGTGCAATAATTAGGAAGTGACAAAGCTCTGAAGTCATTGAATGATTTCAAAATGAAGCCTCATATAAAAAGTTATTTATTGAAATGGTTAGTTCTGGCCATCAAACAGCTCCTCACAATTACCTCTTGTTCTGTTGGATTTATAGATGGATTGCAGAAGTCAAACCCCATTATTTTCCAAGCTCCGCTTTTGTTCAAGATTATATTTTCTGCTGTGAGGTTGGAATGGATCATCTTGACGCTGCTATGTAAAAATGACAAGCCCTCCGAAACCTAGGAACAAAGAGAAAGATCAGTTGGTTAGGAAACATGTTTAAGCACCAGAAAAGGCCCTTATTGTGGCATACAGTGGGAGAGGAACATTCTCATACAGAAGCCACATTTGTATTAGACTGGATAAGCAGTGTATCAAGCAAATGGGTCCATAAAAGAGAATTGAAAAAATAAATAAATAAAATTAATAAATAAATAAATAGTGGCTTTATGTGATCCATGAAACTAGTACAGATATTTGTCATCTTTAAGATATGGTTTATGAAATAAAGGTCATGGTTGCTAAAAACCAATAACTTCACCAACTGTGAGCAGTGCTGGCCAAACCAGGCCTCAAGATTCACCAACAGTTCATGTTTTTTGATACCACCTATCTGGTGCACAGGTGTAGCCATTAACAGTCACATTTTCAAACATGTGCTGCACTCATTCCACAGGTGGCCCTATAAAACATGAACTGTTGGTCGCTCTCAAAGACTGGTTTGGCCACCTTTAATTTGTAGGAATGACTTAGATAAATCCGGACTGATGTGTGGTCAACTTTAGGCAACTGGGTTAAATATGAGAGAATTTAGACACATATTTAATTAATAAGTATCAGCTTGTTCTCCAAAAACATTCTGAGAGAAATCCACTAGCTATAAAACATATTAACCACCATGAGGTTAATATAAATATTATTGGAGCATGGAATGATGGTTTATTGAAATAGAACTGCAAATAAATATCAAACAACAGATAATAACAGTATGCAGCTTCCTTGTATAATACTTGGTAGAAGCATATTTGGTTGTAATTACTACCGTAAAGCCCCATACACAACGGGGAGACTGCTGCCTTCATGCTGAGTGACAGGCTCAAGCACGATCGCTCAGCACATCTCGCGGCACTAGCGATGCACCCCACAATGCTGTGTGCAGAGCAGAGTTTTGAATATTGTCAAAACTCCGTGATTGGGACCGCACATTGCCATCGCTGCAGGGCATACACATGGATCGATCAGTACTCCATCTCTAAGCAATCTAGTCAGATTGCTTAAAAATGGGGATGAAATCCCCCCCCCCCCCCCCCCCCCCCCATATGTATGCCCCTTTAGTCTGCGTCTTCCCCAAATAATACTATGGGCAGTATTCAATGAAAAAGTTCTCCGTGCATGGAGAGCGTTTTATTTAGCTCTCCATGCACTCTCCGTGTTCCGGAGGGCTCGCTGCCACTCCTGCTCCCTCTATTCAATGTGGTTAAGACTCGCCGCCACTCGCGGCGAGTCTTAACCCCTGCAGGGAGCAGGGAGCTTTCAGGGAGCCGGAAGCAGCCAGAGAGATTAAAGTCTCCCTGGCTGCTCCAGAGGACTGTGGAGGGGAGGGGGGCTCTCCAGGACCCAGGCTGCACCCCCCTATAGCCAGCGGGGGACCCAGTATTCACTGCACCATTCGTGCATAGTTACGTTCGGCTGCAGTGAATATATGAGTATCTAATGAGCGGCTCGAGCGCTCGGGCCCCCTGCTGGCTGCACTGTGTAAAAAAAAAAAAAAAAAAAAAATGTAAAAAAATATTTTTTTTAGAATTAAATATATATTCATGTGCTATAAGCACATGAATAAAAATAACATGCCCCTTCACAGGAAAAAAAACCTGATTTTTTTACACCAAAATTTAAAAAAAAAACCTTTACGTTCAAAAGTTCACATTCCAGCTCTCCATCAAAAGATGGAGAATTGCTACACGGAGAGAGACGGAGAAAATCACTTAAAAAGACGGAGAATATTTCACATTGAATAGGGTTGCTCGCTTTTGGAGAGCAAAATGCTCCATCCAAGGCGAACAAAGCACAAATTCTCCACAAAACACGGAGAACTTTTCTCATTGAATACTGCCCTCTGTGAATTAAAAACATATAAAAAGAAGAAAAAAAATCATTCAGATACCATTACAGGACACTGTATTCTTGCAATCACCCAAAGCACCATCAGCTGGATAAACTCAGTAGGACAGAGACAGCATTCCATTGCCACAAGTCAAAATGATGTAGACAAAGAAATTGGAGGATGCCCAAAGAGACTCCAAGAGATCAAAAAATCTATATCTATCTAGTACTTTTTTTGGTACTTGTGGAGTATCACGGCTCCCACGATGGCCATCTGCACAGGAAAAAAATCGCATCGCATGCGATGATTTGATCGCATGCGTTTTTTTAACACAAAAGCATCCAAATGCATTGAAATTAGTATCAAACATGTTCAATGGACCCCAAATGTCATTTTTGAGGCTGTACCACCCCCACTATCAACGCAAACCCGAAGCGTGGCGAGCGGCGGCGGCACGCGTCCTACTACCTTTTCATACCCCCACTATCCACGTCGGCGTGGAGTTGAGAATAGAAAGTGTGGCAAACGCGCAGCGAGCCACCGAGCCCGAAGCGTGGCGAGCGCAGTGAGGGGACACGGATACCTTCACAGGTATACGCGTCCCCTCGCGGGCTTCACAGGTGTCCGCGTCCGCTCGCCACGCTTCGGGCTCGGTGGCTCGCTGCGCTCGCCACACTTTCTATTCTCAACTCCACGCCGACGTGGATAGTGGGGGGGTATGAAAAGGTCGTAGGACGCGGGCTCGCTGCGCTCGCCACGCTTCGGGTTTGCGTTGATAGTGGGGGTGGTACAGCCTCAAAAATGACATTTGGGGGCCATTGAACATGTTTGATACTAATTTCAATGCATTTGGATGCTTTTCTGTTAAAAAACGCATGCGATTTTGTAAAAAAAAAAAAACGGTTAAAAACTGCAAAAATCGCATGTCATCGCATGCCACTATATATTGCATGCGATGGGAGCCGTGATACTCCACAAGTACCCTTTTTTAATATACTTCCTGTTTTCAGACAGACAGGAAGTAGGAGTGTTCTCAATTAGACCTGTGGTGCCATAAATAGCCGCGACGACACTGTTTATGTACACTGCCTGGTGCTTTGTGTCCATTGTTTGACATGATGCTACTGTCTTGACAAAGATCACTGTGAGGATCGAAACGTTGACTACCTTGATGGTTTAATTACTCTTCTTCAACTTTCAAATGCCTATGGTGAGTGCATGCTTCAATCAAGTTTACGATCTGCCTACCTAGATATATCTGTACCATGGAGCCTGCTCTCCCTGAATAATTAGATATGGCAACAAGGAAATCAGTACTTGTTGCCTTAGCCTGTATACAGTAGGGCCTTCCTCTTGCAAATGTTGCAGTGGTAATCATGTATGTGCTGCATAGATAGGCAAACACTTATTCAATTTAGGATAACATGACATCCATAATAGATCCAAATGGACATCCATAATAGATCCAAAAGAAACAGATCACAGAAGAATACTGTAAAGAAGAATTAACATGCAGTCCTGTGTAAACAGCTAGCAGGATGACCGCCATATTCTATATTACTACTACCAGTCAATATTATTACACAGAAAGATGGGCAGAGCAGAGACGGGTTCATTGTTGTGTACTTGGAAAGGAAAATGTATGAAATGGAAGTTAATACTGTAACAAAAGTAAAATATTTTTATCCTAAGATCATTGAAATGGTCGCCTTTAGTGAAACCTCATGGTCCAGAACCACTTTTTAATCCAGACACATTAGGGAATTTGGGCTATGGGAGGAGTAACAGGAGGTGGGGAGATGCCGCTGCAGTGGGACGTGAAGGGATGGACTGACATACTGACTTCGGTGGGGAAGTCACACTGTGGGGGTGGGGGGGAACCAGGTGCAATTCTCTCTCCCCCCCCCCCCCCCCCCATGCTCCAGGGGATACCACTGATAATCCTTTAAAACTGGTAATCTGGCACAGTGCTAGAACCCAGGGTGCCGGTTTATCTGTGTTGTACCTGTAATTCAGTTTAAAGGAACTGCTTTTAAATAGATTCTTGTCTCTATATGTAGAGCATCCTAATTTTCTATTTAACAAAAGCAATGTGCTTCTGTCTTAAATAATGTTTTTATATGCAGAAAGTAATTAGCTCATTGGTAGAACTGCCGTCTACAATTCAGGGATGAGATCATTCTACTTCAGCTATCGAGCAGTATTCTGGTAGTGACCCCCTGCAGTCCCTGAACCATAAATCGGCAGCTGTACAAATAAGCTGTTTGCTCCTCTCTCAAGTGCATTATTCTGCACACAAAGAACATGTAATATACTCCCCCAGCTTATGTATATAAACATAAATAATAAATGGGATTATGGTTTATTATTAGGTTAGACATGTCCTTACCTGAAGCAGCCCATATTTTGTCTCCACATCATAGAGTTTGTGATCCTTAATATCAGCAGGAAGTGGGGATGGAAGATTGTCCCAGCTACCAAGAACATTCGCTAAGCTTGCAAACACAGGTTCTGTGCAAAATGCAAGACAATCCCTGGATGGAACAAAACACAACTGATTTTAAATGTACTGATCTGCACACAATTGTTATTTTTCTCTCATTTGTAACCAGGATATAAAATGAGCAGAAACATCCCCCCCCCCATTATTTTGGAATTAAGACCCAAAGATAAATCTAAATCACGGCCATCAGATACAAGGTAGTATACATAAAAATCCATTTAAACTGGTTGCGCGAGTAGGTTACTTGCCCAAGTCAGATTCCCCCTGGCAGAAGTTGCCACATTTGTGGGCTTATACTTCTCTTCAGTAATCACGAGCAAGATACAGACCTGATTTATACAATTCCCAGATTATGTAAAACAATCTGAATAGTAATCATGTCATAAAACCCCTGCTACTCTGCATAGGCATTAGTCACTGTCCTATATTACCCAATGATAGTTCACCAAATTGTACAAGATGGATATAAGTAAATGTTTGGCTTTAAAATAGGCGGGTGGAAACCCTTCATCTTATTCAAGGTTTCCAAGTTTGGTAGAGCAATGCTCTATACTGCCATCCTCTTCTAGTTACACAGTGCTTATAGTATATATTAGAGGAGACAACAAAACCTCTTACAGTATACTCCATGCACTGTGCAATATTTCAGCACTGGAGAGCGCCAATATAGAGGGGGCACCAGAAAATAAAGCAAACCTCTGCTTGCACAATGCACAAGCTCACAGTCAAGTGATAATGAACGAGATACAGTCATTAGGTCTACAGCAACTAGGTTGGCAAGCATTGGGTCGACACCACTAGGTCGACATGGGTGTAGGTCGACATGGGGTTTTTCGCTGTTTTTTGAGCTGACATGTGCTAACAGGCGGTATTTCATGCCCTTCCATCCACTAGGGCATGGTGGGAGAATAAAATAGTGTGCCCGAAGCATAGCAAGTGATGCGAGGGGATGCGGTGCACTTCAAACTGTGTCCATGTCGTGTCGACTGTGATGACATTCAGCTCAAAATACAGTGAAAAACCCCATGTTTACCTTTTGACTGGCGACCTTGCCCATGTCGACATAATGCTTGTGTCGACCTAATGTCCTTTCAACCTAGACCCATGTCGACCCAATGTTTGTCGACCTAGTTGTTGTAGACCCAACAACCCACACCCTAATGAACATACTATGTAGCAGGAATGCATCTTGACAAATGGTAGGGATCCGGCCTCACAAATACAAATTTTATATAAAATTAAAAATGCTATTCCTCTACAACTATTAAAAAAAAAATTATATCATACTGAGGGTGAATATTATTTCATGCAATTATATAATAAGCATGCAACACAACTATTGTGAGAGTAGACATGAGCAAACAAGTCACTCTACAACACAATAAATGCCATATTTGGCAAAAAAGAACAATAACATGCAGGCAATAGTAACCTTACAAGGTTATAAACCATCATCTTTCTATCATTTAAAATGTGTGATCACACAGAATTAAAGTTCCTGGAAATGCACCAATCCGAATGATTGTTTCATGCACACGTTTCTGCTTACTAACCGCACACACTTTAATTGCCCTTTTGCAGATCCATCAGGAGAAAGGTGCATTCTAGCAAATATAACAATAGCACCTCAATGATATGTCCTCTGTTATTTTGGGTAAGCCCTGTAAGTTACAACTTCTCCCTTAAAACACAAATTCATTAAGCATCCGTCATGTTTTAATGAACCCATGACAAAAAAGGGACTGCCTTATTTAAAGTGTCATACTAGTACATTATAATGTTTTTAGTTTACAATAATACACTTGGAGCATCTTAAGCCCGAAATCGCATTCAATAAATAAAGGATCTGCCCAGCTACTGAAAGCGGAAGGAAGGATTTTGCAACTCTGCTTTTACCACTACATTAATGTGCAACAGTGCCAAAGCAGGAGAATGCTAAAGCTCAGAACAGACATCATGAAATGACCAAGATTTGTGGGCCAGCATTTAATTGTAAAGGAAAGAAGTATGAATGATCTGAAGGTGTGAGTTTGAGTTAGGAGAATCAAGACAGACTACCTACAGAATTGATATAGTGCCACTAGTTTTGCAATAAAATGGAAACGCTTGTTATTTTGTACAAATAAACTATTTAACCGGCTAATATTTGCTCCCAAAACCATTTAGAAATTGTCAGATTTCTTTATATGGTTAAATTAGGGTAAAAAATAAAATAAAATAAAAAAACTTCTGATACAAACATGGATGGCCATTATAAGAAATCAGAGATTATCAGACCATTATGACAAAATTCCCCACATCTTGCTCCTATCTCTGTTAGCAAGTGGCTTTTTTTTTTTATTTTTTTTTACACATTTCCCCAGTGGCTGCTAATCTCTGCAGCCAAACAGTGGTCATACTGACTAGTCCCATCAGATCATGGTGCAAGTACGTGCAGCTGTGAAAAAACATATCTAAGTCCAGGGTGATAACAGGCCACAAAGGGGGGGAACCTGCAGTGTCGTGTGCGTAGGTGGATTGACCCCTTTAAAGCCACATGGATGGACTTTCAGGTTCACTGGTTAAATATGATAAAAGCCAATCCAAATAAAAAACTATAATAATTAGTGTTCATTCTAGCACCCGCCATATTCGAAAACCGATGCAGTTCCTCTTCCCTGCCTGGGGTGTCGCTGTCTGCTGTGGTGTTTCTAGCACAGGACTGGTTTGCATAGATCAGTGCTGATATACACACACCACACTGTTGTAGAAGCACTAGAGCAAACAGCGACACCCCAGGCAGGTAAGAGGAACTGCATGGGTTTTCAAATATGGCGGGTTCTAGAATGAACACTAATGATAATGGGTCGAATATTGCATCTTACAGTTGTGCTTTTGGAGAAAAGGTCCACTTTGAACAATACAAAAAAAAATTGTTTTAAAGGTCCCCTCACTTCTGACTAATTGAAAACAAGACTAAACCAAGCAGTACTTAAGGGGACAGACAGGCAGAGAATTAGTAAGTAATGGGCATTTCCTATAGTGGAAAAAAAGATGGAGTGTGAGGTGACCTTTATACAGCAATAAAAAATTAAAACAGAGCGTTACCTTGACTCTTCAAGTGGATGTTGTACAGTCAGTAACCGTGGATGCCGAAGCCGTGTTAACTGCTGAACACCTCTCTTCAGAGAATCAATAATTTGATCTTTTTCATACTTTTGATATTTGTCTATCAACTTTTTATCAAACACAAAAACAGCAACTTCCTGTAAAAATAATGAACATAAGTACAATAATACATGGTTTTCTGTAAAAAAATGTTTAAATAGGAACTAAAAGCCAGTATAGTTGTATTGTGGCAATGGTATTTTATATAGGGCAATATATATTATAATAAATATTTGAATAAAAGAGCACTGTGATGAAAATGTAGGCCCAGGATTGAGCATAATGCAGACATTTCCTTTATACTGTACATATACAAAAGCTAGCTGCTATGCAGTCTGGAAGAAGCTTATTTAAGAGAGTACAGGGCACATAAATATTGCACTGAATAAAATGGAGAAAGCCTCACTGGTGCAGCATGCCAAAGTGCATCCATGCCTCGCTGATAGCAGCACACTGCAGCCTTTCTATGGCTGTGTACACACGGGGGCGATTATGTCTAATATCGTGGCAATATGGTCGATGAGCGACCATATTGCCCGCGATGGGAGTGTGAACTGGCGATATATAGCCGGGTGCGAGCTCCCGTTTTCTCCCCCGTAGTGATCGCTGGTCGCAAGAGCTTGCTCCTGCAATCAGCTGATTTCCACTGCCAGGCTCCCCCGGCAGTTTCTTTTTCATCAGCGACCATCTCTGGTCGCTGATGCAAATGGGACACTGAGCGATATATCCCCCCGTGTGTACGGGGCTTAACAGACACATTTCTGACAGAAAAATTTTAAACAAAAGGTCAAAATAACTCACAGAAATTGACATCCTCACCAAAATCCCAAATGAAACATGAAAAGTCCTATATACTGAAAGCACTAGAACTGTAAAGGCGGTGTATGCCGGAAAATAGTAATTTCTTCAATTTCCATGCAAGTTAGTGTCTAAAAATGTCTTACAATAAATAGAAGCAGAATATATATATATTTTTTTTATTTAAAATAAATTACGGAAGTCCAAAGCCTATTTGCAAAGTTATATTTAGAATGTTGCAGTTTCCTAAATCTAGACACATGGGGTGAAATGTAATAGGATGAGAGATTCAAAAAGTGAGAGATTTGGTAAGAAAGCTCCAGTTTTTTTAAAGCGGCAATCATTTACACTGCAAAACCAGTGTGATTTTGCAGTGTAAATGATTGCCGCTTTAAAAAAACTGGAGATTTCTTACCAAATCTCTCACTTTCTGAATCTCTCATCCTATTACATTTCACCCATGATATACACCAGTGATTTTCAACCTTTTTACCTTGCGGCACACTAAATAAGATTTTAAAATTGCCAAGGCACACCATGAGATCTCCATAGGGCAAAACACATTGGCCCCCACAGGAAAAAACCAAACCTATCGCCCCCCATATAAAAAACAATCACACTGGTCCCCACAGTTAACACAAATAAAATACATTGGCCCTTTACTTGAACAGAAGAGACCAGTAAATAACATTTGAACTGGTGGTGGCAGTAAACTAGTTTGGGCATCTCTAGATCTGGGGGCACACTTGAGAACAGCTCAAGGCACACTAGTGTGCCACGGCACAGTGGTTGAAAAACACTGATATACACATTACTTCTACTAAGATTAAGGTTACATTTGGAATACAATTTTCTGCTGGTTTCAAATATAAAACTCAATTTAAAGGATAATAAAGCCTCTTTGAAGTTGGACAATACAGATGGCCTTACAAGGCCTTTATTATTGCTAGAGAAGGTTGGGACAGGGCCAGTGCAAATACCCCTAATTAAAGAGGCCCTGTATGAATCAGCAAATATTGTCTGAATCCTCAATGGCATGTTCCAAGGCTGTGGAAAAATGACTTGCACAACACCTGCTGGGTTTGCTAAACAAGTATGCTTGACAAAGCCTGTCTCAGATTTAGATACTATTCACAGTTGGTCCACCAGCTCCACGTATGGTTACATTATAGCCCTATGTCAACCAATCTATACATCTGTTACAGTTAAATGTCAACTTTCATAAATACATACCTGTTTTGTGGATTTCTTTGTGCCATTAAAGATTTTCCAAGCCAGGCTATTTCCACCACTGGCTATATGTTTCCCTACATCAAACTCCCTTGTAACAGGGTTTCCCATAACGGCGCTGGTAACATCTGCGGTCACCTTTGTGACTGTGCTTTTCAGCTTGTTTAGCATGGACTCCATTTTTGTTTACTTGGCTGACCTTTTTCACAGAAAGAAAAAAATAATCAAGATGTAAATAATATGAAAGACCTGAGATTAATTAGCAGGTTCACCAGGTGCATGTGAACAAATCTATTACCATGCATCACACATTAAGGTGCAGACCCAAAGCAACTGTTGTACATATAGAGATCAATGTTTTTGCACTATGCACGCAAGTTACCAGCAACGTGCTTGCAAAGTTAGTGATTTGCAGGTGTGGTCGCAACAAGATTTTAACCGCCAAGTGATTGACAGGAATTCAGCATTTGGGGCCGATAACGGGGAGTGGTTGGGTGAACACGGGCGTGTCATAGTTGTTCAGATGGTATTTGCTGGGCATGAATACTTAAGCAGCTGTGATCACACTTGTTACTGGCGAGACCTATGCATCCCAGAAATCAGCTCTTGCGCGTCTACAGCGGCATCAAGCCCTGCGTGTGGACCCGACGTACTACAAATGATGCAGTCACAGTGGGCATTCTTTTTCAAGGAATAGCATATAACTGCAATTGCATACAGCAAATCATTGCAACAAGAGCAGGAAGAACAACCACACCTGAATGGCCCTAATTATTATGCACAAACACTGAGTTCATTACCAAAGCACTGCCTGTGGGACTATTGAAAGTGATCGCAGCAGGATTTGGGGACTTGCCAGATGGGACGGATCACTGCACCACATATAACTTATGTGTTGCATCTATAGTTAACTTAGAATTGGGTCCCCAAATACTGGGTTTGTATTTAAAAATATAGCTGAATAATATGCAAAATGTTTTAGAAAAAATGTCCTCCCTGGTTTCAACTCAATAGTGTATGAATTCGTACTGTACTTTATATAAACTAAAGCAAAAGTGTTCCACCTGGAAAAAGAAATGCTGTAAAGGCATTCATTGTTGCTGCTGTAATGAATGCTGGGCAACGATTTTCATCGTTGACTGAAAATGAAATGCATTTTTTGGAGATATTCCAAGAAATCTGATTTGGCAAAGCTTCATACCTCTACGGAGGAGGAAAACATTAAAGTGATTGTTGCAGTGAACTTTATTTGTAAGTTATGGTTTTAATACAAATATTTTAATTGTTTCTACAATTTAATAAATACACATGCCCATTGCGGTTTTCTCTCATTTTCATATGTGACTTGCATTGTACAAGGCTTCGCGGAACCCATTCACTTATTTTACATGGATGATATCTCGCGCCACTTCTATGTAATTAGGTTTAGTACTGCAGAAATAAAATGTGCAAAATTTGAAAAAAATATTGTTTACCATAATAATTAAACACTGGAACATAGAACTATGGAGAGAAGGGTCATGGTAGTTCTCATTAGAACAGGTGCATCATTTAGAAATCGGTCTATTTTCCTATTGTTCCAGAAAGACTTTGACACGCTGTTTGTGTTTACTTTGACCCACTTCTTTACAGTTTTTTTGTATGTTTTTCTTATTTGCTTACATTTAAATGAACAGAGGCAGGATGAAGTGCTGTTATGGGGTGTACACACCCGAGATGTGCCGTGCAATGCGATTGCATCGCACGGCATGCATGGGCATACAATTTTGACTATATAGTGCAGATCTGCACTATATATAGTCAAGGCAGCCAAGACTTTCTGCCGTACGATACGGGAGCGTGCGTCGGGATCGAAAAGGTTAAAACCCTTGCGATCTGCATGAGATACCGATGCGATTCTGACTATATAGTCAGAATCGCAGGGTGATTGTACAAGTGTGTACACATCATAATATTGAGAACACTAGAACCGAAATAAGCCAAACAAAAAGGGTAGCACAAAACAGACTAATGTGTAGTTGCCAGTCTAAGATTTTGACACTTCCTGAGTTTCACAACAGCACAAGAACTTCTGAACAAGGAAATTTGTGGGTCATAGACCTTATGTAAATGTTGGCTTTTAGTGTAATGGGGCCTACACATGTAGCAATGTAGAGGTATATTTTAAGTGATCTCAGTAGATCGCTTAAAAATGCCCCTACATCGCTCTGCGTGCAGTGGCATAGCGATAGCAATGCACGGCCCCATGCTCCAGGCAATTAATATCCAGGCTGGATAAATCTAGTTCAGTGGTTCCCAACCCTGGTCCTCAAGTACCCCCAACAGTGCACATTTTGCTAGTCTCCACACAGAATCACAGGTGAGATAATTAGCTCCACCTGCGATCTTTTCAAATGTGCCTGAATAATGAGTGCACCTGCTGGGTGACCTGGAAAATGTGCACTGTTGGGGGTACTTGAGGACCAGGGTTGGGAACCACTGATCTAGTTAATCGCAGGGGTCAGGGCCTGACAAATTGCTCAGCACACAGCGCTTTGTGATTTTGGCATCGCTCAGCAGCGTCACTACGCATGTAAGATTATCTGCGACAAAACCTGGGAAAAATGCCATTCTAATATGCTATTTCTCTTTTGAATCAAGAACAACCATTTTCTATGAAAAATCATTAACAATTTGGGAATGACTGCTGCTATACTTCTGTCAAAGCCTATTCAACATACCATCGGTGGGATGTGATACAGTTCGGGTGGCATCATTAACAAGACAAAACCATGCCTTTTAAAATGATTGTTGCTTTAAAGAAAACATCAGCGTTCATCAGGCACCCCGCACTTCCAGCGAATGCGGACTGAATTACATCCTGCCGCAAGTCACCTGACTGGATGGATGAATTAACAGCACTGTTAGTAAGAGGGGTGAAGTACTTTTTTAAAAATATGTTTATCTCACACTAGAACCGCTTTGCTCATTATACAATTTTTAATTTTTTGTTGCTTTGTTTGCTCTCACTATATAGCAATTACTTGGAGAAACATCATGCTTGGAGTGAAAATTAACTGCTTTTTAAAAAAAAATGCTTATTCGTATAGACAAGGCCTAGCCTAGGAAGAACAACATCTTAACAAACCATGCACAAAACATAGGTACAGCACATATTTCTGGGCAAGGCTGTGCAGGAGGAGGCCAGGCAGTCACAGCATGTGAAATGCCACTTCCAGCAACTAGTTAATGAGGGCTCATTGTACAGCCATGGGTCAGCACCTGAAATTCGTAAATTCAGACAGGTGTTTATACAACATAATTCCCATCTGTTGCCTACTATCTTCTTAAACTACATAAACAACTAAACAGAGGTTTAGATACGCAATGAAGAGCATAAATGCAATAATAATCCTAATGAAACTTTAACATTTCATCAACCTGGAGGAGACACCCTGTGAGCCAGTGCTGAGCAGGAGCCACGGTGCCAACAATGTCTCCCCAGCGCAGTCACTGCCATGTATCGCATGATGATGAATAGATGCTGAGGCTGTGACAGTGACAGCTGAGTCTGAGCTTGATCTGAACCCTCCACTGCCCGGAGAAACCCCCGCCGAGCATCATACAGTGTGACATAGCGGCGCGGCCGTACCTGTCCCGGACTGGCTGTACACAGGCGGCAGGGACGGGACATGCGAGGCCGCGCTCCTCCTGTCAGGCCACCGCTCCGCTTCTTCCTGCTTTCAGTAGTGGCTCCACATCGCCCCGCAGCTGCCCGTACAAAGCCTAAACACTAGAGGCTGCGCCTTATACCCTAGCTATATCTAAGGCAGCAGTGCCGAAGCGCCCATTTTCCTGAAGAACAACAATGCGTCAAGCTATACAAATAAGCCCCAACAAGATGTCTCCGGTGCTAGGGACACATAGATGGGTCGAAGTTCTTTCTCTAGCAAGCACATCGCTGTTACGAGCCACACAATGACTTCATTTCCCCTCTGCTCTGACGACAATGAAGGTGCTAGGTTGCCTCAGATCAGTGCATAGTGCACTGTGCAGTGAGAGAGGCTGCCACCGGTCAGACAGAGATGAGCTGTTACGGACTATGGGTGGGCTCCTCACTCAATCTCAGCATGTGGCAGGAGAAGGGGAGCTATCATGACAAAGCACCCCGTCCTCCTGCTGCTGCTACCACAACAACAGCGATTCCTTGGGGAGAGTCAGCGCCCAGTGACCGCCGGCGGCTCCTAGTGATGACTGGTTACAGCGAATGTTTATGGCGCACACTGCGAGCCCGGGTAGTGCCCATGGCCGGGGAGATGGGATAATTGCAGAATTAGGAAGATAACTACTAGGTCCTGGTTTAAACAATAGATAATCTCAATTGCGAAGACAAAACCAATGGCAGAAGTGCGGCTCGTTTAAATGAATAAGGCGCCTCAGTCAGTGTTTCCATAATCCGGTGACGCTGCAGTGGGGTTACCTGTATCATCTGTTCATATTTTGCTGATATATCACGCTCACAGCACAAGCTTTGCCAGAGTCAAACATGGCGGCGCTGGGGCTGCGGACGTCATATGTGACACGTAACGCCCGCCCAGCAGTGTGCAAGGTGCAGGTCACGTGATGTTACCCAGCTGCAGGTGAAGCCGGCTGCAGCAGCAGGTGGGATGGCGGCAGATTTGACTCCCCGGTTCCGAAGGATCCGCAGTATGGCAGAGCTGCGGGCGCGGCGGCGGAAAGGTAGGCGGCACATGCTCACCGCAATAGCGCACACGTATGTTTTCGAGACAGTTTTTCGAAATAGCTCCTACCTAGTTATGGCTGAGATTCTGCATTATTTCCCTTTATGGTCACTTACAGTTCGTACTTTCTCCCTTGATTTTCAGGGTTACCTCCTTGGGAGCTATAGTTAAATGGCTTTTGATTATTACTCAATTGTGTATCTGTGGATATAGATTGTCAATTCATCTGTGACAGGGACTGATGTATTTGGTTAAATGTTCACTATAAAGTGCTTTGACGTATGTAATATATTGTTTATCTTTATTATTTTTCTGTAATTCACTAAAGTAACGGGTATGGGGTATTGGGTTGACCACTGAAGGTGGGCTGGCCTTGGGTTGCCACATGAAAAATGTTGACACAAGCATTAGGTTGACATTGGGAAGGTCAAAAAGTTGACATGGGTTTTTAACATTTTTGTCCCGAATGTAGACACAGTCCACATGGACACTGAAAAAGTGCACCATGTACCCTCACATCAGTGACGTGCGGTGAGGACAGTGGTTGGTGAGGCACTGGCAGCAGAATGACTTGGTGCAGGGGAGCGGCAGGTCCTACAAACGTCAAGGGTGCCATAGCAGCTGCATATCCTGCACCTGCCACTGCGCTCAACCTCCATATACACATAATGCACCGTACACTTATGCCCCGCATGATTAATGCCCACACATAATGCACCGTACACTTATGCCCCACATGATTAATGCCCATATACACATAATGCACTGTACACATATGCCCCACATGATTAATCCCCATTTATACATATGCCCCACATGATTAATGCCCACACATAATGCACTGTACACTTATGCCCACATGATTAATGCCCATATACACATAATGCACCGTACACATATGCCCCACATGATTAATGCCCACACATAATGCACAGTACACTTATGCCCCACATGATTAATGCCCACACATAATGCACAGTACACTTATGCCCCACATGATTAATGCCCACACATAATGCACCGTACACATATGCCCCACATGATTAATGCCCGCACATAATGCACAGTACACATATGCCCCACATGATTAATGCCCACACATAATGCACAGTACACTTATGCCCCACATGATTAATGCACCGTACACTTATGCCCACACATGATTAATGCCCATACATAATGGACAGTACACTTATGCCCCACATGATTAATGCCCACACATAATGCACAGTGCACTCATGCCCCACATGATTAATGCCCACACATAATGCACAATACACTTATGCCCCACATGATTAAATGCCCATATACACATAATGTACCTTACATATATCCACACTGACTGCTCCCCGGCTCTCACTCAGCAGCAGCGGGGATCAAACTTGCAGACATGTGGCGCCCGGCACCTGCATTCCCCTCAGCTACTGCCCTCCCGCCTCTGAGTCTCCCGTATGCCTTGTCCCTTCCCTGGGGCTACCACTTACCCTCAGGCTCCGGGCATGGCGCCTACGGGGGGGGGGGGTTTACACCTTGCGGTGTCACTCTGCGCTAGGGGACCCTTGTACGTTCTATTGCGACTGCACCTTTACTTCTACGTTTTATATTTAAAAACGAGGATAGGCACTTGCGTTTGAAAAGAATATGTGTGGTTTATTTACTGATAACAGATAAACAAATAAAACAAATTGGCATTTATGGTTGTTTCACATTTAAATCAGTGTTATCAGTAAATAAACCACACATATTCTTTTCAAACGCAAGTGCCTATCCTCGTTTTTAAATATAAAACGTAGAAGTAAAGGTGCAGTCGCAATATAACGTACAAGGGTCCCCTAGCGCAGAGTGACACCGCAAGGTGTAAAACCCCCCCTCAGTTGATCTACACAGAAGGTACTGGTAGTGTACCTCACACTCTTGCAGCTTAAAAGACCCATAAACTGTCCACAGCGCAACCTTCCCGCCTACCCACCCCCTGAAACCATGGCGCCTACGGGGTTGAGAGCGTGGACGGAGCTGGGGTGCAGAGATCCGGTCGGAGAAGAAGGTGCTTGCAAAGTTCTATCATGCACCCGCCGGGAAGGAGCCGGTGTGTCAGTCTGTGCAGCCGCCGGGTAGGGAAGGAGAGGGGGGGTGGGGTCGGTAGGGTGCAGCCGCCGGGTAGGGAAGGAGAGGGGTGGGGTCGGTAGAGTGCAGAGGTTCTTGGTCCCGAAGTGTGGGGGAGGGGGGGTGCGGTGCGGAGGGTGCAGCTGGATTTCTTCTGCTGTGCTGACAGGCAGCAGAGTGACACCAATCATAGCGGTGCCTCAGTGACAGGGGCGTGCTCTAATATAGGCAGAAAGCACCCCCTGTCACTGAGGCACCGCTATAGGTGCCACCTATACAGGTTTTTTTAATGGGATTTTTCAGCCTGCTCCTTTGCCCCGCCCCCTGCCCGCCTCCTCCTCTGGAACCTGAACATTAATAGCTGGCGGCACTGCTCCCAGTGCCTCCGAAATCAATTTAAAAAAGAAAAGGATGGTGTAAAAATGAATAGGATGATATAAAGCATATACTTATGACACATAATATGTGTCATAAGTATTTTCTTTATATTATTTTATTATGTTTGTCATTAATGACAGGGGAGGCACTGCCTCCCCTGACTGCACGTCCCTGCCTCACATGGCTCAGTGACTCGCTGTGCTTGGCGTACTATTATATTCTCCCTCCACACCCTAGTGGATGGTAGGGCATGCAATACCACCTCTCGGCTCAAAAAACAACAACATGTTGACCTTTTGACTGTCGTCCTAATGCTTGTATTGACCTTTTAACCCTGTCGACCTTCAACATGTCAACTTTTTTCATGTGTCGACCTAAGGCCAGATGACCTTAACTGGTCGACCTTTAATAGTGGCAACCTATTTACTATACATTGAGGACTCAATAAGGGGTTTATGTACTTAAGGCCCTATTTATCAAAGTATATTTGCAGCCCTGAAATCACCAGTTTTCTGGGGTTAGCTGCAAATAAGTACCCCCTCATGTACGCAGTAGCTGACCATACGCAGCTGTGTCCCCCATTGGGGATGCATGCTTTCCGATTTTACCATTAACAGATATTTGGCGGTAGCCTATGGGCTATTTTCTGCAACTATGTCGACATGGACATCATATAAGTCAGTGGTTCCCAACCCTGGTCCTCAAGTACCCCCAACAGTGTACGTTTTCCCGGTCACCCAGCAGGTGCACAGATTATTCAGGCACATTTTAAAAGATCCACTGGTGGAGCTAATTATATCACTTGTGATTCTGTGTGGAGGCCTGGAAAACATGCACTGTTGGGGGTACTTGAGGACCAGGGTTGGGAACCACTGTTATAAGTGTACCATGCCCCCTCGCATGGCTATATTTGCTCGGCACACTATTATAATCTAAAGGGACATACACATGGGGCGATTTCAGCCCCTTTTCGAAGCAATCTGACTAGAGCACTGATTGTTCTGTGTGTATGCCCTGCAGCGATATCCAGCACATCGCTGTCGCCCGCAGGGAAAGCTTGTGCTTCCAGTAATTACTTTGATATGACACTTGTATACCTGTGTGTGACTAAAATCTGTACATCAATTACAATGTAACAGCTGCATTTTTTTCCAATACAGGTTATTTTCTGCTTTGTATACAGAGTTTGTCACACACAGTATTAATGTGTCCTATAACAAATGGATCAGCATAGTCTCCTTGTGCATTTTGGTTGCCTTGCAATTAAGCGCATTTTAAGCAAAAAAAGACATTAGCAGCATTGCCTGAGACCTGGCTGCTCACTCACAACAGGCATCTCGCACTGCATGGTGTATTAAAGCTAGATCATCTGTAAAAGACTGTAGGCTTCAAATAATGGAATGGTATGCACAGTCTCCTGAATTATGGGGCATACACACAGGGCTATTTCTAAGCAATATGACTAGCATAGAAATAAAGCGTGGAACACTCCGTGTGTATACCTCCAGCAACGGTAGTGCATGGTGCAGTGCGTCAACATCGCCTGACTAGATTTAAACTGCATACAGTATAAATCTAGTCAGATCGCCTGTGTTTTCATGGTGAGAATACTGGTCCGCACACATCGGGGGTGCATCGCATGTATGCCAACAATGTGTTCTGAGCGATCTGTGCTAACCTAAATCACTTAGCACAGAACTTCAGTCGCCCCATGTGTATTCCGCATTACTCCCTAGTTAAGCGGATTTGCCATAAAGTGGATGTAAGGGTTGAAGGCAAAGCAACCTATACTATCGAGACAAAAGTGATTGGACACCCTCTCACAAGCTAAATGGTGTGTTCGTGAAGGCATAAATCTTTTTTGGGTCAGATGAATGTGTTTGACTATTGCCATGAGAATGTCTGATGCCAGATTGTACAGTAGCTACAGTAAAATGGGGGGGGGGGGGGGGTGTGATTTATGCTGTGCGGCTGATACAGCTAGTTATACAAATAGTTTGGTAACCTGGATGGACTGGCCAGCTCTGAGTCCAGATCTTTAGGCCCATTGAGAACCTTTTGATACAAAAAGGAGCAGCTGGTGTGTTCTACAATGATTTAACCTTCTTCAATATCAAAGTTGGTCACTGTACATAAGTAATGGCAAAACATATCATCTGCTGTTGTCCAGGAACTTGTGGACAGTTTACGAAGACGGGCAAATCTCTGAAGTTTCACCACATGCAGTGTACTGATGTCAATCTAATCTTGTTGATCTATTTACTGTCAGTGACCAATCATCATATTTTATTTTATTTATTTTTTTACATTTGTGGGAACATCTGTATTAGTGTTGGCAAGACTTTTTAAACTATTTTTGCATTGGAAATTGAATGCCAACAGTGTACTTGGTGGGTTATATCTTAAATGGTAAACATTAATAAGTCAAAAATTGAGAATACATTTTGTTAACATTTTATAGTTTTTATTTTATGCTTTAAATTTATGAGTACATTGAGATATTAAACTGCATACATTTCAATATGGGGAATTATAATATTTTGATGTGTATAGTGTATTTGCCATGTTAAATTATTTAAAATTTGAAAAGATTAATCTGTCTGTTGGTAACAATAATCTGGTAATCTATGGGTGCAAATGACGATCAACCATTTGCTCCCAAACGCTGAAAAATGGATAAAAACGATTTTTCTATATTATGCAGCAGGTGACACTGGAACTCACATTGGGTTTTAGAGTTGGGACAGCTGGGAGCTAGGCACTACTAATTTGATTAAGGAAGGCTGGCTCCTCCCCTCTAAGACACATCAGCCCCCAGTTAGAAAATTGTGCCCAGGGAGCTGGTTACCATTCTACCTGCTCCTGCAGGTTGTTCATTTTCTAGAGAGTCTGCCTTTGCAGTATACTATTTCCATTACAGAGCCCTTCCCTGCTTATTTAAAAGCTTGGGTCCGGGTCTCCTGCGCCCCTGGTTCTTGGACCAGGTTGTCGGTCAGGACCTCCCAAAAGGTGCCTGCCCAGACGTTTGTGCTCCTGCCAGCCCTACTCTGCAAAGGGACTGCCAGCCACTAAAGCGGTAGCAGCCTCCGAGTAAGTGACTTTCCCTTGCAATCCTCCTCCTAACCTGCCGCCGTTTCATGTTCAGCCTCGCGGCGCCGCCATCTTGTTTTCGTGCCTGCCGCTCCAGTCCTGTTTTTGCTCTGGGTTCCCCCTGTCCTAGCTGTGTAGTCGGGCAGAGGGGTGTGGGAGTGGAGCGGGCGGTTGGCACAGCGCTGGGCGCGAGTGGAGGCGCGCGCTGCGGCGCTATTGCAGGGACGCTGCCGGGGTGGGGAGAGAGAGGAGAGTGTAATGTATAGGCTTAAAGCCTGAGGCGGGTATGGCGTGGCCCATTGCTATGCGCTGCGCGCGCAGACACACACACAGGATTGTTAACCATGTGTAAGGTCTGCTCTTTTCCTATTCATAGGACTACTGCAGCCAGCGGTTCCGGTTAACCCCTTGTGGGTATATACTTTGGGGTGTATTCAGGGGTGTTTGTGGGTATCAGGGCTTGTTCCCCTCTAGGACCCGCAGCCCCTGGTGACTTAAGTGTGGTGTGTGTGTGTGTGTGTGTGTGTGAGGAAGACGCAAGAGGTTTGTGAGACCGGACTTGTGCGGGGAGCATGGCGGGCAGGTCAAACACCAAGGCTTCCCAGAAGGCATTTATTTGTATTATTAAATTTTCTCAATACTCTGCAGACGGCAAGCCAACGCTTTGTCAGGTCTGTTCTGCTTCCCCTACGGGGTCTCTGATGGATGAGCCCTCTGCTCCTCACTGGGCTTCCCTGCTAGCAGGGAATATGTCAAATCTTTCGGCAGAATTGGCAGAGTCACGCAGGGCTGAACCGGCGTGGGCTTCAACCCTGGCTAGGTCTGTGGAGTCCTTAGCTTCTTCAATGAACAGGACCCAGAAGCAGGCTTCTGTTAGCCAGAAGCGGCCTTTGCAGGCTATGTTTAATTTGGATGATTCTGACGAGGAGCCTCCGTTTAAAGAAATGGAGGAAGGAGAGTGGGAGGAGGTGCAGGATGATCCTGTTGAACCGGATCCTACCCCTGGTGGCATTGAAGCCTTTATTGCGGTTAAGCAGGTTCTTAATTTACCAGAGGACCCTGCTCCTCAACCGCAGGAACTGGACCTGTTTGGTCAGACAAAGAGGTTTGCTATTGTTTTTCCTTGTCCGAACCAGGATCAACTTTTAGCAGCCTGGAGACACCCAGATAAGCGTTTTCAGATTCCTAGACGCTCTCCATCTTTATATCCCTTTGACCCAGCTGCTTTAGGCAAATGGGTGACTCCGCCTCCAGTGGACGCTTCCGTGTCCAGATTATCCAAGAAGACGACATTGCCGGTCCCTGGAGCATCTTCTTTGAAGGATCCATCGGACCGCAAGCTAGAGGCCACGCTAAAGACCATTTACATGGCGGCGGGTGCCCAACTTAGACCTTCCATAGTATCGGCCTGGGTGAACAAGGCCAATGCTAGATGGGCGGAAATGATTCTTGAGGGTTTGGACTCAGGTATGTCTCGTGATGAGATTGCAGAGCACATAAAGGAGAGCACATAAAGGAGTCTGCAGCCTTTTTGGGTGACGCTGCTAAGGATATCTCGCTTATATCTGCTCGTATCTCGGCCAACGCCATATCCGCAAGGAGAGCATTGTGGCTGCGTTCATGGCAGGCAGATGCTGAGTCCAAGAGAGCAGTGGAAGGACTTCCGTTCACAGGAGACATCCTGTTTGGACCGGAGCTTGATAAGTGGATTTCGCAAGCTACTGGGGGGAAGTCAGCATTCCTTCCCTCAGCAGCTCCACCTGCACGACGTCATTATACAGGACCATCTTTTCAGTCCTTTCGTCCGCAGCAGTCCTTTCGAGGTAGAGGACGTGGATTTCAGTCCTCCAGAGGCACGCGTGCTAGAGCCCGTCCTCACTCCAACGCTCGACCACAGGAGCCTAAGCCACCACAGAAGCCGGTGGCATGACTGTTTGCCAGCTTTTGTGGGGGAACCGCAGGTGGGAGCTCGCCTGTTGGACTTCAGAACCCAGTGGTTCTCCATTTCGGAGGACCCTTGGGTTCGCAGGCTCATTTCGGACGGATATCGAATCCAGTTCGACTTTCCTCCCCCCACAAGTTTTTTCACCACTGCTCTCCCCGTGTCTCGGGACAAGAGATCGGCTCTTCAGGGGCCGATAGATATCTTACTAGGGTCCCAGGTTATCATCCCGGTTCCGGCGAGACAGAGAGGCAAGGGGTACTACTCAAATCTTTTTTTAGTCCCCAAGCCAGACGGGTCAGTCAGACCCATCCTAAATCTCAAATCCTTGAATCTATTGGTATCATACCAACCTTTCAAGATGGAGACGATTCACTCTGTCATTGCATCCTTGGAACCGAACGAGTTCATGCTCTCGTTGGACATCAAGGATGCTTACCTTCATGTTCCCATCTGGAAGCCTCACCAGGCTTACCTAAGGTTTGCCTTAGGGAAGGACCACTTCCAATTCAGGGCCCTGCCTTTTTGGGTTATCGTCGGTGCCCAGAGTTTTTACAAAGACTCTGTCAGTTATTATCGCCTCACTCTGACATCAAGGTGTGACCATAATACCATACCTGGACGATCTGCTCATCAAAGCGTCGTCGGCGGAATTACTGGAGGAACACTCGCATGTGACGGTTCAGACCCTCGTCAACCTGGGTTGATTTCTAAATTTCAAAAAGTCCACTCTGACTCCTTCCAAAAGGATTTTTTTTTGGGACTCTGGTTGGACACCTCAGTTCAGAGAGTGTTCCTACCGGATGGTGGCTTCCTTCCCAGCGGTAACTTGGGGAAGGTTCCATTCCAGACCTTTCCAGCTGGATCTCCTAAGGAAGGGGGCAGGTTCGCATCTGTCTCTACGCAGACTGATTCGGCGTTCAACCCTAGCTCGTCAGGCCTTACTCTGGTGGCTTCACTCGGAGCACCTCAGACAGGGGCGAAGATTTGCCATCTGGGACTGGATTCTCCTAACCTCAGACGCAAGTCTGAGAGGTTGGGTAGCAGTGGTGCTCGGTCTTCGTCTGCAGGGGAGATGGGACTTCAGAGAGAGTCAATTATCCATCAGTGTGTTGGAGCTAAGGGCGATTTACAATGCCTTGCTAGCAGCACAGGATTATCTTCAGGGAAGACCTGTAAAGATTCAAGCGGACAACGCCTCAGCGGTTGCCTATGTGAACCGACAGGGGGCACAAGAAGCAGGATGGCCATGGCAGAGGTATCCAAGATTCTACAGTGGGCAGAGAGCAGGCAGGTGATTCTCACCGCTGTGTTCATTCCGGGAGTCGAATGTCGAAAAACGTGGAGGCAGACTTTCTCAGCAGAGAGGATCTCCATCCAGGAGAGTGGACACTACATCCCGAGGTAGATCTGATGGCATCTCGAAAAAATCATCAGCTTCTGAGATATGTGGCAAGGACAAGGGATCCGCACGCCATAGGGACCGACGCCCTAGCAATTCCGTGGACATTCAGCTTCGTGTACCTGTTTCCTCCTCTTTCACTTCTGGGTCAGGTTCTAAAGAGGTTGAAGAGAGAATCCGTCCAGGCAATCCTCATTGCCCCATGTTGGCTACGCAGAAGTTGGTTCCCCGACATTCAGCAACTTCTGGCGGACGAACCATTTCCTCTTCCTCAGCGAGACGACCTTCTACAACAGGGTCCGTTCCACCATCAGAAGTTGTCGTCCCTCCATTTGACGGCGTGGCTCTTGAGACCGAAGTTTTAAGAGCAAGGGGAATTCCAGGTTCAGTCATTCCGACGATGTTGAGGGCTCGTAAACCATCCTCGGCGGCTCACTATCATCGCATTTGGCGTGCCTATGCAGACTGGTGTAGATCTCAGGGATGGCCTTTCAGAACTTTTAAGTTGTCCAATGTTGTTATTCCTCCAGAGGGGGTTGGACGCTGGTCTGCGTTTGGGATCTTTGAAGGTGCAGATCTCAGCACTATCCATTCTTTTTCAGAAAAAGGTAGCGCTCATCCCTGAGATCCAAACTTTCCTACAAGGGGTAGTACGGGTCCAACCTCCGTTTGTCCCACCAATGCCTCCTTGGACGTTTGAGCCGCTAGAGGAGGTACCTTTTTGAAGTTCCTCATCTGGAACACAGTGCTACTGCTGGCTTTAGCATCAGCCCGCCGAGTGTCTGAGCTCAGCGCCTTATCTTGTAAGGCCCCGTATCTTATCTTCCATGAGGATAGAGCGGAGTTACGTACACATCCGTCTTTTCTTCCGAAGGTGGTGTCAAAATACAACGTAAATCAGCCCATCGTGGTTCCTGCTTTTCAGAGTGATTCCCCTTCTCAGTCTACATTGGATGTTTTTTGGGCTCTCAGGATTTATGTGTCAAGGACATCATCTATCAGAAAGTCGGATTGCCTCTTTGTTTGATGAATGTTGTTGTCTCAGTGAACTATTTTCTGTTACCATCTCCTCTAGTAGGACAATTTCCTAACTGGTGGCTGATGGGTCTTAGAGGGGAGGAGCCAGCCTTCCTTAATCAAATTAGTAGTGCCTAGCTCCCAGCTGTCCCAACTCTAAAACCCAATGTGAGTTCCAGTGTCACCTGCTGATTCAGAGAAATGGATTTATCGGTAAGTACCAAAATCCTCTTTTAAAGCAATCGGCTTTAACTAATTTGTCTGGAAAACTTTTGTCTTTTCCAGTACTTGGGAACAAATGGTTGATTGTCATTTTGCTCTCATACATTTCCAGATTTTTGTTCCCACCAGACAGATTGGACAGAAATCTTGGTGTGTGTACCCAGTTTAGTAATGCTGAGATATTGCCAATAGTTTATAAGAGGCCAATCCTTTTAACTCTGTCTAATGATTGGATGGCTAGACATACCCCTACTAGCCCCAAGATCATGATCTATTGCAGTATGCTGCTGTGTGTTGTAATTTCAGTATTACCCACTTATTGACTGCATGTTTTTGTTATTTACATTTAATTTTGTTTAACCATGTTTTGAAACTTGTCGTGCTTACAAATAGTTTTCATTTGTACTTTTTTTTTGTTATTTAGGCTACACAGGACCTTTCCAGGCCACCCATTTATGGAACAGCATCATAAAAGCCCTGAAAACACAAGTGGAAGTAAAGAACAGACGACAGCATCTTCGTACTTACCCAAACTGCTTTGCAGGGTCTGATGCTGTGGACGTTGTGCTTTGCCATCTCATGCAGAATATGTATTTAAGCAGCTATGATATTTCACGTACTAAAGGAGTGCAACTGTGCCAGGCACTAATGGATCACAAAGTATTCAAACCTGTTGGTGCAAAACTTTTTAAGGGTGAAGTTGAACTGGTCTTTGAGGACAGTAATAATAATTTCTATAGGTTTCTAGAGCCCAGAGGAGCTGCTGACTGCTCTCCCAGTGACAACAGCTATGGAAAGGAGAAGAGGCGGACCAGGTTGGCCTTTATTTGCTAATGAATTCCATATTTTTGAGCAGAACAGTTTGTCATTTTCTTTTTTAATATTGTATACAACTTCTAATATACTATTGTAGGGATGAATTCAAGACATACAATGAAGCTCATAATATCAACAGTTATGTCGGCATTGTTAAAATGGCGACAGGTGAAATGTTGATGTTTGGGTTAGGCTGTAAAGGGGAAGGGAGTTAGAAATAAGTTACCAGAATGTACCAGAAGACTATGTCGACATTCTAACATATCAAACCCTCACCTGTATCATGCCAAGCTTGCGATACTAGGCTTACCCAACCTCTATTTTTTTTTTTTGTACGTTTCTAGTAGAGTATGTACCCTCTTTGGGTAACTGCCACATTGGTTAGGGTGAAAACTGATGTAACTGCATATTGTAGAATGTCGGTGATGTTTGACAGTAGATCATTTAGGATTTGTCAGAATGACTTTAAAAAGGATTCCCTCTTTCTTCCTCTCTGTAATCTAGAAGTGGACGTGTTGTAACAATATGTAACCCAACAGCCCTGGATTCAGCAAATGAGAAACTGAACCAGCTCTTGCACTGCATCTGTGAGCATCCCAATGCACAGCTGAACTCTGATCTCCCCAAGCTTACCTGCGCCCTTTCACAGAAAGGTAATGACAAGCAGCTGGAAATTGCAATGGCTTCCTTGTCACATGTACATTCCCCAGCTACGCTAATCAAAATTCAAGTTTTTGTATACAAATAGGGCATATGCAATGTAATTATTATTTCTTATTTTTTTATTAAGATATTGAAAATGTGTGGAAACAGCAGGTTATGGTGCGTCTTCTGCAACTCATTCACATTCCTGTCTTGGAAGAAATCTTATCTTCCCCAGCTAAAGCCGACTACAAACAGCATTTCACTGATTTTATTGTGTCCAATACATTTCTGGATAGAGAAATTTTGCAGACCTTAAACTTGCCTAAGTAAGTGCTGTTTCACCTATTTTAAATTGACATATATATGTGGATATATGTGTGTGTGTGTGTGTGTGTATGTATATATATATATATATATATATTGTTTTAGTGGGGGCACAATTTTTTTTTTCACTAGTTCTTGCATGAGGATACATCCTTCTAAGCCACAGGTTCTCAAAGTTGGTCCTCAGGACCCCACACGGTGCATGTTTTGCAGGTCTTCTCACAGAATCATGTGAAATAATTAGCTCCACCTGTGGATCTTTTAAAATGTCAGTCAGTAATGAGTGCACCTGTCGGGTGACCTGGAGACTGTGAACTGTGTGGGGTCTTAAGGACCGTGTTTGAGAACCACTGTTCTAAGCTAATGACACGCTCCAAAATGATATCATTGCTAGTTTTGTGAGACAATGTGGATGAGCTATTTTTCGAAAATAAAAGGCACGCAGCTCACAGATCTCCTAGGTCGGAATGGTAGTAGTAATAATGGGAGGAATTGTCCTTTTAAATGTAATGCTGGCCATACACACTGCGATACATGCGTGCATTCGGTGCTTAACTAGCATGCATCACATTGCCTGTGCATGCAATGTGATGAAAACTAAGTACAAAAAGTATGTGCAAGCACATACTTTTTGTACTCTGCGATGAGGTGCCGCGGGAGCGCGCACCTCAAAGCACATAACGCACAGCCCGCATCGCAGCGTGTATGGGCTGCTTGACATCTGAATGAATCTGTGTCAAAATATGTATTTACTTTTTTGGTATCAATGAAGGGAGCTAAAACTTTCATTTAAAGGCAAATTTAGACATTCTTAATCTGCAAAGGACAATGGGGGTTATTCTAGTTCGTTCTTTCTGAGAAAATCCTTCTTAGATGGACAAAACCATGTGCACTGCAGGTGGGGCAGATGTAACTTGTGCAGAGAGAAATAGATTTGGGTGGGGTTTTTCTTCAAAGTGAGATCTATATTGCAGTGTAAAATCATGCAGTCAGTATTTTCCCTGCACAGAAACAAAATAACTCACCCAAATCTAATTCTCTCTGCACATGTTACATCTGCACCCCCTGCAGTGCACATGGTTTTGTCCATCTAAGAAGGATTTTGTCAGAAAGAATGAACTAGAATAACCCCCAATATCTTATACTGCATTTTCTTTTTTTTAATTGAGTAATTTTTTATTGGTTTTGCATAAAGGGGCCAACAAGAAAAAAAAAATACAGATAGTAGTGCTACAATATGTGCATATACGAGATGTGAAAAATCCGTAAGCATATACATACTGGGTAGATTAACATATACGATCATATACATGTTATGACGAGCACAGCAAATATCAACCAGCACAGCAAGGATAAGTAGACAAATATACAAATACAAGTGCCCGAAAGGCACCATCCGGGTTCTCACAAACAGTGAAGCAGTTGGAGGTGTGTGTGTATACATACATACATACATACATACATACATACATACATACATACGTACCAACACACTCACCATTCCTAAGAATGAGGTGCAAACAGCACCCACTTCCCAGGGTGGGGTGCAGTGGCCTGTGACCATACACTCTAGTAAATACAAACACAGGGGGCCCAGCACTCACTACAACAAACTAACTCACCTTAACATTCAAATAATTAATTAAATAAATAATGGGGTTTTAGTTCATGAATTGATCAATGCATTTAAGCTTGCAGCCCATCGCCAAGGGACCCCATTTCACTGCAAGTCCTACACTAACAACTGGTTTTCATGGGAACCTGGCCACTGCTTATTCTCTATCAGAGCGCATGAAGAATCACTCAGCACTATCAAATTGTTACACAAATCAGTCTACAAGTGGAAGCACTACTGACTAACACCATTATAACACACTAACTAAGATTAATAAAATAACCCACCCAATAAAGCCCAAAACAAACCTTCCATATGACCTCCCCCCACCCTGTACAACCCATCCCCAACTCGGGCGTACCTGGATCCCTGAATCTTATACTGCATTTACACATATTTATATATCTTTAAATCTGATTAAATTTTTTACAGAAACATATATATATAAATGAAAAAGTGTAGTGGTTCTTGTTTCCAGCATGTTTAGCCTGATACTCCTGCTCTGTGTGCATACGCTAGTTTATGGACTAACTAAGAGGGGAATTGCAAGTAACAGAGAGGCCCAGAGATGAGGACAATAGAAATGAGGCAGTGAAGGCACAGCTTTACAACACTCCCTGGAATTTCTTCCCCCTTCATTGCTATTCAGTCACATTGTATGTGATCCAGAAAGCATTGTTGGTCCTATTATAAAGTGCATTACAGAATGCTATGCAGTGTGCCTATTAATGAGTAAACTGCAACTTGCTTGTTGTAAGCAGTTTGTAATGTAATGCAACTTTTTTAAATTACTTTATTCAAAGACCCCAAAGGCTTTTCATATATTGGATACAGTAACAGTTTTGTGGAAAAATATACATATAATAAAAAAAAATGAGTTGGGGAAAGAAATGATATGATCCACATAGCAATGCATATCTGCAATTATCATTTTGTTTCTAGTAGCAATCTGTATTTGACTAATCCTTGTCACTCCTTGGCAGCCTCCCATCTTATGTGTTCTGTAGAAGAAATAGAAGGCACCCAATAATTCATAAACAAGGGCAGTATAAACAACAAATCCCTAATGCTGGGTACACACCAGGACGACAAGCGTCCGATCCCATCAATCTAGATCCAATTCCGACGATTGGATGTAGATTGTGTGGTGATTGGGCCCTTTTCTGTCCTGGTGTGGTCCGATACCGATCCGATGTGCGGTCCCGCGCGCCGGTCCAGATCGTGCAGCAGGTAGGATCTGGAAATGACCAACTCCAGGGCGCGGGTCATGCCCCCCACGTCATCGTGAGCGGTCAGAAGAAACACTGACGACCCGCTCACGATGTGCATCGTGAGCGGGTCGTCCTGGTGTGTACCCCACATAACACATTAGACCAGTGGTTCTCAACCTCATGTGAACAGTTCATGTTTTCCAGGTCTCCACACAGAATCACAAGTGAAGTAATTAGCCCCACCTGTGGATCTTTTAAAATGTGTCAGTGAGTAATGAGTGCACCTGCCAGGTTACCTGGAAAATGTGAACTTGTGGTGGGGTCCTGTGGACCGAGGTTGAAAACCACTGCATTAGATCTATGTTTTATGAAGTCTATTCATGAAGCAGTGAAGAGTGGAGAAGTTGCCCATTGCAACCAATTAGCTTATTTGTATAATTTTATAGAATGACCTTGAGAATTGTTACTTAAAGCTGACATTGGCAACTCCTCCGCTTTTTCACTGCTCCATGAATAGACTTTGTTACTAATCCTGTGCATGGGAAGCCAGTCGTCACATTACCAGAGCCACATCATTTGTCATTTTGTAGAGTTACAATTTCCCAAGACGGACGGTGATGCACTGTTTATGACGTAGGATGTTACAGTAGATGGGCAGCGAAGGGCAATTTGTTGCCTTTAGATTATTGTACTTGTGTTTGTAGGTTGGACAGATGGCTTGCTGCAGCAGTTGAATGCTTGGAGTATTTCCCTGATGAGCATATCGTGATGCTAAGCCAGCAGTTATCTCTCAGTAACGGAGATGATGGAAATCAGGACTTGTGCAAGAAGATGCTGTTTGAAGTCATTGCCAAATATTATGCCCATGAAAGAGGTCCTTTTTTGGACAGCCGAATGGTTGAAATTCTAAGTGGAATTGTTGAACTCTTGGGTGAGCGTAATCCGTTTATACTGTTAAATACCATGTGGGAAATTATTTGAAATCTGTATGCAGGAAAGACTTACTGGAACCCATAGCAACTGTGTAAGGATGGGAGTACTTTGCACCCTTCTTAGACTGTTTGGAGGGTAGCTTACAGGATTCAAGTGAAAAAGTTATAAAATCACTGGTATTTAGCTGTTTATTTAAAGCACACAATCAGATTAACACCTGTAAAAATATGATACAAAAAACACAGGAGGATACCTGTTGGTTTTTCCCAGTACCCTTTAGCCAAAGTTGGTAGTTATCAAGGTAAACTTCTCCGCATATTGGGGGTTATTCTGGTTGGCACGCTCGCATGTGATCTAAATGGTTTTTAAATGTGTGCGCGCATTTCTGTGCATGTGCCGGGTGCGTGTGGCCATGGCGAACAGTGTTCGCCGGGTGTATGCACCCAAGTCTGCGGACGTGCCAGGGGATTCACCCAGGGTTTCATGGGTGTTCCCATGAAAATCACCCAGGGACGTGGGGGGGGGGGGGCAGACAACTGACATCACCCGATGTCAGCTGCCCAGTTCCCGTCTAGTGTGTAAATCTAAGTGACCTGAGAATGCGAATTCACTGCCTTGCGAGTCAACCAGAATTAGATCCATTGTGCAAAGAGCAAACTATATTGATATAATCTGTATCCCTGCATGTACAAATGGGGGGGGGGAATACATTGCTGAACACCTGCAGAGCGTAGACATTACAAGATTTACATGAAAATATCCGTAACAATGTTATTATTGGGCATAATGTTTTTGGCTAATGTGCACCTTGAAAAACCAAAATAAGGATCTGATTCAGACCTGACCTCTGCTGAGTGAATTTGCAGCAGACTGCAATCAGACCGTGAAATCTCACCCCATGCACGTTTTCTAATAACTTGCGAATGGATCACCGATCTGCAAAGATCACTGGCTATCTAATGTTTTTCCCAATCTGCAAGTGTGCGTAACTCTGACCCTTCCGCAGCTCTGTGTTATAGACAGGCTGATCTAGGCCGATGCTTATGTCGCACACATTCCCTGCAAATGCCTGGACACTTCTGCGCTTTTTCAGACACTTCAAGTTCCCAGAAATCGGCAGGTTACCACCCCCCGAACACCAACTTCCTGTCAGTTAAGTTGCAAAGGGGATTGTGAAAAGTCATTGGTAATGTTTGTTGCTGTTTGGCCTCCTGTATGTGCGCTATGATCTATACGCATGAGCAGTCACTCGAAAATAGATTGGTTCGCGAATTCGTAAAATCGCAATCAGATTTGAGTAACCCCCTAAATCTAAAATCCATATCTCCCAGCTTGACCTTTTTGCTTTTTATTTTTTTTTTACCTTTTTTTTTTCAAGGTGTGGGTTTCTGAATGTGAATAAATGTTACATACACTTCTCCAGTCATGTGACCTACAACGTTTTTCATTGGTTGGTCCCCAGAGGTTGTACAAGTCTGCTGTCAGCATTGTGTTCCAGTGGATTTTAAAATGTGCTGAGAGATTTAGATTTGGAAGGGGGTGTCCAAACTGAATTCTAAATGGCAGCGTCAAAAATCCATATAACATTTGAGGCTTCAGATGTGTCCACATACATCTAGCCTCCTTCATAGTTTAACAGTGCTTCTACTCTCACAGCCCTTCTACTCTCATCACGCCATGGCGTGACTCTAGCCCAGAGAATCTTTGCATACAATCTTTTCTTATTCACAAAGGTAAACACTGTAACGTAATGTTGTGTATGCTAATAAAGCCACACTTTCAAACAATATAGGCATTCTGCCTATGATTTAAATATTTTTATTTTATTATTAATTTCATAATATATTATGTTTTTTTTTTTTTTTTTTTTTTTCAGAACTTGGGAAAAGAAGCCAAGCCTTAGAAGCTGTCCAGCTTTACTTAAGGATGCTAATGCCAAAAGCAAGAGAGGAGCTCCGTCGGTTACTAATGTTTTTGGCAACTGCATCTGAATCTGATGCCTACCGGCTACAGAAGCAGGTATGAAGGGCAAAGTACACTAGCTCAATTCTTAATTATCGATAGTCTGAAACCATTGTTTTTGTATGTTTAGGTTTAATTTGTAAAAAATAACATTAGATAACATTAGAGAATAGGTTAACAGTATTGTTTCAGATTGGGATTGGTGGTATGTTGTTTTTATTTTAATTGTATCCTCAATTACTTTCTTTATTACAGGAATGCAGTAAATATGGTTAAGTTATCCTATATTCATATGCTTTAAGATATTGCTCTGTGCTTTATGAATCACGTTTAATACTTCACACGAGGCCCTGCCACAATCTAGCTTCCAGTGTAAATGGTCTAGAACGCACTACAGTGTACTGTACAGGCTATACACCACAGTATTTGTAGAAGGATTACTGATGTATAATATTTTCTTTCATTAGCAGTGAGTCTCTTTACCTAATTCACTGTTTTTATCACTACTTTAAATGTATTCCTTTTATTTGTTTGTTTTCCTCAGTATGATAACAAAGTGATGGTGTTAAAAACCTTTACAAAGGTTATTGTCAATAACCCCACTGTGTCTAAAGGCCAAAGCGAAGAATTTACCATGTTTTTGGTGAACAATTCAAGTGACTTATTTAAGGTAACTATGATGTATCAGAACGCATGTTATATGAAATTCAACCGGGATGTCCTGTGTCTTTTACCTCAGCGGTAAAGCTGTATTGGCAATCCCAACATGTGCTGGTACCACTTCTTCCCCATGACGATGCAGCAGACTAAAGCCCCCCTCCCAAAAATCGCTGGGCACACTGCTGGTGTAAAATGGGGGGATGGGACAGAACACATGGTATACTTGCACTGATACCACTCCACCCCCCAATAACATTGCTTAATACATCTCTGCCAAAGTCTGCTGTGTGTAGAAATGTGTGTACAGAGCTTTGTTAAATCTATTCAGTTCCGTTAAGCATCTCAAAAGTTTGTGTAATTATTTTATTCCTGCATATTCATACATATAACCGTGTTTGTTTATTATGCAGACACCTATGGAGTTACTGGATCTTGTTAGTACGAAATTAAGATGCATGCAGAATGGAGCAGATCCGGATGACCTTTCAGGTAGCTACTTTTGGTGTTCACAAAAAGAACCATTAAATAAACTAAATATTTACCACCAGACTGGTAATTTAGCAATTCTATTAAAGTGATTTGTACAAGGTCCTGTATTCTGATCCTCACTGTGTTTGTCTGTTGCCTGTTAGACCTGTAAATCCAGCTAATGAAAATTGTTTAAAGATTTTTTTTTTTTTTAACAGTTTCTAAATTCAAAGTCAATCCATAGAACTAGAATTTATTTTAAAGTAAATTTACATTTATTAGTAAATTCTTAGATGTTACTAATGTATTGCCTGGCTGTTTCGGTGACAGTATAGTTAAGGTACATATGAATTGAGAAATAAACTTAACCCCTTGCCGACACATGACGTATATATACGTCATGACTTTAAACTGTCACCGCGTCTATAGACGCGGTGACAGTTTAAACATGTCTGCTGTCCCTGACAGCAGACATGTCCCTGCATGCCCAGGGGGGCGGCGATGCCTCCCCCCCGTCGGCGATCGCTGTGATTGGCTGTTCAATGTGAACAGCCAGTCGCAGCGTTTTCCTGTGTTACCGGCGAATCAGACGCTCGGTAACACAGGGATCAATCACCGCCGGGTGGGAGGGGGCGTGAGGGGGTCACCGGTGATGACCACACCTCACCCCACCTGCCCCCAAGGCTGTGATTGGTCCGACGGACCAATCACAGCCATGGCGCGTGATTTAAACTAACGGTGACTGCGCTGCAGACGCCATTCCGGTCTGGAATTGCGTGCAGAGCGGTCACCGTGCCAATCTGTCGTGATATACTGACCTGATCCTTGCCTGATACTTACCTGATCACCGCTGGTAGCGTGCTGCCAGCAGCTGGATGCTTCCTGGATCTTGTGACTTCCTGTGTGCTGCTGCTGCAGTGTCATAGAGTCACAGATAGTGAGAGAGATAGTGAGAGAGATAGTGAGAGAGATAGTGAGAGAGATAGTGAGAGAGATAGTGAGAGAGATAGTGAGAGAGATAGTGATAGAGAGTGCTATATTTTGTGTCTGCTGCCCCCCCCTTTTGTGCTGATCAGTATATCTGTGCTGATCAGCAACTTTTTGGGGGTGCAGGTTTTTTTTATATATATATATATATATATATATATATATATATATATATATATATATATATATATATATATATATATATATATATATATATATATATATATATATATATATATATATATATATATATATATAGAAAGCACTTACCCCCCACACTGTATGTGAAGGATCCAGACCAGCACTTACCCCCCACACTGTATGTGAAGGATCCAGACCAGCACTCAACGTTGGTGAAGAAAAAAAGGTGTTTATTCCATGCTGTGCAGTACAATAAACAGCTACCTGGCCCGACGGCCGTTTCAACTGGACTCAGCCAGTCTTCGTCAGGGGTCCGACCCCTGACGAAGACTGGCTGAGTCCAGTTGAAACGGCCGTCGGGCCAGGTAGCTGTTTATTGTACTGCACAGCATGGAATAAACACCTTTTTTTCTTCACCAACGTTGAGTGCTGGTCTGGATCCTTCACATACAGTGTGGGGGGTAAGTGCTTTCTATTTACTGACTTTATGGACCTTGCACCAGATTCGTTCACATGGAGTGCCGCCCTGCTTAACTTTGTTATATATATATATATATATATATATCTGTCAGTTGCACCAAAGGTTGTGCTGCCTGTGCAACTGACTGCTGCCCCCCCTGCTGCCCCCCCTTTTGTGCTGATCAGTATAAACTAAGTGATCAGCACCTTTTTTGGGGTCCAGGTTTTTTTTTTTTTTTATATATATATACCCTGTCAGGTTGCACCCACAGTTGTGTGCCTGCTGCCCCTCACTGCTAATCAGTGTTGCATCACTGCATCACTGATCTGCAGTTTTTTTTTTTTTTTGGAGAGTGCAGTGGGGTTTTGTTTTTACACCCACGTTGCTTTTGTGGGTGTCCTGTGGCCGCTGAGCGCTGATCAGTGACGTACATCACTGAACAGTATTTTTGGCACAGGGTTGATATATATTTTTTTTTTTATTATTGGGATCAAATTCCTGTATAAAGTATTTTTTTTTTCTGCACTACATACACACTACATACCCCCCGTGTTGAAATAAAGTTTGTACCCCCCCTACACTATACACGTGTTGAAACATTACACTTACAGAAACACAAAAATAAAAATGGCATCCCAAATGTCATCCCAAATGTCACCCCAGTCATCCAGAAGAATGTATTCAGCGGAGGAGGCATATGCCATGCTTGCCTCTGACTCTGACACAGCCAGTGATGCAAGCGGGGAATTTGAAGGATTCGTCTTAACCTCATCTTCCTCCTCTAGTGATGAGGGACCCCCTCAAAGACGCCCCCGTAGAGCAGCTGAGACCCCCCCCCCAAATGATTGATCCCGTATGGACCCCACCACCAGACAATTTTGAGCCCCAGGTTCCTGAGTTTTTGGCCATCCCAGGAATCCAATTTGATTCAACAGGTCTCAGAGAAATTGACTTTTTCAAATTATTTTTCTCTGATTTTATAAATTTAATAGTGGACCAAAGTAATTTATATGCCCAGCAGTTTATTGCTCAAAACCCCACGTCATCATTTGCTAGGTGGACCCCTGTAGATGCAGTAGAGATTATGACGTTTTGGGGTCTGGTGTTACATATGGGCATAGTAAAAAAGCCAGAAATTAGGCAATATTGGAGTACAGATGTTCTGTACAGCACCCCACTTTACCGTATGGCCATGGCTCGGACTCGTTTTGAGACAATCCTTAAATTTTTACATTACACCGATAATGCACAGTGCCCACCCAGAGATGATACCACCTTTGACCGGCTATTCAAAGTCAGGCCGGTCATTGATCATTTCAGTGCCAAATTTGCAGAGATGTACATCCCTGAAAAATTTATTTGTATCGACGAGTCCCTTATACATTTTAAAGGAAGGGTTAAATTCCGCCAGTACCTTCCCAGTAAGAGGGCAAGGTATGGCATAAAAATGTATAAACTGTGTGAAAGCACCTCAGGGTACACCCACAGGTTTAGGGTATATGAAGGGAAGGATTCAAGAATTGAACCGCCAGAATGCCCCCCCTCCCTCGTAGGTGTTAGTGAAAAAATTGTCTGGGATTTAGTGCACCCCTTCCTAGATAAAGGTTATCACCTCTATGTGGATAACTTTTACACTAGCATCCCCCTGTTTAAGGCCCTTGGTTCAAGAGGTACAGCAGCTTGGCCTCCCAAAAACGCACATTGCCCAAGTACTGAGAAGGGGTGAAAGCAGGGGAATATGCACCGAAAATATGTTGTTGGTCAAATATAAGGACAAGAGGGATGTCCTTATACTGACAACAATTCACGGAGACAGTACCACCTCCGTCCCTGTACGAGGTACCAGTACCCACACCTCAAAACCTAATTGTATCCTAGATTACAATAAGTACATGGGCGGAGTGGATCTTTCAGATCAGGTGCTGAAGCCGTACAGTGCCCTGCGGAAAACAAAAATCTGGTACAAGAAGCTGGCCGTGTATATCATCCAGATGGCACTGTATAACGCTTACGTGCTATTCCGTTCTACCAGCCAGAGGGGGGACATTTATGCACTTTCAAGAGGAAGTCATAAAGGGCCTAATATTTGGGAACCAGCAGGCAGAGGGCCCCAGTACTTCTAGTACTGGCCCCCGTATTGTACCAGGGCAGCATTTTCCTAACGAAATCCCCTCCACTGCAAAAAAGGGCAGGACACAAAAAAGGTGCAAAGTTTGCTATAAAAAGGGAATAAGAAAGGATACTATTTTCCACTGTGAAACTTGCCCCGACAAACCCGGCCTATGTATAAAGGAGTGTTTTAAAATATACCACACATCTATGGATTATTAGGTTCATCATTTCACCGTGCTTCTGGAGTCTTGCTAATGCCACATAGCACCCACCATTCATTCCACCAGAATCTGAGCTGCAAAATCCAAAAATCACTCCTTCCCTTCTGAGTCCTGCCATGCACCCAACTGGTATTTTTTGGTCACATATGAGGCATTGCCATACTCGGGAGAAATTGGGGCACAGATTTTGGGGTGCTTTGTCTCCTTCATTCCTTGTGAAAATGAAAATTTTTGAGCCAGAACTGCATTTTTGTGTAAAAAATGTAATTTTTCCATTTTCACAGCCCAGTTGTACAACAATTGGTGAAACCCCTGGGGATTTGAAATGTACACTATAGCCCTAGATGAATTCCCTGAGGGGTGTAGTTTGCAAAATGGGGTCACTTGTGGGGGGGTTCCACTGTATTGGTGCTTCAGGGGTCTTGCTAATGCGACATAGCACCCACCAACATTCCACCAGAATCTGTGCTGCAAAATCCAAATATCACTCCTTCCCTTCTGAGTCCTGCCATGCACCCAAATGGTATTTTTTGGTCACATGTGAGGCATTGCCGTACTCGGGAGAAATTGGGGCACATATTTTGGGGTGCTTTGTCTCCTTCATTCCTTGTGAAAATGAAAAATTTTGAGCCAGAACTGCATTTTTGTGTAAAAAATGTAATTTTTCCATTTTCACAGCCCAGTTGTACAACAATTGGTGAAACCCCTGGGGGTTTGAAATGTACACTGTAGCCCTAGATGAATTCCCTGAGGGGTGTAGTTTGCAAAATGGGGTCACTTGTGGGGGGGTTCCTAACTTTTAGCATCTTATGGTGCCTAGAAACCTACATGGTGCCTAAAAAATATTCTCATAAAAAGGAGGCTCCAAAATCAAGTAGGTGCTCCTTCTATTATGAAGCCTGTGGTTTGGTCAACGTGCACACTAGATCCACATATAGGATATTTATGAAAACAAAAGAATTGGGGGAATCAATTTTTAGTCACATTTCTCTAGTAAAATCTACTGTGTTCCTTAGAAAAATGTATTAAAATTGAAAATCTGCTAAAAAAATGAAATTTTGAAATTTCACCTACACTTTGTTTTAATTCCTGTGAAACACCTAAAGGGTTAACAAACTTCCAAAATGCTGTTTTGAATACTGTGAGGGGTGCAGTTTTTGAAATGGCATCATTTATGGGGGTGTCTCACATACAAGTCCCTCAAAGTCACATCAGAACTGAACTGGTCCCTAAAAAAATCAGTGTTTGAAATTTTCTTGAAAATTTGAGAATTTGCTATTCATATTTTAAGCCTCCTAGTGTCCAAAAAAATTAAAAGGAGGTTGTAATAATGATGGAAACATAAAGTAGACATATGGTCTATGTTAGTTATTAACTATTTTGAGTGGTATGATTATTTGTCTCACAAGCAGAAAATTTAACATTTTGAAAATTGCTAAATTTTCAATTTTTTTTACGACATTTTGGTATTTTTCACAAAAAAACACAGACTGTATCGACCCAAATTTACCACTAACTTGAAGTACAATGTGTCACGAGAAAACAATCTCAAAATCACTGGGATAAGTAAAAGCAAAAAAAAGTTATCCCCACTTAAGTGATACATGTCAGATTTGAAAAAAAGGGCTCTGTCAGGAAGGCAAAAACAGGCTGCGGCGGGAAGGGGTTAAAAACTCGAACTAGTGTTTCCCTTTCCAGAAGATTGTGTTTTCTAAGCATTTTTGCAGTCTTTTCTCACTAAGCATTTTTCATTTTGAAGCTGTATTCACTACAAAGGATGTCATGTCTGCTGTTGGGGCCGTGAGCCCGTGGAGGTTTGTGTTTCCCAGGTCTGCCACCCAGATAAAAAAATTATTTCTAAGTATAATGTAGGAACAGGACAGCTGTGGCATTTTTACTTTTGCCCAGGTTCATATTGCAAAAACAGAAATCACTGTCCATGCTTGAAATCGGGTGTATGAATATTATTTTTGCTACTATATTTTACAATATATTTGTATTTCCAAAAAAGTACTCCAGGCACACCAACAGCACAGGCACTGGTGATATCCATGCTTGAGCAATGCCATGTGAGAAACTTTAATATGAATCTACTGCTGCATTGTTATGCATTCACAATGAACTGTAGAAACAAAATAGCAGAAATGTTGTACCAAAGTTTTTAACTGTAAGTTTTTTTTTACTAAAATATACAGCATATGATTCATTTTTGCAAAGCATTTGATTTGATAAAATTCACAAAATTTCATTTGTGCATGTTCCCTTGTGACAGGCTTCACATTTTGCCAGCGTTTAACGGCTGAAGAGTACGAAATACAGCGGTGTTCCAACACCAGAATGGAGGTGAAACAGTTGATGGAACTGGTGGACAGGTGTTGTGCAGTTCCTGAGAAGAAGAAGAAAAAACTGATGAAGGAATTCCAAAAGTACCACCCTTTAGCCTGCAGCAACCAAGTTCCCACCTGATTGGTTTCCATGGGGAGCCATTATGCACCTTACAAACGTCATTGAATTGTTTCTTATAGTATGTTAAGCTTATGCATATCTTGAAGAGTAGAGAAGTAAATGAGCAGTTTCTTTATCTGCTCCTTGACACAGATTCCTGTCGGTATGTATAGGTGGTTTTATATGGGATGGACTTTGCTGTTCCCTGGAGCAGTTTGCTACTAAGTATTATGTGTGACTACTGATATAAACTGTATCTGTCCCCTATACAGAATGCAGCACGAGCTATATCGATCCAGCGTTCATTAGAGTGCAGCCTATCTGTACACTAGTAACCAGTGACCTTTGGGTAATAATTGATTCAGTATAATATGAGCCTTTCTTCAGCTACCACAATTGCTGCCTCCGATGTGTGAAGGGAACAGGCAAATCCCCCAGCCTTCGAGCTGCTTCTGATGTGATGGGTGGCGGTAGTTTGGACAACTGCACTATTTTAAATTTTTACCTTGAATCCACTAATATATATTTTTTATGTTCTAAAAATGTGCTACTGTGTGTGTGTGTGTGTGTGTGTGTGTGTGTGTATATATAAATGTATAGTGCTTAAGATTTTAAGGGAGTATGTGCAATTAATTGTATGTGAGTAGGAATTCTAATTCTAACTGTGAATATAGGCTAATTCTTACTTAATAAGTGAAACCGAACGCTGCATTATGAATGAGATATTTTATTGTGATTATTTCTGGTCTTTAATAAAAGCTCATCCATGTGCTACCACAACACAAACGTAGATCAAAGATTTGTTTTATAAAGTATATCAGAACCTCACTCTACATAAGGAAAAGTTAGCACAGGATGACATGCAGGAAAGGTACAGGGATTTGGAGACATTTTGTTGGAGAATTTCATTTCTAAAAGAACCGTTCTTGGCCCTCTCCTTTTCTCTGTGTCCTCTTTAGGTGAGCTCGTTTGACTGCCAATATCACCTCCTGGTCTCTCTGGCTCTCCTCACTCTTATTTCCATCTCCTATCTCTTCTCGGATGTGTCTGCGCTTTCTTCAACTTGACATGTCTGAGACTGAGCTAATAAACTTCCCACATAACCTAACCTCCCACAATGTCTCTATTAGTGGAACAACCATCTCCTCTAGCCCCAAGTACGCTGCCTTTTGGAGTTATTCTTGATTCATCCCACTCCTTTAAACCACACATTCAGTACCTCTCACAGTCCTGCTATTTTCGCCTCAAAATTATATTTCCAGGATCATTCAAGATGCTACAAAGACCCAAATTCATTGAATGGTCCCCTCCAGATTGGAGTACTGGAATCTCCTACTATCTGGCTTCCCTGACAAATTGCCTCTCAACTCCATTCTATCCTCAATGCTGCTGCCAGGCTCATATTCCTCTCCAAACGTACTATGTCTTAAGCTGTGTACACGCGGAGCAATATGATCGCTGGCAATATATTGCTCAGTGTTATCTGTTTCATCAGCAACCAGAGATGGTAAATGATGAAAATGCCACATTGCCTGGAGAAGAGGCATGAGAAGTCGCTGGTCGGAGGAGCATGCTCCTCCAACCAGTGACCATTAGGGGACTGAAAACGGGATTTATCGCCGGTGCACACTCCAATCGCTGGCAATATGTCGCTCAGCAATCATATTGCCATCGATTTTATGCCCGTGTGTACGCACATTTACAAACCCTACACTGATCACCCTTACCCTTCAGAATCCATTTCAAGCTCCTCACACTCCCTTAAAAATACCTTTCCCATTCCTCTTTTACTTACATATCTGATCTTATCTCTTTATACTCCCACCCACCCTCTTCACTCCACAAATGCACACCGCCTCACCTGCCAACTGGTTGCTCCCATTCCTACATCCAAAATTTGGGCTGTAGTGATCCTTTGTTAAATTTTCTACCCCTCCCTATCAGACTGTCCGCTTCTTAAAACTGTCTCTCAAGACCCACTTCTCTATTAAACCCAACCTTCTGTGTCACTCCTTCAGAATGTTAGCTCTCACAAACAGGGCGCTCTTTCTCTCATATTTATATACATATAATAGTAAGCCTGCTCAAAGCAAGAGCTTTGAAAGCTAGTCTACTACCTTCTGTGTTTGTGCATGTGTGTTACACATAGTCAACAGATGTCAGTGCTTCGGAGACTAATGGAGATGATCCTTGTCCAGATTTATTTATTAATTATTTATTTGTTAAAAAAAAATGGATGTAACCTGCACTAAACATGTGAAAGAAAATAATTGCTTGGCATTTAAATTCAGTGCCTGAGAGAGTACTCAAACTTTGTATCCTGTTTTGAAACCTTGTTTCATGCACAAATAAAATATATTTGTGTATTTCATGTTCTTGTAATTATACAACATAAACAAATGCAACATACCTCCCTCATTAAAATATAAAAATATTCAATTATCCACAATGCTTCTGTTCCTGAGCATTTGTCAGGCAACTAACGTAAAACATATTACAACAAGTTCTCACCTTAAATACATAAAGGGGGTTATTCTGGTTGAAAAGAAAGGGTCTGGTGATCAGTGCGCTACTAACTGCAGCTGGTACTGAGACTTGTCAGGTCTCGAAATGGGTAAAAAGGAAAAAGAGGTGTACCAGCGCTGGCTGTGAATATTAAAAAATGATATACAGAACGGTATCCTTTACAGTATTTATTATCAATAAAAATGCTGAAATAGCTGTACCAATTTTTAGGTAATTTGATGTATAAAACAGGGGATTACAATAAAATCATATTATTGGACATTCAATATGCATCATGATATATTATACGGGCATTGGGTTTGTATATTACCACACGGACGTCGCAGATGGTAGTCCCATAAAGCAGCAGATAGTCAGGTGGCCAATGGCAGTCCCAAAACACAGAGTCCAGTTGGAGAATTAGGTTCCTCTGGTGGGAAAGATGGTGAACCTGGAGGATGAATGGAATATCCAGTCGCTGCCTCGGATGATGAGTCCGGATGGGGTGGTGCACAAGCACGGTGCGTTGTCAGCTGTGGTGTGAAGTTGGCCCGGTATGTGATGCAATAGGGAGGAATGTCCAGTGGTGGAAGGTTCACAGGCTGAACAACAGAACACCCACATAATTCGCTAGTTAGCGCCCATTGAATAATGGCGAAGGTTACTCTCAAGTCACTTACATATGTGTGGACGCCCCTGCACCCGCGTCATCGGGGCAATTGCATGAGAACACCTATGAAACGCTGGATGTTTCCATATGTAAGGCCCAGCCCGCCACTCCACGGGCCCCCCCCCCTGCAATGTTGGGTACGTGCATCCGGAGAAGTTTGTTCGCCGAGACTGCACGCACCCTGCATATGCACTTGTGCAGAAACATCACCTGTGTGAACGAATGGACCAGAATAAGTTCCAAAGTGTGTGAGCGTATATATAAGTATTATATGAAAAATATGCAAACCAAAAACAACGGCAATGTACAACAATGAAATGACAATGTTTCAGGCCATGGGCGACCCTTTTTTCAAGGTGTTCAAGGCAAACGAACATTAGGTGAACTAACCTCCTAAATAGGAAAGGAGAAAGAAGCCTGCCAAGTGTGCAAAACCTGTGTTATGGAATGCATGCCCGGTGCGTTCCTTTTGTGTGATGTCATGACACAGCCAGTGGTCCTAGCAACCAGCGATGCTGGGCATGCTCACTGTCCTGTAGGTGTAGAAAGTGAAAGTTCTGCTGTCCGTTTTTGTTTCGTGGATACTTACACACACCAGAGGGCCGGTTCTGTAAACATATTTTTTTTTACTACATTCAACAGCACCTAACCATAGGTTTCAACCACCCTACTAATTATTTCAGTGTTGTTTCCTGATGCAACTATCTTTATCACTAGCTGAGGTACCAAGCGTTGCTCTGGTTTGGTTGTGCAATTAACATTACGTGAACTTCATCCTATTGTTTTAAGCTTGAAAGCTCTTCCAAAGAACCAAGAAAGAAAGGTGGCTGCCTAGTGTCATCTGCAGTTCTCATCCCAATCTGTCTAGTGGATGGCCTTGAACATCCTCCCATGGTGTGTCTCTCTCTGGTTGGCTCTCAGCACATTTTTTTTTCTTAAACCCCATATCCTCTACCCCCTCTATTATGTAACTTTGCCATATCTTGCTTCCTTGACCCACTTTGTGCAGTAGTGGCGGTTTCCATTGATGGAGGCCTCCAGGGTCAAGATTGGGTGTCTTTGGGTCCAAATTAGGTTCATGACCACTATCAAGCCACCTCGAGTTGATATCTCCACCCCCCCCCCCCTTCAACTCCCCGGGAGTTTTACCTGTGACAAGTCGTATTTAAGTTGTATTTAAGCCTGATGGGGGAGCACAAGAGAAATCTGGTCCTACTAGTGGATGGGGCCTTTAGGTGTGCTTCATTTGTCTGATGCTCAAAAAAAGTGAAAAACCCCATGTCAACCAAATGCTTGTGTTGACCTAATGACCCTGTCAACCTAATGTCTATCTATCCCAGGGGTGGGGAACCTTTTGAGGTCCGAGGGCCATTTGCATTGAGGCATAATGCCTCGGGGGCCATTAAAAAAAAAAAAAAAAACTTACATATCATCCTGCGGCAGCCATCCCATGCTCCGGCGGCTGCCGCAGGTTACGAGTTGCCGGTCTGTGTGGTCCGGCGGCTGTGCAGGGAGTCTCATCCAGGGGAAATCTCGCGAGAGGTCGATAGCTCTCGCGAGATTTCGCCTGTACTTGACTCACTGAACAGCGAGTGGAAGGGCCACAAAGACCGGCTCCGGGGGTCGTATACGGCCCGCGGGCCGGAGGTTCCCCACTGCTGATCTATCCAATGATCCATACTCAAATATAGTACCAACACATTTTTTCCATATACGCAATTATATAAATAACATTTACACTTCTCACACAACATTTAGCACTGTGGATTTTAATGCATACAAAAAAATACTGACAAAAAAAAATGAATCTAATAAATAATTTACATAACATATTTACTTGACTAAAAAAAGTATAAAAAGTAGTTCATGACAATTTTAATATGAATTAAATATCAAATTTCTCTTCACAGATCTCATGCCCATTTTCTTCATAGTCCTCTCTGGTCACCAGCATATCTTCAAAGTCATCATTTTCTGATATTAACTTCCCTCCTTCCCAAGAGTAAGTGATGGGACTGGAGAAATATATAGCATAAACAAGTTAGTCAAACCATATGCATTGACTCTAGTTCAGTGGTAGCCAACAGGTACATTCATTACTGATTGGCACATTATAAAAGATCTACAGGTGGAGCTAATTACTTCACTTATGATTCTGTGAGGAGACCTGGAAAACATTAACCATTGGTAGCTCTCGTGGACTGTTGGCTACCCCAGGTCTAGGACATAGATGTGATATTTCATCTGTAAGCACTAGCGGTAGTATTTCTTCACTAATTACCACCCAATCAAAGTGACAACATATCAATGTCACACCGGCAGCTGTACATGCCCAAAAAGAGAAACACTTGAATTGCTCTGTTGGTTGCCATCTAGTGGCGACCAGCACGCAGAACCCCTGAATTCCCCCATAGAGGGGAGGAGCATATTCTTTTATTTTACAGGATGTTACAGAAAAATGATTATTCACCATGTAATCATAGTTTACACCAGAACATGTAGAACAGACGGGCAATTTCCAAACAGCTATCTTGAGCATTTGTGACTGAAAACCGGTTATGCTTGTTTACATTACCAGACAAACAGACTTGCGCACACATAATGTGCCAGGAGAACCTTTTATACACTATTCCCTCCATATCCTCTGAGCCTAGGTTACGCCCAAAGAACCATATAGACTTAAAGTTTGTGCAGACTAGAAGATTGTGTTTACCGATAAACAGCATAGTTTGTGGAGTGCGGAGTCCATGGTATGCTGCTTCTGATGCAGATTTCCTGACCTCTCACTGCTCGCAACACAGGATGCAGCAGTGATGCTAACAATGTACACATCTGAATCAGGCCATAAATTAGAAAAGATTTTATACAGTAAATTGTAAGTTGGCTTAGAATCAATCTAGAACAAGTATATGTAAATATGAATGTACAATACATAGTCGTCAATCTCTTAAACTGGCCATTTCACTACAGATTGTTAGGTGAGGTGTAAATAAATGTTTGCACCTGATCTGTGACCTTGCTATTAGTTTCAGTCCCCATTGTGGCCTATTTAGTGGTGTCCTTTACACTACAAACTCTGTAGCAAATGAATATCCCTTCTGGGATCAAATGAGTATGCTTTAACCCTTTGAGTGTCAACATCTCTGAGTTGTGCAAAATATCCGCTAAAAATGCCAGTGCTGCTCACATTTGTTATATGAATTCAAATAAAAAAAAATGTGTAAAAAAAAAAAAAAAAAAATATATATATATATATATATTTCCTATATAAGGTAAATAGTACAGGTCATTATGATGAATAAAATGTTTGCTTGGCAATTTTCACACCAATTTTGACAAATTAGGTGTTAAATACATTTTGGTACTTGTTTCCTAGCACGGCGCCCAAGATTTTCAGCTTATGGCATCTTATGCGATTACATCGCATCGCATGCCATTTAACCGCATGCGATACGATGCGATGGTATACGATTTTTTATTGTACAACCACCCTGATGGGTCCTTACAATTTTCAATGCCCCCCCATTGTCAACGCCACCCCTAGGATCAACACCAACCCGAAGCGTGGCGAGCGGCGGCGGTACGCCACCGCCGACCTTTTCATACCCCCACTATCCACGTCTGCGTGGAGTTGAATTTAGGTAGTGTGGCGAGCGCAGCGAGCCACCGAGCCCGAAGCGTGGCGAGCACACGTGTATTAGTGTGGCGAGCGCAGACGCAATACATGTAAAGTAATACGCGTGTGCTCGCCACGCTTCGGGCTCGGTGGCTCGCTGCGCTCGCCACACTACCTAAATTCAACTCCACGCCGACATGGATAGTGGGGGTATGAAAAGGTTGGAGGACGCGTACCGCCGCCGCTCGCCACACTTCGGGTTGGTGTTGATCCTGGGGGTGGCGTTGACAATGGGGGGGCATTTAACATTGTAAGGACCCATCAGGGTGGTTGTACAATAAAAAATCGTATACCATCGCATTGTATGGCATACGATGCGATACGATATTTTATTGTACAATTTTGTATACCATATTTAGTCTTATGCGATGGGCGCCGTGCTAGGAAACAAGTACCTACATTTTTATTAATAACCTAGCAGGTACACAGGATAAGGAGTTATGTTTCCATGCTGCATGATACTTTCTGGAATCTGTCTATTGATATGTACAAATGTATTACTTACTTCTCAGGCAATATAACAGACACATCATAGTCTGTAGGAGTGAGCTTTCGCACCTCAGAGTACACCCGCTCCTTGAATCCTGGAAACAGCGCGTTTCCTCCAGTGAGAACAATGTTCTTGAAGAAATGAGGATGCATTTCTAAAGGAATGCGTAAAAGAATGATCAGCAATGTTTTTGTAGCATGTCATCTATAGAACAGTTCGGGATGCGGTCATTTGGTCTACTGCATTATGGTCGACAGTCATTAGGTCGAATCCATTAGGTCGACATGCTAAAATGTCGACATGACTCTAGGTCGACATGGGAAAAGGTCGACATGATTCTAGTTCGAAAGGTCATTAGTTCGACAGGTCATTAGTTCGACAAGGTCATTAGTTCGACATTGTCTATGTCGACATTCACAAGGTCGACATGGAGTTTTTCACTGTTTTTTGAGCCAACATGTGCCGACAGGCGGTATTTCATGCCCTACCATCCACTAGGGCGTGGTGGGAGAATAAAATAGTGTGCCGAGCGTAGCGAGGCACCGTGCCCGACGCATTGCGAGCGCAGCGAGCGATGCGAGGGGATGCAGTGCACTTTAAACTGTGTCCATGTCGACTGTGTTGACATTCAGGTAAAAAAACAGTGAAAAACCCCATGTCGACCTTGTGAATGTCGACATAGACACTGTCGAACTAATGACCTTGTCGAACTAATGACCTGTCGAACTAATGACCTTTCGACCTAGAATCATGTCGACCTTTTCCCATGTCGACCTAGAGTCATGTCGACCTTTTAGCATGTCGACCTAATGGATTCGACCTAATGACTTTCGACCATAATGCAATAGACCAAATGATCCCAACCCAACAGTTCATACAGGAATAAAAACATAAAAATCACACTAAAATGGAATATTATTAAAAGGCACACTAACCCTATTTATTTTTCTTTGTAGGTTTTTGAAGGCAAATGTTAATACATAATCTGATATGTTACATTTAAATAAGTGTTACATACACACTATAGCAGAGATGGGGTACCTCTGGCACTCCAGTTGTTGTTGAACTACAAATTCCAGCATGCCCTACTACAGTTTTGATATTTGGCCATGCTAAAATGGTTTCAGAGCATGCTGGGATGTTTAGTTCAACAACAGCTGGAGTGCCAAAGGTTCCCCATCACTGCAGAAGAGGATATACTGTAGTAAAATATCTCTCAGAAAGCCCTTTCTGAGAAATATCTTTTACTATATCTTCTGAAGTGTAGCCTCAATATCATTGACAATGTGTGCTCCCATGCATTGTTAATGACCATTGACATCTGCTAAACATGCAGGTCAATTTGGCTATATAAAGCCAAATGACTGGTATGTTCAACGAGTCCCAATATCGTTCACTGCGTACAATCAATATCTGACACTTTGGGCTCAGTTTGTCTATCTTCTATAAGCCTGATCCCAGACTCTCATTAGCTAGATTCACAGGCGTCTGTAGGCGGGCTTATAGAAGATAGACCAGCTGTAATGTGGCAGGTCAGTGAAACACAGCGGTGTTACCGAAACCTGGGTTAGGCAGCCAGCACATATAAACATAGATTACTACAATATTGAATGTACATGCTGACCAGCTCCCCTACAATGTGTGGTTGGTGCTGCAGTCCAGGGGCAGGAGCCGCGCTGCTGGAAGTATTTAAAACAAATACAAAAATATCTCTCTTATCATGAACTACAGGAATATGGAATGTATTATACTAAAAAGGGACACACTTCTCAAACACACAAAGGCGAAAATGTAACAGTATTATAGTCTGAAAGTATCCAGATTTGTCTGCAATTTTCCACCAAAATGTAAAGCCCAAAACACCACTTTAGTCTGGGGCAGAATTATTGGTAATTTTCTTTTAAACTTGGACTCAATTATATTTACATCATTGTCTGTTGTCAATGTTTACAATAAAAAAAATAATGATATACAACCAAGTAATCAGGGCATAACAATAAAGAATTACAGATTACAGAAAGAACATTGACCAAATAAAGAGTTTACAATTACATGAAATAGGACAGGAATGAAGTTTGGACAAACCTTCAGGAAGATTGTGAATGGAATGGACAATGGCTTCTGGAATACCCATTTCTTGAATTCCTATATCAGAGGGATGGAATAGTATTTCCGGAACAGCAAACCGTTCATTGGCCAAGCGAAGTATCTGCTCTCCAGCTGTGGTCTTTCCACTAAACACCATCTCTTCCCTCGGCTGTTCAAATTACAATTATAAAGCTCAATTTAAAGACACCTCTTAATTTAAATTATTGGCCATTTTCACCCTACAGATGGGTCCTCTCTCATCATTGCTGTGGTCAAGTTAATCCTTTTAGTGGCATCTAGTAATTCCTATAGTAAGACGTACAAGCATACTTTGCAGATTAAAATGATATGCGGCAGGACCATGGAGCCGAGAAAATTCAGTCCCGTCCCCGATGTTCAGTGTTAACGCATGCGCAATCCCCGGAAGCAAACACCGAGCCATTCGCTACAGGAGAGGCAGAAAGGTGGCAGGTAGTAGTCACAAAAAAAAAAAAAGGATTCACAAGAGGGATACACAACCCAACTGCTTTTTCAGTAAACAAAGGATGTCAACAAGTATTCCAATTATTGATACATATAGGGTACATGAGTGGCCTTTTGTGATTATGGAACACCAAAATCATAAGGATGGAACTATTGGTCTAAGTTGTCTGCCATGGTGCCTACTTCCCACAACAAGGCTATTTCAATGCAGACTGACACTGAACACTGCCACACTAGCATAACAGAAGAATGACACATACCTTCACAAAGCCTTTTTTGATTGTGCTAAAGTCTGGCAAAACGTAATCAACCATCAAGGAGTTATCTTCCCCCTTCAATCTAAAGGAAGTACTTATTAGTGGGATCCGGATGGTAGGTCAACAGTCAATAAATCGACAACATATGGTAGAAATGGTCAAAAGGTCGACATGGCTATGGGGGATTTTTATAACTTTCATACATCTTAGGGGGGTATTCAATGTGCTGCTGCTATTCTGACGGGGGAAATAGCAGCGTCTCCCTATTCAATGCTGTCTTTAGCGACAGCATTGAAGCGGGATCACGGCAGAATGAGTCCAACTTTAGCACAGGTGACTTAATTAGAACCTGAGTGATTCTGATTAAACCATCTGTGCTAAAGCCTGGATATCACTAAAACCTGCACTGTTGGTGTGCCTTGAGGACCGTGGTTGGGAATGCCTGATGTAGATGGTAAAGTGTGCCGAGTGAAGGTGTTCCGGTGTTTGACATTGACACAAAAAAAAAAAAAATTGTCACTGACTTTTTAATGTGTTGACCCTGTTGTTCATTCATGTCGACCTAATGAACCACACTGCTTATAAGTGTATTATTTTGTGATCAGACATTGAATAAATCTCTAGCTCAGAATACACACCTGGTTATCTCCATGTCCTTGTAGAAATCTGCTGCCACGTAGCACACATCTTCTTTTACTTGGTTTATTACATGTGTCTCGTCCATGACCTGCAACTGTCTGAGAAACAGATACATAGTTGAAGGTACTTTCAAAAGGAAAATAAACTCTTGCATAACCTTCCAAACAGAACTGTTACCACAAAACATTACTCGGTACTTGTTTCCTATCTGGGCGCCCGCTAAGTTAATTGCGCACCATGCTATTCTCCGTATAAAAATCGGATTGCATCGCATCGGATACAACAAATACACATACACGATATTGAACGATGCGATGCGATCCGATTCGATTTCCCATAGGAAACAATGTTAAATGGATCAATTTACCCAAATCAGCATAGGGAAGAATGGTAAATGGGCAAGAAACCCCAAAAAAACCCACAGAGCAGTGGAATGTCCCCCCAAAAGTAGTTGACGCCACCCCGCCATCAACGTGAACCCGAAGCGTGGCGAGCGCACGCGGATACCTTCACAGGTAAACGCGTCCGTTCGCGGGCTTCCCAGGTGTCCGCGTCGCCATGGACACCTGGGAAGCCCGCGAAGGAAAGCGTTTACCTGTGAAGGTATCCGCGTGCGCTCGCCACGCTTCGGGCTCGGTGGCTCGCTGCGCTCGCCACACTATTCTATTCTCACTCCACGCCCTAGTGGATAGTAGGGCATGAAAAGGTCGGAGGACGCGTACCGCTGCGCTCGCCACGCTTCGGGTTCACGTTGATGGCGGGGTGGCGTCAACTACTTTTGGGGGGACATTTCAATGTTCAGGGGTGTTTTTGGCCCATTTACTATTGTTCCTATGATAATTTGGCTAAATTGAGCCATTTCACATTGTTTCCTATGGGAAATCGAATCGGATCGCATCGCATCGTATACCATCGTAGATCATCGAGTACCGAATCCGATGCGATGCGATCCAATTTCATTATGGTGCCGTACGTAGAAAACCTGGGCGCCCACATAGGAAACAAGTACCCATTACTCTGTATTGGTAGAGAACAAATGGGAATGTTCCGCTGGCCATCGTATGTGATATGTAGTCTATATAGTAGAGATAAAAAATACAAATCTAATATATTTCCAGCAGTATTTATTGCTTCATATACTATTCAAATCTTTCAATAAAAAAAAAAAAAAAAACAGATGAAAACTGTCCCACACCGTCTTAAGGGGTTATGTTCCACAGAGCAACCAAACAGATTCTATATATAACATTTTTCTATTGTATCATAGAAGCTTTAGTAAATGTACCCCTAAGAGCAGCTCCACACCAGAACGATGGCCAATCATCCTGGTGGTTGCCTTATCACGTACCATGCAAGATTGGTCGTCCACACTACATGATGGAATGAACAATGGAATACCTTGTTCCATCCTTCATTACACTAAACGGCCGGACAAACGATATCGTCTGTTCGACTGTGCAGGGCAGCTGAACAGAATATGGACCCTATTCAGGTTCACTCGCAAAGAACATTTGGTTTGCTAATGGACAAAACCATGTGTAATGCAGGTGGGCCAGTAGTAACATGTGCAGAGAGAGTTTCATTTGTGTGCATTATTGTGTTTCTGTGCAGGGTAAATACTGGCTGCATTATTTTTACACTGCAATGTAGATATCAGTTTGATGTACAAATCCTACCCAAATCTCTCTCTGCACATGTTACATCTGCCCCACTTGCAGTGCACATGGTTTTTTCCATTAGCAAATCAAATGTGCTTTGCGAGTGAACCTAAATCAGGCCCTATGTCGCATGCGACTTGTGGGATCTCGCAAATGTGCGTACACACTAGATGATTTTACATTCAGATATGAAAAATGGTCTCAACATTGATCTAATGTATACCTACTCTTAGGCTTTCATTACACTGGGGCAGATGTACTAAGCCTGGTAAAGTATGATAAAGTGGAAGGTGATAATGCACCAGCCAATCAGCTATGTTTGAAAAATGCCAATTAGCAGCTGATTGGCTGGTGCATTATTGCCTTCCACTATATCAGGCTTAATACATCTGCCCAATTGTATGAAACATTCTTCAAACAGTACTACTGCTCTGTGTTCTGTAGATTGGGCTGGATTTGGAGTTTTACCCAACCACGATTTGTTTAGTGAAGCGCTTATCGGCAGACTGAGCATACGTCTTGTTTTGCACTGTGCACGCATGGCAATTCACTAGCAACAATTTACAAAGTGATTGACAGACAGGGACAGATTGTGGGAGGTAATGGAGCAGCAGATAAATTGCAGACTTGTCATGTACGTTTTTGAGACGTCTTTGACTGAGATCCCGTACGTAAATAACATGTCACCAGCGTCTTAGTTACTCAGGGCTGTGACAATGTAATGACCTGCAAACGATGCTGTGTCATTCTAAGCAGCTGCCAGATTCTGCAATGCTGCCTATCGCCATCTCAATACAAATCCTGGTGGCTCAGGCAGTCGCATATTATACCAAACTATCTGCATATGAGACTGCAGCTGTGAATGCATTGTGAAGAATACTCTGAGGCAGGCACATATCACTAATATAATTATGCAGTAACTCACAAAGTATGTTCCTTCATAAATCCTGTTCAAATATGCCAATATGTAAGGTTATAAAATACAATTTGTAAGAATATTAAAACAAATAATTCCAAAATAAAAGACTTTCATCCATTGGAAATGAAAAAAGGAACACATCCCCTTCTAATATAGTTTGTCTACCCCATAGATGTATGAGATAAACAATATTTTTGAGATTTTCTTAATTCAAGCCAAAAATAATGATATACAGTATAAAATATCCACTACTATGGATTAAATGAATAGATATCTATGAATCTTTATATTGTACTAAAATCCCAAAATAAAGAGGCAGACAGGTCGCTTCATTTCTGTACCTGTAAGAGATGATCTCTTTTAAATGATTTGTTAACAGCTTTCCACCGACATTGATTCTAGAAGAAAAGAAAAACACGTGAGAAACATTGCAACTTAATTTGCTGAACACCAAAAAGAACTGCAGCAAACAAACAGGTGCACACTTCAAGCACTAAGAATACTGACCACAACAATTATAAAAAACTACAATTTAACATGGAGGAATAAGACGGATTCGGCGTACACATCTGGACAAAAATGCACGCCTACTGTACCTACTACAGAAATGTGAACATTTATCAAGTGGGTCCCTTACACTGATCCTGCTTTCAGTTTTTTTTGACACTGGCAGACCCGTTTTTGGAAACTTTCCAAAAACAGGGTCAAAGCCAGTCTTCAGCGTGCGCCGCCCCCCCTCCCCCGGGGGTTAACACCCCCAAATCCCCCCCACCCCAGGGCTAACCCCCCCCCCCCCCCCCCCCCCAGGGCTAACCCCCCCCAGGGCTAACCCCCCCCCAGGGCTAACCCCCCCCCAGGGCTAAACCCCCCCCCCCCCCCCCCCCCCCCGTGCAGCCGGTATCTCCGTTGCGTGATCCGGCACTGCAGTTGGTCGGGAAAGCACTTATGAAAAAAAAGCGTCTTTCAGAAAATGGCTGTCCCATAGGAAAACCAGTTTTAAAAAACTGTCTTTCGTATGGGGGCAGCCATTTTCCGAAAGTCACTTTTCTTATATGAAAAGTGACTTTCGGAAAATGGCTGCCCCCATACGAAAGACAGTTTTTTAAAACTGGTTTTCCTATGGGGCAGCCATTTTCTAAAAGACGCTTTTTTTCATAAGTGCTTCCCCGACCATACTTCACTGCCGGGATCCACAACGAAGGTACCGGCTGCACGGCGGGTGTCGACACACGCTCCGCGTGGGGGGTGTCGACACATGCGCGGGGGGGGGCGACACACGCGGGGGGCGGCTCCAGTGCTGCGAATATTTAATGAGTGCTCATTAAATATTCGCTGCTCTGAATTTAGGACCCAGCTCATTGGCGGGGTCCTAAATACCGTTTCAGACCCGATTTTGATGCAAAAATACCGGGTCTGAAACGGGTAGGACCCTCCATTTTAACCGTTTTACAAAATCGGCTTTTGTAAAACGGTTAAGGGGTCCTGCACCTTTCAGACCGCACAGATTACCGTTTTAAAACGGTAAAAAAACGGCAAAGTGCGGTCTGAAAGGGGCATAACTAAAATCACCTAAGAGCAGGAGGATTGGGTGCTAGTCCAGACAGAGACTCCTACTGGCAGATCACACCGACACATCAACCAAATTGTCTAATGTGTACCCCACTATCTCGCTGATGATGAGCCCCTACAAGTTGTCCAGGACATCTAGTGACCCTACATGAAGGGCCAGTGGATGTGTTTCAGCCATTCTGGGAGATGTAGTTATCCAAGTGACCCCATATCGTACCTTATTATGCCTTCTTGCTTCTTCTTACTGCGACAATATGGCACAATGTGTGTGAATGAGTATCCAGTGTCCACAATGATGCAGCACAGTTCTGAGGGGTTGTCATGGAAGTATCTGTGCGCACTCAGAGCCCCAGCTTAGAAACACAAAAAAAAAATGAAATGTTTTATTCTTTACTATTCTACTATGGACCAGCGACTCGGATGTCAGTAGCTCCAAGACAGCAGACACTTACGGTTAACTCTGAGAGCTGCCTGGAACTGGTATTCTTCGAACAAAATCTCATTCATAGACTCTTGAATTGAACTGAAGTTAAAATATGGTTCCGTAATGATGATATTTGAATCTACAAAATCCACCTTAGAACACAAAGGGCCACGTTAAACACCAAAGTTACATTGCAAATATAACACATTTCCTTAATAAAGGGGTTGAAGAAAACTCAATAATACAAACAGATCAAAAGATGGTGACACAAATTGATCTTAACGTTTAGGCTTTCCCTAGTTAGAACTGTATGCAGTGATTATGCTACTATTTTATTTAGGTGCGCCCGGACAAAGACAGGGTGGGCGGCTGACGTTCTGTAATGTCATCAGCCTGACCCTGGCAGGCATCGGCCTGCCCATGTACCCATTCATGAGGTTGCCCATAAAATACTGGGCATTTCCATGGGCGAGCACCATTCCCACCACCGACCGCCCCGATGCTTGCATCTGGCTTGGCGACTTTGCAAGTCCCAGAAGCCATTTGCAAGGGGGAGTTGCACATGCACATAATAGACCATGTGCAGTCCCCAAAACATTGGGACGGGGCAATTGCGAGTTAAACAGAATATATATAAAGGTTACAAAACTGCTTTTCCCTGGTCATGCACAGTTTATTATGGGCCAGATGCACTAAGTTTCAAAAAGTGATAAAATGGAGAGTGATAAATAACCAGCCAATCCGCTCCTAACTGCCAAGTCACAGGCAGGGTTTGAAAAAAGTCAGACAGGAGCTGATTGGTTTATTGTTTATCACTTTCTATTTTATCACTTTTCGAAGCTTAGTGCATCTGGCCCTATGTTACAATTGACAGCATTGTAATTTTATGAACTCTATATTACCTGAAACATTTCCTTTCCGAAAAGATAATCCCATACTTGTCTTTGGACATCCCAGTTCACCAAATAACCCTATTACAATAAATAAAAAAGACACTGCTTTAATTTACTTGAGAACTGAAGTAGTACTCTGCCAACAATGGTGTTAATATGAATGAGACAGACTTGTTTACATGAACTAAACATAATACCATCATTTTGTATTGATTATAAGATATTTAAATTATCTTAATCATATAGCTATGTGCTTAATTGTAACATCACTTTCTATTAAAAGGTCTAAATCTAAATGACGGGCAATTGTGCGAATAGTTCTAGAGATATCCCTTTGCCCACACAGATTGCCTGTACACATTAAATAATTGAATGCACAATGGAATGATATCTTGGGTACAGGTCATTAGGTTGACAGCGTCTAGGTCGATAGACAAAAGGTCAACATGAGGCTTTTTACGGCGACTTAGCTCGACATGGACACATTATAAGTGTACCGCTGCTCTCGCCACGCTTTGTCGACCTTTTTTTAGGTGTCGACCAATCGAGGTAACCGCATGCCTTTCATTAAAATGCACAGTCTCACACACAATATAATTTCATTAACCATGCAGTATGGTCAAATAATATGGTATGGGAGCTGCGGGATGTGCAATTGTGTATACACACTTAAAATGATGCACAATTTGTTCTACCCAAATTGTTATATCGTTGAAACATTTACCTGGCCCGGTGTGCATCAGTTGGTCACCAGTAAGTTGTTAGACATTCATTAGGTCAACATGCATTTAGGTTGACATGGGTTAGGTCGACAGGGTCATTAGGTCGACAGTGAAAAAGTCAACATGTTTTTTTTAAACACTAAACCGTACCACCACGTTCCCTCACATGGCTCGCTATGCTTGGCACACTATTCTATTCTCCCACCACACCCTTTTGGATGGTAGGGCATGAAATACCACCTGTCGGCACATGTCGGCTCAAAAAACAGTAATAAAAAAACCATGTCGACCTAATGACCCTATTGACCCATGTCGACCTAATGACCCTGTCAACCTAATTGGTGGTGACCCAATGACTCCGGCATTAGGACCTGCTTACGACACACACTACCAAATGGCGAAAATGATAGTTTTTAGCTGGGCAAAGGGAAGCCCAAAGCATAAAAAAGGAAAATGGTCTCCAAGAAGTGAATTCAATTCGAGGCAAATGTTGGTGGCTGTTTGTTAGCAGGGAAAATGTCTGAAAACCAGAATTCTGCAGCTATCACTAATGTCCCCCATACACTAGGTGACTTCTCCCCTTGGAGAAGTCACATCCAATCCTCGCAGCAGTGTATGGCCAGATTTACATGCAGCACGTATGAGCTCCAATCCAATGCGCACAGGATCGGATGTCACACACATGCTATTTTGGCCTGATTTCACCTGACTTCTCGGCCCGATCCACCGGAACTGGTTCAAATCCGGCCCAAATCAAAAAGTGTATGGGGGCCTTAAGAATGAAAATGCCCCCAAGAATCATCAGACTCAATAAAGAAATTGTAAAGCACCACTTCCTAGGTTTCATATAAATATGAATGATGAAACACTGGATCCTACTGCATGCAAAGTTCTTTTCTGTACTTATAAACGTATTTCATTATCCCAGTCTATTTCCATTTCACACAAATATTAGCAATGTAGTATAAAAAATGATTACCTTCTGAAATGGCAGTATATAAAAAAGACCAGAGGGATCCTTTATCTCATCAATTTGATTCGCTGTGAATGTTTTTAAGCGTGCAGTCTTCGATCTAAACTGACAGTTAGGAATAACACTGGAAACATGAATAAAATATATGAGTGTCTTTAGCCAGTACCACAGGCATGAAATGCTACAAATGCTATCAAGTACTACAGTAGCCCTGCTTAACGTTTGTATGTAAACAATCTTGAAGGTGGAAACAAAAAACATGTTTTAGCTTACAATATATAAGTCTGTAGATCCTGGGATTGAAAAAATGCCCCGGGATTGGCTTCCCTACACTGAACCATATGTGAAAACAAACAACCTGTGGGTGAATACTGAACAATATCGTTAATGATACTGTTCAGTGTCTTCATTGGGACCCCCGGTGAGCATGCGCGATATTATCAGATTGGACTGCATATTCAAACAGTCAGGCATGTTGTTAAAGATCAGCAGGAGTGTGCATCGTTAACGATATACAGGGTACACACTGAACGATATGCATGATGACATCGTTATCGTGCATATTGTTCAGAAGAATCGTATACTGTGTACCCAGCTTAATTCAGACCTGATCACAGGACTCATTTGTTCTCAAATAGGCAAAACCATGTGCACTACAGGTGGAGCAGAGACAGTTAGATCTGGGTTAATTATTTTGTTTCTGTGCAGGGTAAATATTTGGCGCTTTTACACTGCAATTTTGATTTCAGTTTCAACACACCCAGGGATGCCTACCGGTCCCGGAAATCGGGTCAATCTCCCGGCCCCGCCCCCTGCTGTGCAATGCCTGAAATACCGGTATTGCAAGGTGGGGCGTGGCCACAAACACGTGATCCTGTTATCCACACCCCCACAAGGATGATCAGCTGGTCACCCCGCCCCCACCCCGTCAGTGGCCCTGCCTCACTGAATTGGCTGCCCTCTCCCAAAGAGGGAAGCCAGAAAGTAGGCAGCTCTGAACACACCCCACCCAAATCTAACTCTCTGCACATTACATTTGCCCCACCCACAGTGCACATGGTTTTGCCCATTTTAAGAGCTGCCCTCTATCAGGTCTGATTAAGGCCTTAAATAATTATAAATTATATTTTTGGTGTGCGTGTTGAAATGATCTCCTAAAAATGTTACGCAAGTTAATATAGTCTTAGTAAAAGGTAAATGAAAAAGGTCTATATGTACTCCTATTTGTGAGAGGGCTGCTGGAGCAAGTATTTAGCACTGCTGGCTTTAAGTCTATGGGCCTGCCATATGTTGGGTGACACTGTAAATTAGCTGCATTAAGATTAGAATAGTTTATAGCAAGACAAGTCCTATTATTTATTTTAAAATATACATAAAAGTACAATTTAATTCAATTAGTGACATGGGAAATTGTTTGTGCAGCTACTCCCTCCACAAGTAATCATGTGATGCAACTCCCCTAGTGCCAAAGGGCTTTGAACCTGCCACAAGTTTTATTCTACAAATGGACAACTATACACATTAGATAGCGAATTAATGAAGAACATACACAAAACACTTGCATGAATGACTTGTATTTTCCCCACATGCTTTTCAGCCATAAAACACTCAGATAAGTCAGGTAACGTTCCTGAATAAAACAATACACACAGGGGTCTATGTAATAAAGCTGGGTACACACTGGTGCAATGTCAGGTAGATATGTTGTTCTGAATAGACTGAACCTGACATATGTACCAGACATTGCACCAGTGTGTACTGGTAATTTGTGGACAGAGATAAAGTACTTTACAGCACCATTTTCAAACACAGCCTGTAAATTAGGAGGTGAGTGTCTGGTACTCTATCTACACATCCACTTTCTCTCTAGCGTAAGGCTTTTTTTACCCTCATGTGCTTTTCCTTCTCTTACTTAATGGCACCTGTGTTTTTTTCCACACCAATACATATTTCAGTGTTGCCTGCTGATGCATTTATATATCCTGTGCTTGTCCTCTATTGTATTTATTAACAGATTCTTATAATGCGCACACATACGCCGAAGCACTTTACATCAGTCCCTGCCCCCGTGGAGCTTTCAATCTATATTCCCTACCACAGTGGTTCCCAAACTGTGTGCCTAGGTACCCTGGGGTGCCTCAGGACACTTGCAGGGGTGCCATTGGTTGGTGGACCAAGATCAATTCATATTATTTATGGTCAATGTAACAGGCAAAACCAGTGCTTGTGGCTGCCAATCATAATATATGTGGACAAACAGAAGCAAATCCTGTCCCTCACCACATAACTGTGATATATAAAACACAATACACTTAATGTAATATTTTTTCCAGAATTTCTCGATAAGAAGCATTTGGCCTAGGGGTGCCTTGAAAATATTTTGATGCTCTAGGGCTCCGTGATTCAAAAAAGTTTGGGAACCACTGCCCTACCACATGTGCACACATTCGCTCTTAGGTTAATTTTGTTGGCAGACAATTAACCTACAAGTATATTTTTGGATAGTGGGAGGACACCAGAATACCTGGAGTAAACCTATGCAAGCATGGGGAGAATATACAAACTCTGCACAGTGAGGGCCTGGTTTAATTCAAACCCATGACCTCAGCGCTGCAGTAATGCTAAACATTACACTGTCTGTGCTGCCCACAACTGTAAGTCCTGTTTTCCGTATTCAGTTATGTAATTGGGTGCTGCAGATCCCTTGTGGTGTCATATAATAATACAGTATTAAAAACTGACTTTGCATACAGAGTTGCACCTAGTACATTTGGATGCATACACTCCTATAACAGATTACTGTACACAGCTAAAACATTTGAAATGACTGTTACATGGTGAATGATAAACAAACACATTTAATGTAGCTTTCACATCACACTTTTAAAACGGTATATTGCCGTTTTTTTGCCTTTTAAAACGTTTAAGGCTGCAGTGTGAAAGTGTCATAGTTGAAATACCATTTAAAGTTAACTGGTATTTCAACACGTTTAAAAAGCAGAGTTCTACCCATTTTAAAGCCAATTCAGAGCCGTTTTTTGTGCTGTCTGAATGGCACTGAAATGGTATTTAGTAAAAAATAAAGGTTAGAGCACTGTGATAGGCTGTCCCTTGTCTTGTGTCCCTTCCCTGAACCAGGAAATAAGCTGTGGGTAGAAACGTGTTCAGAGGTTAAACAGCTTGACTGGTGATGTGAATGGTACTTAAACGGTATTTTTAAATGGTAATCTGCTGCAATATAAACACTAGACCTGTTTAAAATACCATTTAAAATTACAGTTTTTCAAAACGTTTCAAAATGTTTTATGTGATGTGAAAGCTAGGGTGTGGATTAGATAGTCAATTGATCTACCTGAAAGGTCAACATGAAAAAGATAAACAAATGAAAAGGTCGACCTGAGTTTTCTGACATTTTTTAGGGTGTCAGTGTCAACATGGACCCGCACTTAGTGTAATGTGTACCCACGCTACACTGGGCGCACTATTATATTCTCCCTCTTTGTCAGCATGGATGGTAAAGCAAGAACAAACCGGTTGAAAAAAAATAAATAATCATGAAAGGCTCATGTCAACCTTGTCGTACCTCTACCTTTTTCATGTCGACATTTTGACCCTGTCGATCTATTGCATGTCAACCTATTGGGGTAGACCTATTGAATGTATAATATCTTGACACTGTAGAGCGATCAACCGAACCCACAAATTTAGATTCGGACATTTCTCCCATTATAATTAAATCTGTATTTAACCTAGTTGTTCCTTCTAATCATAGTATATAGAAAAACGTTACCACTTTCTGTCCCCAATGCATCCCCCCTTTAGGACAGTGATCATGGAGGTTAGAAACATAAAATGTTCAAAACCATGGACAGCGGTCACCAAATATAAATATAGGTAGATCTGAACTATAAATTACACTTTACATCTGTGCATAGAAGTAATAAGCTTTGTTTTACGTGTATTTGTCTTAAAGTTTGTTAATATATGAGATATGTACATACCTTCAAATACAAAGATTTTTTTTGTTAATCTAACTTTAAAGGTGTTTTGTGTTTTTTTTTAAATGGAGACAAAGCACATTGGGGTCTATTTACTTAAACTTGAAGAGAGATAAAGCACCAATAAGCTCTTCTCATTCTTGAAACACAGCCTGTAATATGACAGCTAGACTCTGATTGGTTGGAAATTTACATATTTGCTATGCTAAGTAAATAGAACCCTTTGAGTCTCATTTGCTTTTTTATATATATATATATATATATATATATATATATATATATATATTATATATAGATAGATAATACACCACTGCTGGTGGTTTGTACATTAAATCTAATCAGTCATTTTTATTGCAGAAATATTCATCACGTGAGGTAATGCCAGCAGTGTCCCATGATAACGGGCAATCCTAACAGGACCCTGTGTACACAGCACAGGAGACCGTGACAGCCAATGTTTTTAGCGTACATTGCTAGCATCAATGCCCAGGCATCTGGTCCTCCCAGTGGTGAGCGAGGAGGCTAGACAGTACTCGGGTCTGCCACTCTATGCGAACTCTATGGTAAGCAGCCCGGCGGCGCCCTTTGCTCTGCTCCCAGCGCACCTGACTTGTCCGTGGCTGTATCCGATTTTTGCATTGTAGGCCCCGTTATCTAACACCAAGGTGGTCATCCCGGGTCTCGAAACCCCGCATACAGTGTAAGGATCATCCGGGAATTGTGTGACGTGAGCCGTACGAGCCTGGCGCCGCTCTCCCCGCTGCATTGTGGGAAATGGGAGGACTGCGGGAGGGGGATCGCCTCCCTGCGTTATAGATAGTCTGACTGCAAGTTGTTAGACAAGTGTGAGCACCGTAAAGCATCGAGCTGCAAACTTAGTAGAGACTGGATGGGAGTGACTAGGGATGGAGTGAGAGAGAGTCGACTTTATTAGTATATATGCCACAAAGCACAGCAGCACACCCATCCAGCCAGCGCAGCTACTAGCAGCAGGGCGGTGGCTTTGTGACCCGGGCAGAGGAAGGGCAGCACTGCAGGGTACATCATACCATGGGGCCCTCTGCATGTCACTGGATACTGCCGAAAATGTGGATTTTTATTAACTACATTTTCTAGAGTTATTACCAGTTTTGTGCATCACATGTACAGTACAGAACCTCCATATTGAAGATTTCAATATAACAGGAAACACCTGTGCATTTCACATGCATGATACACATACCCTCCAACTGTACCGAATTTGCCGGTACAGTACCGTTTTTTAACGGTCTGTACCGGCAAATTAAACTTGTACCGAATGTACCGATTTTTTAAAGAATTAACAGCCGGGCAGAGAAAGCTGTCTGTGCGCTGCCCGGCTGGATCTAGTTTTTGACTTTATGCCGTATAGTCATGTCAAAGCAGCAGCGGCAGCAGCCTGGTCCGATGCTGTTATCAACTCTCCCTAGTCTGGACGGCCGCGAGCCAATAGGAGCTCACAGTCCGGCAGCCGCTCATGATTGGCTGCCTGGACCGGGAGCTCCTATTGGCTCGCGGCCGTCCAGTGGGATAATTGAAAATAGACCAGGCTGCTGCCGCTACTCAGCCATCTTACTGCACCCCCCCCTGCGGCGACCGCACTCCGATCTCCTCCGAGTCCCTTGGGATCCCGGCGCCGACATCAGCCTGGGTGCACTGGGCGCATGTGTACACATGTCACTGCAAGGTAACGGCCGGCTATGCGGGAGACCACCACGGGTGTCTTCCGTTCTGGAGAACTTGGGAGTATAAAGATGGCGGGTATACAGTGAAAGGAGGGGACAGTGGGGAGAGAGCACGCAGGAGACCATACCCAGCCAGCCGGGCAGCGCACAGACAGCTCTCTCTGCCCAGCTGTCAATTCTGTGGCTCAGGCTGCACTGACTGAATAATAAAATCTCCTCACTTGACTCTGTTATATTGTACTCTGTCCATCATGTGACATGTGCACCTGCTGCAGCTCATGTCACATGGTGGCTTGGTGGACTGCTAGCATATTAATTAAGTATATTTAATATACTTATCTATTATTTATTAAATAAGTATTAAATATACTTATTTAATATGCTAGCAGTCCACCAAGCCACCATGTGACATGAGCTGCAGCAATTGCTGGGCCAGGGGGCAGGGTGCCTGGGGATGTGACAACGCCCACTTTACCCAAGGCCACACCCACTTTACCCATGGCCACGCCCCTCCCTAAATGTGTACCGATTTCTGCCCTTCAAATGTTGGAGGGTATGGATACATGCATTGAGGAATAACTCAATGCTTATTGGTACAAGTGTGCATAAAAGACACTGGGGTGCATTGTATTAAGAGCTAGTTTGCAAAAATTAGGTGTGTTTTTATTTTGCATACACCATGTGAATGCGTCTGCCCAGGAAATGCAAGATTAAGTTAGAAATGGCAGTTTGTGCGGTGCCCGTAGCAAGGTTATGGTTATGTGACTCTTCGACAACATGTTACCTGGGAAAAGCCCCCCAAAATTCTTGGACTTCAATAATGAGACAACTGAAATAGCAAGGCCCTATGGAAGGCAGTTAGTGGCCATAAGTGAAGTACTGAAGGTTTTTAAAATACGTCAACTAATTTTTTCACTTATTGATGGCAGAATATCTAAAGTGATTTTTCCAGTGCTTTAATACAGTTTTGTAAGTAGTTGGAATAAACCTTTTAGTTCTCATCAGCAAGTTCAAAACCACTCTCCCATCAATAAAATACATGTTCCACATCATTTAAGCAATTATTGATCTTTTTAGAGAAATTCACCTGAAGAACTGATATGGGTACTCTTTACCTAGCACGGCGCCCATCGCGGCCATCAAATGCACTAAAAAACGGGTGCGACGCGATGCCCGCGATGTCCCATAGGGGACAATGTTAAAAGTGTGATTGGACGCGATTTTACTGTTCAATGCCTCAATGCCCACGATTTTTCCATAGAAAACAATGTTAAATGGGCCACAGAGCCCAAATAGTCCCCCTGAAGTGTGAAATGGCCCCCACAATTGTTAACGCCACCCCACGATCAACGTGTACCCGAAGCGTGGCGAGCGCAGCGAGCCCGCGAGGGGCGGCGGTACGCGTCCTCCGACCTTTTCATACCCCCACTATCCACGTCGGCGTGGAGTTGAGAATAGAATAGTGTGGCGAGCGGACGCGGATACCTTCACAGGTAAACGCGTCCCTTCGCGGGCTTCACAGGTATCCGCGTCCGCTCGCCACGCTTCGGGCTCGCCACACTATTCTATTTTCAACTCCACGCCGACGTGGATAGTGGGGGTATGAAAAGGTCGGAGGACGCGTACCGCCGCCGCTCGCCACTCTTCGGGTTCACGTTGATCGTGGGGTGGCGTTAACAATTGTGGGGGCCATTTCAGACTTCAGGGGGACTATTAGGGCTCTGTGGCCCATTTAACATTGTTTCCTATGGAAAAATCGCGGGCATTGAGGCATTGAACAGTAAAATCGCGTCCAATCACACTTTTAACATTGATCCCTATGGGAAATCGCGGGCAATCTGGTTTTTTTAGTGCATGCGATAGCCGCGATTTTTTACCCGCGATGGACATCGTGGGCGCCGTTCTAGGTAAAGAGTAACCTGATATGTTTATTATTATTTTATACCAATTGAAGTACATGCTTATGCACCAGCAGGGGTACACCAGAGGTTATGCCTTCAATAAAGATTTTACCCTTTTCACCTGTTAAGAGGGGTGCATACAAAATTAAATGTGAATTTCCTAAGCAAAAGTAAAGCGTGTGGAATATAATTGTGAATGTCATTTTCTGTGAAAACAGCTTGCAGGCCCAAATGAATTGACCTAGATCAGGGGTTCTCAAACTATTTTGCTCTGGGACCCCACCAAACAATAAAAATTATTACAGGACCCCAAAAAGTTACCACAGAATGTGTGGTCAGTGAAGTTAAGTACCCATTATTGTGACATGAGGGGATGGGAAAGGGGGGATGGAAGAGGGAAGCAGAGGGTGTTTACTTAATGAGTTATCCCCTGTCCCCCCCTCCACAGACACATTAATCTGATGGTCAGCAACATGGAGTCGTGACCCCATTCTGAGGTGGTCGGGACCCACTTTGGGGTCAGGACCCACAGTTTGAGAACCGCTGGCCTAGATAACAAGTCTTTTGTCTTATCTTTAAATCTTTTTCTCCTGATCTACGCACTGATACTGTTAGCATTATGGGCACCATGGAGTTAAACTTCTGTAAGAGTCAGAGGCCGCTGCAGCGCCTACAAATATTGCAGGGGCAAGTCACACAGCACATATATACATGCATATAAAATATGTGCTGGATCGATTCAATCGGAGAGTGACAAATCTGAATCGTCAGGTGCTGACACAGCACCTGGGATTTGGCATACACTAGTGTAGTGTTAAGCCCGTTCCCTGGACTCCTATTGGCCGGTGGCGGGCTTAATACACTAATAGCTTATTCTGATTCCCAGCCAGTGCTGGTGATCCCCGAGCGATCGATCCAGCACGTATATAACATGCCTGATAACATGTATTATATATGTGCTGTGAAATCCCCTTCCCACACTACCTGATAGGCACTGCAATTGCCTCTGCTAAGAGTGATCACCTAAAGCCAGAGTTGGCATTACCCACTCAGTAGAGGCACTTGGATGTATAAGCGCTATACCTGCTCTGCAACTCTGCTGCTGTGTACAATGATGTGCAGGTGCTGCTGCTGTGTCTGTCACAGTGTATGACAGGCAGCAGAGGGGAGGGCTTATGTCAGGGTTGCCAACCCTCACGGAATGGCCGGGAGCCTCCCGAAAATCAGGTCCCCCTCCTGGCCCCCCAGAAAGAAGGGCAACCCTCCAGATTCCGGCGGACCCCCTTCCCCCCGGTAGCATAAGCTTTAAATTGCCACAATTTGCGGCTTTATCGGCAGAAGGGGTGGGTCTAAATATGCAAATTGTTCATATTTAGCCCCACCCCTTGTTGGAGACCTTTTGCAGGATTTGCATTACTGGGGGCAGGGACTGATGAGGTCTCCATCAGGCCCCGCCCCCAGAAGTTCTGCTGACAGTCTACTCTCCGGGGTTCTCCCTGGCTTGCATCAGAGATCAGCGGCAGCCTGGGAAGTCCCTGCATCTCACCTTATTGCAGTACCCAGTCCCTCCCCTCCGATCTCAGCATTAGGGTCAGGACAGCATGTGCCGAGCTGTGATGGGAGGAGCTTGGCAAGTTCTGAGTAAAAGAGCCTTTTGCTTGCTTGCCATAGACCAGTGGTAGCCAACTCCAGTCCTCGAGAGCTACCAACAGTTCCCATTTTCCAGCTCACCTCACAGGTGCACTCATTACTAGCTGAAACATTTTCAAAGATCCACGGGTGGAGCTTATTACTTCACTTTTGATTATGTGAAAATACATGGAATACATTAACTGTTGGTAGCTCTCGAGCACTGGAGTTGGCTACCCCAGCCATAGACAATGGGGCACATGGTCATCGATGGTTGCATACTATGTAATGTATGACCATCAATGGTTTTACCTATCGATGGCCATCACTTTTCTTTGACTGACTGGCCCAATCAGAACCTGAGGGCTCGGCTTCACGGGTGTCAGGGGTAGAGCTATTCTCCATGTGCCGGCATATTGGGGAAAAATAAAAACTATTTGGTTATGCTGAGCCATCGATGGGGGAAAACCATCTGGTTCTCCACTATCAATGGCAAAACTATTCTACATCAGTCATAAACCATCTGCCCCTGTTTACTTTTCTGACTACATCAGACATCCATTGCATGCCATGCATCAGTAAAATATATCAATATTGTTGGTTCCTCCAGGTACTTTGGTTTCATTCCACAATCCGAAAACATATTGGTAGGTTAATTGGCTCCTCACAAAACTGAACACTACTGTGTGTACATGTGGTAGGGAATATAGATTGTAAGCTCTACTGGGCCAGGGACTGATGTAACTGTTCAAATATATATACACACATAACTGTTGATAATATTGTGGCTACACAACTCCTGTTACAACTCTTGAGTTCTCGAATTTATTTACTTCAGAGCACTTTTAACTCTAACTAGTGGATTTCATGCAAAACTGGCGGAATTGTCGGTTCTCGCTACAACACCTACCGTAATTCTCTGACGTAACAGCTCGCTGATTTCAGTAGCTCCCTCCCAGCAATATTCACAGTGCTGTGAATTGACCCCAAACATTTGAATGAACAAACCCATAGTTTTATAGTCTGACTTTTTGAAATACGTTTATTTTTTCAGACATGTTTTTAAAGTTTTAGAAAATAAATTCCTAATAAAGCTGAGCATAAAAGTACGGATTATTACCTGTTCGTACGATTTCCTCTACTCCTCCATGGCAGCCAACCTCTGGGTTCTCTCCCTATAGGTAGATATCTGGAAAGGAATAAAAAAGACACCTCCCCTATATAAAGGACTGCCCCTTCCTAGGCTCAGTGTCTTTTAAATTATACAGCTTAAACATAACATACACATATAACTCATCATCATTTTTTTTTTTTTTTTAAGTTACACATGGGCGGGAATAATGCTGCCATGGAGGAGTAGAGGAAATCATACTAACAGGTAATAATCCGTACTTTCCTCTACCTCCCCATGGCAGCCAACCTCTGGGTAATACCCTAGCAGTTACGTCACTGGGTGGGTTTCAACTTAAAATTACTATTCAATGCAATATGTCCAAATAAACAAATAAACAGGACACCAAAATGGGAAAACAAAAAGGATACGAGGTTCTCTTCACCTCCTCTTCCTTGTCCTCAACTTTCTTCTTTTTTTTTATAGCGCCACTGCGCTAAGAATCTTCCTCGCAAACTTTGCATCACTTGATGACCCTACATCTACTCTGTAGTGTTTGGTGAAAGTGTGTGCTGAGGCCCAGCATGCCGCCTTGCACAGTTCTTCCATTGAGGCCGCGCCCCTTTCTGCCCATGACGCCGCAACTGCCCTTGTAGAGTGTGCCTTGATGCCTTCGGGCGGATCTATCTTTTTGATCTTGTATGCCTCTGCTATGCATGACTTGATCCACCTAGCTATCGTTGTCTTGGTGGCTCCCAAGCCTTTGTTTTTTCCTTCTGATATTACAAAAAGTAAGTCTTCCTCCATGATTCCACCCTCTTCAGGTAGATCAGTATAGCCCGTTTGACATCTAATTTATGCAATCTAGCCTCCTTTTCATTTGTCGGCTTGTCGCAAAAGGTGGGTAGTACTATCTCCTGATTCACGTGGAATCGTGACACTACCTTTGGCAGGAAGCTAGGGTTAGTCCTTAAGACCACCTTGTCGTTGAACACATTCAGAAACGGCTCCTCAGCCCAAAGAGCCTGCAACTCTGACACCCGCCTTGCGGATGTTATTGCCACCAAGAAGGCCACTTTCAGCGACAACATTCTGGTGGATACTTCCTCCAACGGCTCGAATGGTTCTTCTGTCAGTACATTTAACACCATGTTCAGATCCCATGGCGCCATGGGTCTGTGAAAAGAAGGCCTTATTCTCTTTGATGCTTGTAAAAACCTCTGAACATACTTGTTATCTGCCAGTCTAATGTCCATCATAGCTCCTAAAGCCGCCACTTGCACCTTTAAAGAGCTCACTGAGAGGTTCCTTTCTAGCCCTCTCTGCAGGAAGTCCAGTACCGAAGTGACCAGCTTATGGTCCTTACCTTCCCTTCTGCAGAGTTCTGTATATGCCTTCCATATCTGGTAATAAAAGTCTTAGACGTAGAATGTTTTCTCGCCTTTAACAGGGTATCCACCACTTTTCTGGAAAACCCCCTTGCTACCAAGTTTCTTGTCTCAGCAGCCACGCCATCAGATTCCAGTGGGCGGGCTGCCTCTGTACATGAGGCCCCTGTCGTATCAGGTTCTCTATGTCCGGTAGTTCCCAAGGAGCATCCACCGCCATCCTGACCACCTTGGCAAACCAGGCTCGCCTCGGCCAGTAGGGCAGGACTGCTATGACTGTCATTCGCTCCTGTTGTATTTTGTTCAACAGTCTCGGTATCACTGGGAATGGGGGAAAAACGTATGCCAGGCCTGTTCCCCAACTGGCGGTTAGGGCGTCCGCCTGCCACGCCCCTTGTTCCCAGTGCCTTGATATAAATTTTTTTGCCTTTGCGTTGTACTTGGTGGCCATTAGGTCCACCTGCGGGACTCCCCAGTGGCTCGTCAGCATGTCGAATATTTGCGGTGACAATTCCCACTCTCCTGGTCTTATTGACCACCTGCTTAGGGCATCCGCTCGCTGGTTTTCCTTGCCTGCGATAAACACTGCCGACAGGCTTTGGACCTGTTTTTCTGCCCACTGGAGTATGTTTGCTGTCTCCTTCATTAGTTCCCGGCTCCTTGTACCGCCTTGGCGGTTCAGGTACGCCACTACAGCCCTGTTGTCTGATCTGATTACAACTTCCTTTTGCCACAGTTGTACCTGAAATGCTCGACATGCCATCAGCACTGCCCTCATCTCTCTTACATTTGAGTGTGCCCTTGACTCGGCTTGTCTCCATTGACCTTGTGCTGTTCTTCTGCCGCACACAGCTCCCCATCCAGACTGGCTGGCGTCGGTGGTGACTAATATCTGCTCCCTTTTTGCGAATGACCTTCCTTGTCTCAACCTGTTTGTGTCCATCACCACTTTAGGTCTTCTTTCGCTTGCTTTGACAAGGAAATCCTTTGCATGGGATTCTTCCCGTCGCCATCCCATTGTGATAGAAAGCACCCTTGTAGGTTTCTTGTATGAAATCGGGCCCATTTGATAGTGTCTTGCGCTGCCGACATGAGACCTAAAATCTTTAGGCAATCTCCTGCGCACACTAGCCTTTTTCTCAGAAGTTTGGTTACTTCCGACCTTAGTTTCTCCTGCCTTTCTGGCGTCAATCTGACCCTCATGGCTTCTGTATCTATCACCACACCCAGATACTTTGCAGCTCTTGATGGTTCCAAGTGACTTTTTTCCTTGTTTATGAGCCACCCGTGATGCTTTAGATACTTCATCACCTTCTCTGTATGATCTCTCGCCATTCCTTCTGTTTTTGCCATAATTAGTAGGTCGTCCAAATATGGCCATATTGTCACACCCTCTTTTCTTAAGTTTGCTATGAGCACAACCAGAACCTTTGTGAAGGTTCTTGGGGATGTGGATAGGCCGAACGGCAGAGCCGTAAATTGGTAAGTAGTTCCTTTGATTTTGAACCTTAGGTATCTTTGGTGCTGCTGACATATAGGAATATGTAAGTAAGCGTCTATTAAGTCGATTGTTGTCAGAAAAGACCCTTGTTTGATGTCTGGGAGGATAGACCTTATCGACTCCATTTTGAAGTTTTGTGTCTTGACATATGTATTGAGTCTCCTCAGGTCCAGAATGGTCCTGAAACCCCCTGTCGCCTTTTTTACCATGAAAAATCTGGAGTGCCAGCCTTGACCTTCCTGATCCTTGGGTACTATGACCACAACACCCTGAGAGATCATAGTCTGCAGGCTGCTCATTAGCGCCTCCCTCTCTTTCGGGCACCTTGGCACAGGGGATTCCTCCATCCAGTTCCCGGGAGTCATGATAAATTCTATTTTGTACCCGGTGGAGACCACTTCTTGTACCCACCGGTCCTCTGTAGATCGGAGCCAGGCCTGTTTGAACTCTAACAGCCTGCCCCCGACCTTGTCCCTGGCGTCATTGTGATGACTGCCTGAACGAGAACCTTCCTTCCTTGTTTCTTTGACCTCGAAAGGAACTCCGATTTCCAAACCACGGCCGTCTATAGTTCCTTCCTGGCCTGTAAGTTCTCGCCTCTCTGAATTCCGATTGCTGGAACCTCTGAGATTTATTAAAGGGCTTCTTTGCACCCCTATCCTGTGGCAACCACACTGATTTCCCTCCTGACACCTTTGTGATGATGTCATCGAGTTTTTTTCCAAATAAATACTCTCCCTGAAAAGGTAGGGATACGAGCTTATTCTTTGATTGGGCATCGGCTGCCCACGGTTTCAGCCACAGGGCCCTTCTTACAACTGCTGCATTGGCGTTAACTCTTGCTGCCAGCCTGACTGCGTCTAGAGAGGCATCGCAAACAAATTCTATGGCAACCTGCATATTCTGTACAATCTTCAGCAGATCTGCCCTTTTGATGCCGTCAATCATATCTGACTCTAGGTCCTGACACCACGACCTGAGCACTCTAGAAGTAATCGCAATCGCTGATGACGCCTTGATCGCAGCTCCTGATGTGACGTGTTGCTTACGCAACCCCATCTCCATTTTACGCTCCATGGAGTCTTTGAATATATTGGCGTCCTCCAATGGAAGCGTCGTCTTCCTAGATATGCGTGCAATAGCCGCGTCTACCTTCGGCGGCTCCTCCCACGTCTTGACTTCCTGAGGCTCGAAAGGGTACATTTTATTAACCCTCAGTGGTACCGCCACCTTTTTATCCGGGTGAGCCCACTCGTCCTCTACTACTTCTTTGAGTGTCAAAGACAGCGGGAATGTCTTAGATTTTTTCTTTTTGTCTCTGAAAAGCAAATCTTGTAACTTGCCTTCCTCTTGTGCTACGTCTATATTAAGGGACTTGTTCACCAGCGTAAGCAGATTATCCAGCAAGTCAGGGTTAAACTCTAACTCTGCTTTTTCCTGCATCACCTCTCCTTCTTCGACTTCCTCCTCTATAGCAGGAGCAGGACCTTCCTCTGAATCCTCTGAGTTAGCAGAGTCAACTTCCCTAGGCCTTTTGGCCGACATCTTTGCCAGATCCTCCTTTGTCACGAAAGTATCTGCCAATGCTGTCCTAAGTTTTGCAACCAGCTCTGTCATTTGTGAAGGTGCCAGTATCTGAGAACCTTTGCAATTATCACAGACAGACCCTGCACATCTGTCAGGAAGCGTCTTGTCACAGAGTGTGCATTTAGCCAGATGCATTTTTTTATGCTTGGCCTTTCCTTCTGCCTTTTCCTTGCTTGCTTCAGACCTGCCAGAGAGCACACATAATGAGTGCCTGACTATACTAATAACACATACCATGAGGAAAATAAATAACCACATCAAAATAAATGAATAAATAAATGACTAACTGCCTTTCCTGCTTACCCTGATTTTGCAGGCTGCTTTCTTTCTTCCTCCATAGTTTACAGTGTTTGCAAGTATCTGCCCAGGGATACACACAGAGTAAGCACTGGTATGCAGGCACCACATAGAGCCCTGGCAAAAGCCTAGGGCCTTACCTTTACTCTGAAATCGCCTCCTGCAGCTGCCCTCTGGAGAAGCAGTGGCATATAATCCCAGTCCCCGGGTTCTTAGATTCTCTTGCCGGCGTTTGGATTCAACAATGGCGCCGTCCTGCGCCTGTGTCGCGCTTAAATGACGCCCGCTGCCATGACGCGATTGCGTCCAATCATAGCCAGGAGTACTGCCCCCGTCACAGCGTGCGTCCACACTCCCGAGGTGTCGCGCCTACTGACGCGCACTCTCGCGACGCGCGCGGCCTCCCCGGCATGCGCGGTGTTTCCGTGATTACATTACCGCCACGGCCATCCGACAGACAAATCCATGCCTCCATAAGGAACCCGTCTCCTGCGGCTCCTGAACCCGGGGTAAGCTTACCTAACTGCACCTGGCAGCAGGACGCTATATACAGTCTCCCAACCACACCAGATGGCGGGAGAACTTATGCTTTCTTTAAATTATAGCCTAGACCCCAACTGCACTAGGCAGAGGAGAAGGCAGCAGCCAGCCTCAGGGTAAGCACTCTC